>NC_137865.1:30527747-31010247 GCF_963924005.1 Protomyctophum bolini
ACCATGGGCTATAGCCCATATCGTACGGCATACTATAGCGCGCCGTTTTTCATAATTTTTGAGGATTTGAAAAAAATGACGAAATGACAAAAACGATGGTTTATAGCCCATGTTTTTTGAAATTTTGAAAAAAAAAGTTAGCCTCGTTTCTCATCATTTTGGACCATGGGCTATAGCCCATATCGTACGGCATACTATAGCGCGCCGTTTTTCATCATTTTTGAGGATTTGAAAAAAATGACAAAATGAAAAAACGATGGGTTATAGCCCATGTTTTTTGAAATTTTGAAAAAAAAAGTTAGCCTCGTTTCTCATCATTTTGGACCATGGGCTATAGCCCATATCGTACGGCATACTATAGCGCGCCGTTTTTCATCATTTTTGAGGATTTGAAAAAAATGACGAAATGACAAAAACGATGGGTTATAGCCCATGTTTTTTGA
Source organism: Protomyctophum bolini (assembly GCF_963924005.1). Classification (NCBI taxonomy): domain Eukaryota; kingdom Metazoa; phylum Chordata; class Actinopteri; order Myctophiformes; family Myctophidae; genus Protomyctophum; species Protomyctophum bolini. Next base: position 30,528,191 of record NC_137865.1, read on the forward strand.
AATTTTGAAAAAAAAAGTTAGCCTCGTTTCTCATCATTTTGGACCATGGGCTATAGCCCATATCGTACGGCATACTATAGCGCGCCGTTTTTCATCATTTTTGAGGATTTGAAAAAAATGACGAAATCACAAAAACGATGGGTTATAGCCCATGTTTTTTGAAATTTTGAAAAAAAAAGTTAGCCTCGTTTCTCATCATTTTGGACCATGGGCTATAGCCCATATCGTACGGCATACTATAGCGCGCCGTTTTTCATCATTTTTGAGGATTTGAAAAAAATGACAAAATGACAAAAACGATGGGTTATAGCCCATGTTTTTTGAAATTTTGAAAAAAAAAGTTAGCCTCGTTTCTCATCATTTTGGACCATGGGCTATAGCCCATATCGTACGGCATACTATAGCGCGCCGTTTTTCATCATTTTTGAGGATTTGAAAAAAATGACGAAATGACAAAAACGATGGGTTATAGCCCATGTTTTTTGAAATTTTGAAAAAAAAGGTTAGCCTCGTTTCTCATCATTTTGGACCATGGGCTATAGCCCATATCGTACGGCATACTATAGCGCGCCGTTTTTCATCATTTTTGAGGATTTGAAAAAAATGACAAAATGACAAAAACGATGGGTTATAGCCCATGTTTTTTGAAATTTTGAAAAAAAAAGTTAGCCTCGTTTCTCATCATTTTGGACCATGGGCTATAGCCCATATCGTACGGCATACTATAGCGCGCCGTTTTTCATCATTTTTGAGGATTTGAAAAAAATGACGAAATGACAAAAACGATGGGTTATAGCCCATGTTTTTTGAAATTTTGAAAAAAAAAGTTAGCCTCGTTTCTCATCATTTTGGACCATGGGCTATAGCCCATATCGTACGGCATACTATAGCGCGCCGTTTTTCATCATTTTTGAGGATTTGAAAAAAATGACAAAATGACAAAAACGATGGGTTATAGCCCATGTTTTTTGAAATTTTGAAAAAAAAAGTTAGCCTCGTTTCTCATCATTTTGGACCATGGGCTATAGCCCATATCGTACGGCATACTATAGCGCGCCGTTTTTCATCATTTTTGAGGATTTGAAAAAAATGACGAAATGACAAAAACGATGGGTTATAGCCCATGTTTTTTGAAATTTTGAAAAAAAAGGTTAGCCTCGTTTCTCATCATTTTGGACCATGGGCTATAGCCCATATCGTACGGCATACTATAGCACGCCGTTTTTCATCATTTTTGAGGATTTGAAAAAAATGACAAAATGACAAAAACGATGGGTTATAGCCCATGTTTTTTGAAATTTTGAAAAAAAAAGTTAGCCTCGTTTCTCATCATTTTGGACCATGGGCTATAGCCCATATCGTACGGCATACTATAGCGCGCCGTTTTTCATCATTTTTGAGGATTTGAAAAAAATGACGAAATGACAAAAACGATGGTTTATAGCCCATGTTTTTTGAAATTTTGAAAAAAAAAGTTAGCCTCGTTTCTCATCATTTTGGACCATGGGCTATAGCCCATATCGTACGGCATACTATAGCGCGCCGTTTTTCATCATTTTTGAGGATTTGAAAAAAATGACAAAATGAAAAAAACGATGGGTTATAGCCCATGTTTTTTGAAATTTTGAAAAAAAAAGTTAGCCTCGTTTCTCATCATTTTGGACCATGGGCTATAGCCCATATCGTACGGCATACTATAGCGCGCCGTTTTTCATCATTTTTGAGGATTTGAAAAAAATGACGAAATGACAAAAACGATGGGTTATAGCCCATGTTTTTTGAAATTTTGAAAAAAAAAGTTAGCCTCGTTTCTCATCATTTTGGACCATGGGCTATAGCCCATATCGTACGGCATACTATAGCGCGCCGTTTTTCATCATTTTTGAGGATTTGAAAAAAATGACGAAATCACAAAAACGATGGGTTATAGCCCATGTTTTTTGAAATTTTGAAAAAAAAAGTTAGCCTCGTTTCTCATCATTTTGGACCATGGGCTATAGCCCATATCGTACGGCATACTATAGCGCGCCGTTTTTCATCATTTTTGAGGATTTGAAAAAAATGACAAAATGACAAAAACGATGGGTTATAGCCCATGTTTTTTGAAATTTTGAAAAAAAAAGTTAGCCTCGTTTCTCATCATTTTGGACCATGGGCTATAGCCCATATCGTACGGCATACTATAGCGCGCCGTTTTTCATCATTTTTGAGGATTTGAAAAAAATGACGAAATGACAAAAACGATGGGTTATAGCCCATGTTTTTTGAAATTTTGAAAAAAAAGGTTAGCCTCGTTTCTCATCATTTTGGACCATGGGCTATAGCCCATATCGTACGGCATACTATAGCGCGCCGTTTTTCATCATTTTTGAGGATTTGAAAAAAATGACAAAATGACAAAAACGATGGGTTATAGCCCATGTTTTTTGAAATTTTGAAAAAAAAAGTTAGCCTCGTTTCTCATCATTTTGGACCATGGGCTATAGCCCATATCGTACGGCATACTATAGCGCGCCGTTTTTCATCATTTTTGAGGATTTGAAAAAAATGACGAAATGACAAAAACGATGGGTTATAGCCCATGTTTTTTGAAATTTTGAAAAAAAAAGTTAGCCTCGTTTCTCATCATTTTGGACCATGGGCTATAGCCCATATCGTACGGCATACTATAGCGCGCCGTTTTTCATCATTTTTGAGGATTTGAAAAAAATGACAAAATGACAAAAACGATGGGTTATAGCCCATGTTTTTTGAAATTTTGAAAAAAAAAGTTAGCCTCGTTTCTCATCATTTTGGACCATGGGCTATAGCCCATATCGTACGGCATACTATAGCGCGCCGTTTTTCATCATTTTTGAGGATTTGAAAAAAATGACGAAATGACAAAAACGATGGGTTATAGCCCATGTTTTTTGAAATTTTGAAAAAAAAGGTTAGCCTCGTTTCTCATCATTTTGGACCATGGGCTATAGCCCATATCGTACGGCATACTATAGCACGCCGTTTTTCATCATTTTTGAGGATTTAAAAAAAATGACGAAATGACAAAAACGATGGGTTATAGCCCATGTTTTTTGAAATTTTGAAAAAAAATGTTAGCCTCGTTTCTCATCATTTTGGACCATGGGCTATAGCCCATATCGTACGGCATACTATAGCGCGCCGTTTTTCATCATTTTTGAGGATTTGAAAAAAATGACAAAATGACAAAAACGATGGGTTATAGCCCATGTTTTTTGAAATTTTGAAAAAAAAAGTTAGCCTCGTTTCTCATCATTTTGGACCATGGGCTATAGCCCATATCGTACGGCATACTATAGCGCGCCGTTTTTCATAATTTTTGAGGATTTGAAAAAAATGACGAAATGACAAAAACGATGGTTTATAGCCCATGTTTTTTGAAATTTTGAAAAAAAAAGTTAGCCTCGTTTCTCATCATTTTGGACCATGGGCTATAGCCCATATCGTACGGCATACTATAGCGCGCCGTTTTTCATCATTTTTGAGGATTTGAAAAAAATGACAAAATGAAAAAACGATGGGTTATAGCCCATGTTTTTTGAAATTTTGAAAAAAAAAGTTAGCCTCGTTTCTCATCATTTTGGACCATGGGCTATAGCCCATATCGTACGGCATACTATAGCGCGCCGTTTTTCATCATTTTTGAGGATTTGAAAAAAATGACGAAATGACAAAAACGATGGGTTATAGCCCATGTTTTTTGAAATTTTGAAAAAAAAAGTTAGCCTCGTTTCTCATCATTTTGGACCATGGGCTATAGCCCATATCGTACGGCATACTATAGCGCGCCGTTTTTCATCATTTTTGAGGATTTGAAAAAAATGACGAAATCACAAAAACGATGGGTTATAGCCCATGTTTTTTGAAATTTTGAAAAAAAAAGTTAGCCTCGTTTCTCATCATTTTGGACCATGGGCTATAGCCCATATCGTACGGCATACTATAGCGCGCCGTTTTTCATCATTTTTGAGGATTTGAAAAAAATGACAAAATGACAAAAACGATGGGTTATAGCCCATGTTTTTTGAAATTTTGAAAAAAAAAGTTAGCCTCGTTTCTCATCATTTTGGACCATGGGCTATAGCCCATATCGTACGGCATACTATAGCGCGCCGTTTTTCATCATTTTTGAGGATTTGAAAAAAATGACGAAATGACAAAAACGATGGGTTATAGCCCATGTTTTTTGAAATTTTGAAAAAAAAGGTTAGCCTCGTTTCTCATCATTTTGGACCATGGGCTATAGCCCATATCGTACGGCATACTATAGCGCGCCGTTTTTCATCATTTTTGAGGATTTGAAAAAAATGACAAAATGACAAAAACGATGGGTTATAGCCCATGTTTTTTGAAATTTTGAAAAAAAAAGTTAGCCTCGTTTCTCATCATTTTGGACCATGGGCTATAGCCCATATCGTACGGCATACTATAGCGCGCCGTTTTTCATCATTTTTGAGGATTTGAAAAAAATGACGAAATGACAAAAACGATGGGTTATAGCCCATGTTTTTTGAAATTTTGAAAAAAAAAGTTAGCCTCGTTTCTCATCATTTTGGACCATGGGCTATAGCCCATATCGTACGGCATACTATAGCGCGCCGTTTTTCATCATTTTTGAGGATTTGAAAAAAATGACAAAATGACAAAAACGATGGGTTATAGCCCATGTTTTTTGAAATTTTGAAAAAAAAAGTTAGCCTCGTTTCTCATCATTTTGGACCATGGGCTATAGCCCATATCGTACGGCATACTATAGCGCGCCGTTTTTCATCATTTTTGAGGATTTGAAAAAAATGACGAAATGACAAAAACGATGGGTTATAGCCCATGTTTTTTGAAATTTTGAAAAAAAAGGTTAGCCTCGTTTCTCATCATTTTGGACCATGGGCTATAGCCCATATCGTACGGCATACTATAGCACGCCGTTTTTCATCATTTTTGAGGATTTGAAAAAAATGACAAAATGACAAAAACGATGGGTTATAGCCCATGTTTTTTGAAATTTTGAAAAAAAAAGTTAGCCTCGTTTCTCATCATTTTGGACCATGGGCTATAGCCCATATCGTACGGCATACTATAGCGCGCCGTTTTTCATAATTTTTGAGGATTTGAAAAAAATGACGAAATGACAAAAACGATGGTTTATAGCCCATGTTTTTTGAAATTTTGAAAAAAAAAGTTAGCCTCGTTTCTCATCATTTTGGACCATGGGCTATAGCCCATATCGTACGGCATACTATAGCGCGCCGTTTTTCATCATTTTTGAGGATTTGAAAAAAATGACAAAATGAAAAAACGATGGGTTATAGCCCATGTTTTTTGAAATTTTGAAAAAAAAAGTTAGCCTCGTTTCTCATCATTTTGGACCATGGGCTATAGCCCATATCGTACGGCATACTATAGCGCGCCGTTTTTCATCATTTTTGAGGATTTGAAAAAAATGACGAAATGACAAAAACGATGGGTTATAGCCCATGTTTTTTGAAATTTTGAAAAAAAAAGTTAGCCTCGTTTCTCATCATTTTGGACCATGGGCTATAGCCCATATCGTACGGCATACTATAGCGCGCCGTTTTTCATCATTTTTGAGGATTTGAAAAAAATGACGAAATCACAAAAACGATGGGTTATAGCCCATGTTTTTTGAAATTTTGAAAAAAAAAGTTAGCCTCGTTTCTCATCATTTTGGACCATGGGCTATAGCCCATATCGTACGGCATACTATAGCGCGCCGTTTTTCATCATTTTTGAGGATTTGAAAAAAATGACAAAATGACAAAAACGATGGGTTATAGCCCATGTTTTTTGAAATTTTGAAAAAAAAAGTTAGCCTCGTTTCTCATCATTTTGGACCATGGGCTATAGCCCATATCGTACGGCATACTATAGCGCGCCGTTTTTCATCATTTTTGAGGATTTGAAAAAAATGACGAAATGACAAAAACGATGGGTTATAGCCCATGTTTTTTGAAATTTTGAAAAAAAAGGTTAGCCTCGTTTCTCATCATTTTGGACCATGGGCTATAGCCCATATCGTACGGCATACTATAGCGCGCCGTTTTTCATCATTTTTGAGGATTTGAAAAAAATGACAAAATGACAAAAACGATGGGTTATAGCCCATGTTTTTTGAAATTTTGAAAAAAAAAGTTAGCCTCGTTTCTCATCATTTTGGACCATGGGCTATAGCCCATATCGTACGGCATACTATAGCGCGCCGTTTTTCATCATTTTTGAGGATTTGAAAAAAATGACGAAATGACAAAAACGATGGGTTATAGCCCATGTTTTTTGAAATTTTGAAAAAAAAAGTTAGCCTCGTTTCTCATCATTTTGGACCATGGGCTATAGCCCATATCGTACGGCATACTATAGCGCGCCGTTTTTCATCATTTTTGAGGATTTGAAAAAAATGACGAAATGACAAAAACGATGGGTTATAGCCCATGTTTTTTGAAATTTTGAAAAAAAAAGTTAGCCTCGTTTCTCATCATTTTGGACCATGGGCTATAGCCCATATCGTACGGCATACTATAGCGCGCCGTTTTTCATCATTTTTGAGGATTTGAAAAAAATGACAAAATGAAAAAACGATGGGTTATAGCCCATGTTTTTTGAAATTTTGAAAAAAAAAGTTAGCCTCGTTTCTCATCATTTTGGACCATGGGCTATAGCCCATATCGTACGGCATACTATAGCGCGCCGTTTTTCATCATTTTTGAGGATTTGAAAAAAATGACGAAATGACAAAAACGATGGGTTATAGCCCATGTTTTTTGAAATTTTGAAAAAAAAAGTTAGCCTCGTTTCTCATCATTTTGGACCATGGGCTATAGCCCATATCGTACGGCATACTATATATAGCGCGCCGTTTTTCATCATTTTTGAGGATTTGAAAAAAATGACGAAATGACAAAAACGATGGGTTATAGCCCATGTTTTTTGAAATTTTGAAAAAAAAAGTTAGCCTCGTTTCTCATCATTTTGGACCATGGGCTATAGCCCATATCGTACGGCATACTATAGCGCGCCGTTTTTCATCATTTTTGAGGATTTGAAAAAAATGACAAAATGACAAAAACGATGGGTTATAGCCCATGTTTTTTGAAATTTTGAAAAAAAAAGTTAGCCTCGTTTCTCATCATTTTGGACCATGGGCTATAGCCCATATCGTACGGCATACTATAGCGCGCCGTTTTTCATCATTTTTGAGGATTTGAAAAAAATGACGAAATGACAAAAACGATGGGTTATAGCCCATGTTTTTTGAAATTTTGAAAAAAAAGGTTAGCCTCGTTTCTCATCATTTTGGACCATGGGCTATAGCCCATATCGTACGGCATACTATAGCGCGCCGTTTTTCATCATTTTTGAGGATTTGAAAAAAATGACAAAATGACAAAAACGATGGGTTATAGCCCATGTTTTTTGAAATTTTGAAAAAAAAAGTTAGCCTCGTTTCTCATCATTTTGGACCATGGGCTATAGCCCATATCGTACGGCATACTATAGCGCGCCGTTTTTCATCATTTTTGAGGATTTGAAAAAAATGACGAAATGACAAAAACGATGGGTTATAGCCCATGTTTTTTGAAATTTTGAAAAAAAAGGTTAGCCTCGTTTCTCATCATTTTGGACCATGGGCTATAGCCCATATCGTACGGCATACTATAGCGCGCCGTTTTTCATCATTTTTGAGGATTTAAAAAAAATGACGAAATGACAAAAACGATGGGTTATAGCCCATGTTTTTTGAAATTTTGAAAAAAAAAGTTAGCCTCGTTTCTCATCATTTTGGACCATGGGCTATAGCCCATATCGTACGGCATACTATAGCGCGCCGTTTTTCATCATTTTTGAGGATTTGAAAAAAATGACAAAATGACAAAAACGATGGGTTATAGCCCATGTTTTTTGAAATTTTGAAAAAAAAAGTTAGCCTCGTTTCTCATCATTTTGGACCATGGGCTATAGCCCATATCGTACGGCATACTATAGCGCGCCGTTTTTCATCATTTTTGAGGATTTGAAAAAAATGACGAAATGACAAAAACGATGGGTTATAGCCCATGTTTTTTGAAATTTTGAAAAAAAAAGTTAGCCTCGTTTCTCATCATTTTGGACCATGGGCTATAGCCCATATCGTACGGCATACTATAGCGCGCCGTTTTTCATCATTTTTGAGGATTTGAAAAAAATGACAAAATGACAAAAACGATGGGTTATAGCCCATGTTTTTTGAAATTTTGAAAAAAAAAGTTAGCCTCGTTTCTCATCATTTTGGACCATGGGCTATAGCCCATATCGTACGGCATACTATAGCGCGCCGTTTTTCATCATTTTTGAGGATTTGAAAAAAATGACAAAATGACAAAAACGATGGGTTATAGCCCATGTTTTTTGAAATTTTGAAAAAAAAAGTTAGCCTCGTTTCTCATCATTTTGGACCATGGGCTATAGCCCATATCGTACGGCATACTATAGCGCGCCGTTTTTCATCATTTTTGAGGATTTGAAAAAAATGACGAAATGACAAAAACGATGGGTTATAGCCCATGTTTTTTGAAATTTTGAAAAAAAAGGTTAGCCTCGTTTCTCATCATTTTGGACCATGGGCTATAGCCCATATCGTACGGCATACTATAGCGCGCCGTTTTTCATCATTTTTGAGGATTTGAAAAAAATGACAAAATGACAAAAACGATGGGTTATAGCCCATGTTTTTTGAAATTTTGAAAAAAAAAGTTAGCCTCGTTTCTCATCATTTTGGACCATGGGCTATAGCCCATATCGTACGGCATACTATAGCGCGCCGTTTTTCATCATTTTTGAGGATTTGAAAAAAATGACGAAATGACAAAAACGATGGGTTATAGCCCATGTTTTTTGAAATTTTGAAAAAAAAGGTTAGCCTCGTTTCTCATCATTTTGGACCATGGGCTATAGCCCATATCGTACGGCATACTATAGCGCGCCGTTTTTCATCATTTTTGAGGATTTAAAAAAAATGACGAAATGACAAAAACGATGGGTTATAGCCCATGTTTTTTGAAATTTTGAAAAAAAAAGTTAGCCTCGTTTCTCATCATTTTGGACCATGGGCTATAGCCCATATCGTACGGCATACTATAGCGCGCCGTTTTTCATCATTTTTGAGGATTTGAAAAAAATGACAAAATGACAAAAACGATGGGTTATAGCCCATGTTTTTTGAAATTTTGAAAAAAAAAGTTAGCCTCGTTTCTCATCATTTTGGACCATGGGCTATAGCCCATATCGTACGGCATACTATAGCGCGCCGTTTTTCATCATTTTTGAGGATTTGAAAAAAATGACGAAATGACAAAAACGATGGGTTATAGCCCATGTTTTTTGAAATTTTGAAAAAAAAAGTTAGCCTCGTTTCTCATCATTTTGGACCATGGGCTATAGCCCATATCGTACGGCATACTATAGCGCGCCGTTTTTCATCATTTTTGAGGATTTGAAAAAAATGACAAAATGACAAAAACGATGGGTTATAGCCCATGTTTTTTGAAATTTTGAAAAAAAAAGTTAGCCTCGTTTCTCATCATTTTGGACCATGGGCTATAGCCCATATCGTACGGCATACTATAGCGCGCCGTTTTTCATCATTTTTGAGGATTTGAAAAAAATGACAAAATGACAAAAACGATGGGTTATAGCCCATGTTTTTTGAAATTTTAAAAAAAAAAGTTAGCCTCGTTTCTCATCATTTTGGACCATGGGCTATAGCCCATATCGTACGGCATACTATAGCGCGCCGTTTTTCATCATTTTTGAGGATTTGAAAAAAATGACGAAATGACAAAAACGATGGGTTATAGCCCATGTTTTTTGAAATTTTGAAAAAAAAAGTTAGCCTCGTTTCTCATCATTTTGGACCATGGGCTATAGCCCATATCGTACGGCATACTATAGCGCGCCGTTTTTCATCATTTTTGAGGATTTGAAAAAAATGACGAAATGACAAAAACGATGGGTTATAGCCCATGTTTTTTTTAATTTTGAAAAAAAAAGTTAGCCTCGTTTCTCATCATTTTGGACCATGGGCTATAGCCCATATCGTACGGCATACTATAGCGCGCCGTTTTTCATCATTTTTGAGGATTTGAAAAAAATGACGAAATGACAAAAACGATGGGTTATAGCCCATGTTTTTTGAAATTTTGAAAAAAAAGGTTAGCCTCGTTTCTCATCATTTTGGACCATGGGCTATAGCCCATATCGTACGGCATACTATAGCGCGCCGTTTTTCATCATTTTTGAGGATTTAAAAAAAATGACGAAATGACAAAAACGATGGGTTATAGCCCATGTTTTTTGAAATTTTGAAAAAAAAAAGTTAGCCTCGTTTCTCATCATTTTGGACCATGGGCTATAGCCCATATCGTACGGCATACTATAGGGCGCCGTTTTTCATCATTTTTGAGGATTTGAAAAAAATGACAAAATGACAAAAACGATGGGTTATAGCCCATGTTTTTTGAAATTTTGAAAAAAAAAGTTAGCCTCGTTTCTCATCATTTTGGACCATGGGCTATAGCCCATATCGTACGGCATACTATAGCGCGCCGTTTTTCATCATTTTTGAGGATTTGAAAAAAATGACGAAATGACAAAAACGATGGGTTATAGCCCATGTTTTTTGAAATTTTGAAAAAAAAAGTTAGCCTCGTTTCTCATCATTTTGGACCATGGGCTATAGCCCATATCGTACGGCATACTATAGCGCGCCGTTTTTCATCATTTTTGAGGATTTGAAAAAAATGACAAAATGACAAAAACGATGGGTTATAGCCCATGTTTTTTGAAATTTTGAAAAAAAAAGTTAGCCTCGTTTCTCATCATTTTGGACCATGGGCTATAGCCCATATCGTACGGCATACTATAGCGCGCCGTTTTTCATCATTTTTGAGGATTTGAAAAAAATGACAAAATGACAAAAACGATGGGTTATAGCCCATGTTTTTTGAAATTTTGAAAAAAAAAGTTAGCCTCGTTTCTCATCATTTTGGACCATGGGCTATAGCCCATATCGTACGGCATACTATAGCGCGCCGTTTTTCATCATTTTTGAGGATTTGAAAAAAATGACGAAATGACAAAAACGATGGGTTATAGCCCATGTTTTTTGAAATTTTGAAAAAAAAAGTTAGCCTCGTTTCTCATCATTTTGGACCATGGGCTATAGCCCATATCGTACGGCATACTATAGCGCGCCGTTTTTCATCATTTTTGAGGATTTGAAAAAAATGACGAAATGACAAAAACGATGGGTTATAGCTAGGGATGCACGATAATTATCGTCCCGATAAATTTCGACCCGATATTAGCAATTATGACGTCATCCCGATAAATTCGATAACGTTATAATAGCGCCGATAATATACTTTATATGGGCTCGAAATTGCGATCATTTTGGACGCAAATGCGCCTGAAATTTTATCTGTGAGACATAAAAATATAGTTGGTAGCAACTATGGGACTACCAATCATTTCTGTGGTGCGCCCAAACGCTCCCCGAGTCGCCAATCTCTCCGGAGGAACGGCTGAGACGAGCGAGAGAGAGACGCTTCTCCACTCTGTCTGTTGCAGTGTGTAGTTCCATAGCAGGCTAATAGCCCCGCCTGCTTCTCCTCTCTCTCTCCCCTCTCTCATTTCACTCACTGACTCGCATTCATACGAACGGTGACTGTCTGTCTCTGAGCTGAGCAGCTGACGAGCGCGTATTGGTGCTCGTTCATTCATCGCGCTGTTGAATGTGTGTCACTCGTTACCGGTTGTAGTTTATTAATTTGCTCCAGTTGTGTAGCATTGTGAAACGCGACGCGACCGTTTTGGTTGAGAAATGTAGAAGTAGTAGCTGTTTGGCTACATGATGCTACAGACCATGCTAATGACTTATATGCTAACAACAACGTCTATCACTGGAACTTGGATAGTGTTGTATTTGTGTTTACACACGCACACACACACACAGACAATAGTGGTTCTCAAAGTGGGATCCGGGGAGTCAGAGTTTACAAATGGAACGAAATTGACCCTTACAGGTCCATTTGGTTCCATTTGTACCCTCTCAGAGTTGACATTGATTTCACGATATAAATAAAAAATTATAAATTGAGGTCCCTTATGTAAATGGCATTAAATGGGGGGTCAGTAGTAGCCTAATGCATGTCAAACTGGGTGTCCTTGAAATAAAAATGATGAGAATCACTGCTAGAGCCCTGGCATATATTTTCAAATGGGTGTCTGTGGGCTAACAATTTGGGGTCCTTGGCTCCTTGACATGGAAAAGTTTTGAGGCCAACTGACCGGACACACACAGACATTCACAGACATTATATTGTTGTTTTTATTCATTTAAAAAAATTCACACCTGTGTGAAGTGAGGGGCACTCTTATCATCATACGTCATCTGGCCAATCACAATTTGCTCTGTGACTCCCAATTTATATTGTAAAATCAATGTTATTTTTACTCTGAGAGTATACAACTGGAAATGTTCCATTTGTACACTCAGAGTTACAGACCCATAAGGGTCCATTTGGTTCCTAACTATATAATTTAGCTGGGGACCCCCTGGAACTCCCTCAGGCACCCCTGGGGCCGGGGGTCCCCGAACCCCACTTTGGGAACCACTGATATAGCCTACTATACTGTAATTGCTTAGGTCAAAGCTGTGTTACATGTACCGTTACTCACTAGTATGTATTTTTTATTCATGTCTATATATTTTTATTATCGGTTATCGTATCGGTATCGGTCTTTGAGAAGCAAGAAGTTCTCGATATCGGTATCGGTTTCAAAAAATCAATATCGTGCACCACTAGTTATAGCCCATGTTTTTTTAAATTTTGAAAAAAAAAGTTAGCCTCGTTTCTCATCATTTTGGACCATGGGCTATAGCCCATATCGTACGGCATACTATAGCGCGCCGTTTTTCATCATTTTTGAGGATTTGAAAAAAATGACGAAATGACAAAAACGATGGGTTATAGCCCATGTTTTTTGAAATTTTGAAAAAAAAGGTTAGCCTCGTTTCTCATCATTTTGGACCATGGGCTATAGCCCATATCGTACGGCATACTATAGCGCGCCGTTTTTCATCATTTTTGAGGATTTAAAAAAAATGACGAAATGACAAAAACGATGGGTTATAGCCCATGTTTTTTGAAATTTTGAAAAAAAAAGTTAGCCTCGTTTCTCATCATTTTGGACCATGGGCTATAGCCCATATCGTACGGCATACTATAGGGCGCCGTTTTTCATCATTTTTGAGGATTTGAAAAAAATGACAAAATGACAAAAACGATGGGTTATAGCCCATGTTTTTTGAAATTTTGAAAAAAAAAGTTAGCCTCGTTTCTCATCATTTTGGACCATGGGCTATAGCCCATATCGTACGGCATACTATAGCGCGCCGTTTTTCATCATTTTTGAGGATTTGAAAAAAATGACAAAATGACAAAAACGATGGGTTATAGCCCATGTTTTTTGAAATTTTGAAAAAAAAAGTTAGCCTCGTTTCTCATCATTTTGGACCATGGGCTATAGCCCATATCGTACGGCATACTATAGCGCGCCGTTTTTCATCATTTTTGAGGATTTGAAAAAAATGACGAAATGACAAAAACGATGGGTTATAGCCCATGTTTTTTGAAATTTTGAAAAAAAAAGTTAGCCTCGTTTCTCATCATTTTGGACCATGGGCTATAGCCCATATCGTACGGCATACTATAGCGCGCCGTTTTTCATCATTTTTGAGGATTTGAAAAAAATGACAAAATGACAAAAACGATGGGTTATAGCCCATGTTTTTTGAAATTTTGAAAAAAAAAGTTAGCCTCGTTTCTCATCATTTTGGACCATGGGCTATAGCCCATATCGTACGGCATACTATAGCGCGCCGTTTTTCATCATTTTTGAGGATTTGAAAAAAATGACGAAATGACAAAAACGATGGGTTATAGCCCATGTTTTTTGAAATTTTGAAAAAAAAAGTTAGCCTCGTTTCTCATCATTTTGGACCATGGGCTATAGCCCATATCGTACGGCATACTATAGCGCGCCGTTTTTCATCATTTTTGAGGATTTGAAAAAAATGACAAAATGACAAAAACGATGGGTTATAGCCCATGTTTTTTGAAATTTTGAAAAAAAAAGTTAGCCTCGTTTCTCATCATTTTGGACCATGGGCTATAGCCCATATCGTACGGCATACTATAGCGCGCCGTTTTTCATCATTTTTGAGGATTTGAAAAAAATGACGAAATGACAAAAACGATGGGTTATAGCCCATGTTTTTTGAAATTTTGAAAAAAAAAGTTAGCCTCGTTTCTCATCATTTTGGACCATGGGCTATAGCCCATATCGTACGGCATACTATAGCGCGCCGTTTTTCATCATTTTTGAGGATTTGAAAAAAATGACAAAATGAAAAAACGATGGGTTATAGCCCATGTTTTTTGAAATTTTGAAAAAAAAAGTTAGCCTCGTTTCTCATCATTTTGGACCATGGGCTATAGCCCATATCGTACGGCATACTATAGCGCGCCGTTTTTCATCATTTTTGAGGATTTGAAAAAAATGACGAAATGACAAAAACGATGGGTTATAGCCCATGTTTTTTGAAATTTTGAAAAAAAAAGTTAGCCTCGTTTCTCATCATTTTGGACCATGGGCTATAGCCCATATCGTACGGCATACTATAGCGCGCCGTTTTTCATCATTTTTGAGGATTTGAAAAAAATGACGAAATGACAAAAACGATGGGTTATAGCCCATGTTTTTTGAAATTTTGAAAAAAAAAGTTAGCCTCGTTTCTCATCATTTTGGACCATGGGCTATAGCCCATATCGTACGGCATACTATAGCGCGCCGTTTTTCATCATTTTTGAGGATTTGAAAAAAATGACAAAATGACAAAAACGATGGGTTATAGCCCATGTTTTTTGAAATTTTGAAAAAAAAAGTTAGCCTCGTTTCTCATCATTTTGGACCATGGGCTATAGCCCATATCGTACGGCATACTATAGCGCGCCGTTTTTCATCATTTTTGAGGATTTGAAAAAAATGACGAAATGACAAAAACGATGGGTTATAGCCCATGTTTTTTGAAATTTTGAAAAAAAAGGTTTGCCTCGTTTCTCATCATTTTGGACCATGGGCTATAGCCCATATCGTACGGCATACTATAGCGCGCCGTTTTTCATCATTTTTGAGGATTTGAAAAAAATGACAAAATGACAAAAACGATGGGTTATAGCCCATGTTTTTTGAAATTTTGAAAAAAAAAGTTAGCCTCGTTTCTCATCATTTTGGACCATGGGCTATAGCCCATATCGTACGGCATACTATAGCGCGCCGTTTTTCATCATTTTTGAGGATTTGAAAAAAATGACGAAATGACAAAAACGATGGGTTATAGCCCATGTTTTTTGAAATTTTGAAAAAAAAGGTTAGCCTCGTTTCTCATCATTTTGGACCATGGGCTATAGCCCATATCGTACGGCATACTATAGCGCGCCGTTTTTCATCATTTTTGAGGATTTAAAAAAAATGACGAAATGACAAAAACGATGGGTTATAGCCCATGTTTTTTGAAATTTTGAAAAAAAAAGTTAGCCTCGTTTCTCATCATTTTGGACCATGGGCTATAGCCCATATCGTACGGCATACTATAGCGCGCCGTTTTTCATCATTTTTGAGGATTTGAAAAAAATGACAAAATGACAAAAACGATGGGTTATAGCCCATGTTTTTTGAAATTTTGAAAAAAAAAGTTAGCCTCGTTTCTCATCATTTTGGACCATGGGCTATAGCCCATATCGTACGGCATACTATAGCGCGCCGTTTTTCATCATTTTTGAGGATTTGAAAAAAATGACGAAATGACAAAAACGATGGGTTATAGCCCATGTTTTTTGAAATTTTGAAAAAAAAAGTTAGCCTCGTTTCTCATCATTTTGGACCATGGGCTATAGCCCATATCGTACGGCATACTATAGCGCGCCGTTTTTCATCATTTTTGAGGATTTGAAAAAAATGACAAAATGACAAAAACGATGGGTTATAGCCCATGTTTTTTGAAATTTTGAAAAAAAAAGTTAGCCTCGTTTCTCATCATTTTGGACCATGGGCTATAGCCCATATCGTACGGCATACTATAGCGCGCCGTTTTTCATCATTTTTGAGGATTTGAAAAAAATGACAAAATGACAAAAACGATGGGTTATAGCCCATGTTTTTTGAAATTTTGAAAAAAAAAGTTAGCCTCGTTTCTCATCATTTTGGACCATGGGCTATAGCCCATATCGTACGGCATACTATAGCGCGCCGTTTTTCATCATTTTTGAGGATTTGAAAAAAATGACGAAATGACAAAAACGATGGGTTATAGCCCATGTTTTTTGAAATTTTGAAAAAAAAAGTTAGCCTCGTTTCTCATCATTTTGGACCATGGGCTATAGCCCATATCGTACGGCATACTATAGCGCGCCGTTTTTCATCATTTTTGAGGATTTGAAAAAAATGACGAAATGACAAAAACGATGGGTTATAGCCCATGTTTTTTTAAATTTTGAAAAAAAAAGTTAGCCTCGTTTCTCATCATTTTGGACCATGGGCTATAGCCCATATCGTACGGCATACTATAGCGCGCCGTTTTTCATCATTTTTGAGGATTTGAAAAAAATGACGAAATGACAAAAACGATGGGTTATAGCCCATGTTTTTTGAAATTTTGAAAAAAAAAGTTAGCCTCGTTTCTCATCATTTTGGACCATGGGCTATAGCCCATATCGTACGGCATACTATAGCGCGCCGTTTTTCATCATTTTTGAGGATTTGAAAAAAATGACAAAATGACAAAAACGATGGGTTATAGCCCATGTTTTTTGAAATTTTGGAAAAAAAAGTTAGCCTCGTTTCTCATCATTTTGGACCATGGGCTATAGCCCATATCGTACGGCATACTATAGCGCGCCGTTTTTCATCATTTTTGAGGATTTGAAAAAAATGACAAAATGACAAAAACGATGGGTTATAGCCCATGTTTTTTGAAATTTTGAAAAAAAAGGTTAGCCTCGTTTCTCATCATTTTGGACCATGGGCTATAGCCCATATCGTACGGCATACTATAGCGCGCCGTTTTTCATCATTTTTGAGGATTTAAAAAAAATGACGAAATGACAAAAACGATGGGTTATAGCCCATGTTTTTTGAAATTTTGAAAAAAAAAGTTAGCCTCGTTTCTCATCATTTTGGACCATGGGCTATAGCCCATATCGTACGGCATACTATAGCGCGCCGTTTTTCATCATTTTTGAGGATTTGAAAAAAATGACAAAATGACAAAAACGATGGGTTATAGCCCATGTTTTTTGAAATTTTGAAAAAAAAAGTTAGCCTCGTTTCTCATCATTTTGGACCATGGGCTATAGCCCATATCGTACGGCATACTATAGCGCGCCGTTTTTCATCATTTTTGAGGATTTGAAAAAAATGACGAAATGACAAAAACGATGGGTTATAGCCCATGTTTTTTGAAATTTTGAAAAAAAAAGTTAGCCTCGTTTCTCATCATTTTGGACCATGGGCTATAGCCCATATCGTACGGCATACTATAGCGCGCCGTTTTTCATCATTTTTGAGGATTTTAAAAAAATGACGAAATGACAAAAACGATGGGTTATAGCCCATGTTTTTTGAAATTTTGAAAAAAAAGGTTAGCCTCGTTTCTCATCATTTTGGACCATGGGCTATAGCCCATATCGTACGGCATACTATAGCGCGCCGTTTTTCATCATTTTTGAGGATTAAAAAAAAATGACGAAATGACAAAAACGATGGGTTATAGCCCATGTTTTTTGAAATTTTGAAAAAAAAAGTTAGCCTCGTTTCTCATCATTTTGGACCATGGGCTATAGCCCATATCGTACGGCATACTATAGCGCGCCGTTTTTCATCATTTTTGAGGATTTGAAAAAAATGACGAAATGACAAAAACGATGGGTTATAGCCCATGTTTTTTGAAATTTTGAAAAAAAAAGTTAGCCTCGTTTCTCATCATTTTGGACCATGGGCTATAGCCCATATCGTACGGCATACTATAGCGCGCCGTTTTTCATCATTTTTGAGGATTTGAAAAAAATGACAAAATGACAAAAACGATGGGTTATAGCCCATGTTTTTTGAAATTTTGAAAAAAAAAGTTAGCCTCGTTTCTCATCATTTTGGACCATGGGCTATAGCCCATATCGTACGGCATACTATAGCGCGCCGTTTTTCATCATTTTTGAGGATTTGAAAAAAATGACAAAATGACAAAAACGATGGGTTATAGCCCATGTTTTTTGAAATTTTGAAAAAAAAAGTTAGCCTCGTTTCTCATCATTTTGGACCATGGGCTATAGCCCATATCGTACGGCATACTATAGCGCGCCGTTTTTCATCATTTTTGAGGATTTAAAAAAAATGACGAAATGACAAAAACGATGGGTTATAGCCCATGTTTTTTGAAATTTTGAAAAAAAAGGTTAGCCTCGTTTCTCATCATTTTGGACCATGGGCTATAGCCCATATCGTACGGCATACTATAGCGCGCCGTTTTTCATCATTTTTGAGGATTAAAAAAAATGACGAAATGACAAAAACGATGGGTTATAGCCCATGTTTTTTGAAATTTTGAAAAAAAAAGTTAGCCTCGTTTCTCATCATTTTGGACCATGGGCTATAGCCCATATCGTACGGCATACTATAGCGCGCCGTTTTTCATCATTTTTGAGGATTTGAAAAAAATGACGAAATGACAAAAACGATGGGTTATAGCCCATGTTTTTTGAAATTTTGAAAAAAAAAGTTAGCCTCGTTTCTCATCATTTTGGACCATGGGCTATAGCCCATATCGTACGGCATACTATAGCGCGCCGTTTTTCATCATTTTTGAGGATTTGAAAAAAATGACAAAATGACAAAAACGATGGGTTATAGCCCATGTTTTTTGAAATTTTGAAAAAAAAAGTTAGCCTCGTTTCTCATCATTTTGGACCATGGGCTATAGCCCATATCGTACGGCATACTATAGCGCGCCGTTTTTCATCATTTTTGAGGATTTGAAAAAAATGACAAAATGACAAAAACGATGGGTTATAGCCCATGTTTTTTGAAATTTTGAAAAAAAAAGTTAGCCTCGTTTCTCATCATTTTGGACCATGGGCTATAGCCCATATCGTACGGCATACTATAGCGCGCCGTTTTTCATCATTTTTGAGGATTTGAAAAAAATGACGAAATGACAAAAACAATGGGTTATAGCCCATGTTTTTTGAAATTTTGAAATAAAAAGTTAGCCTCGTTTCTCATCATTTTGGACCATGGGCTATAGCCCATATCGTACGGCATACTATAGCGCGCCGTTTTTCATCATTTTTGAGGATTTGAAAAAAATGACAAAATGACAAAAACGATGGGTTATAGCCCATGTTTTTTGAAATTTTGAAAAAAAAAGTTAGCCTCGTTTCTCATCATTTTGGACCATGGGCTATAGCCCATATCGTACGGCATACTATAGCGCGCCGTTTTTCATCATTTTTGAGGATTTGAAAAAAATGACGAAATGACAAAAACGATGGGTTATAGCCCATGTTTTTTGAAATTTTGAAAAAAAAAGTTAGCCTCGTTTCTCATCATTTTGGACCATGGGCTATAGCCCATATCGTACGGCATACTATAGCGCGCCGTTTTTCATCATTTTTGAGGATTTGAAAAAAATGACGAAATGACAAAAACGATGGGTTATAGCCCATGTTTTTTGAAATTTTGAAAAAAAAAGTTATCCTCGTTTCTCATCATTTTGGACCATGGGCTATAGCCTATATCGTACGGCATACTATAGCGCGCCGTTTTTCATCATTTTTGATGATTTGACAAAAATGAAAAAATGAAAAAAACGATGGGTTATAGCCCATGTTTTTTGAAATTTTGAAAAAAAAAGTTATCCTCGTTTCTCATCATTTTGGACCATGGGCTATAGCCCATATCGTACGGCATACTATAGCGCGCCGTTTTTCATCATTTTTAAAGATTTGACAAAAATGAAAAAATGAAAAAAACGATGGGTTATAGCCCATGTTTGTTGAAATTTTGAAAAAAAAAGTTATCCTCGTTTCTCATCATTTTGGACCATGGTCTATAGCCTATATCGCAGGGGTTCCCAAACTTTTTTGGACTAGGTACCCCTTTTGGGGTAGATTTTTTTCCAGGTACCCTCTCATCCTCGCAACACGGATAACAATATATTTACAACCACAAGCAGTGTTTCCTGCAGGAAAAAGCTTTGGCATGGTGCTGGGCACAGGCCGCAATTTTGATTAATTAATTAATTAATTTGATTAATTAATTAATAAGATTAATACATTAAGATTAATTTGTATTATTGCTCTTGTATTGCTATTGGAGACACTGGGGGGACACTGTGGGACACTGGGGAGGCACTGAGGAGGCACTGGGGAGACACTGCATGGGGAGGCACTCAGGGGGACACTGGGGAGGCACTCAGGGGGACACTGTCTAAATGTAGACGTCTAAATGTAGACGTCTAAATGTAGACGTCTAAATGTAAGTTTGGGAACCACTGCTTTAAACACTTTAGCAATTTATGAACATGAACAAAATAGATGGGTCCCCCCTGGAACTCCCTCAGGTACCCCTGGGGGTCCCCGGACCCCACTTTGGGAACCACTGGTCTAAATGTATACAGACGTCTAAATGTAAACATCTAAATGTAGACGTCTAAATGTGTACGTCTAAATGTGTACGTCTAAATGTAGACGTCTAAATGTAGACGTCTAAATGTGTACGTCTAAATGTGTACGTCTAAATGTAGACGTCTAAATGTAGACGTCTAAATGTGTACGTCTTCTCTTATGGGGGTCCCTGGCATATCTTTTCAAATGGGGGTCCACGGGCTAAGTATAGTGTCAATTTGGGGGTCCTTGACATGAAAAATTTTGGGAACCACTGCTTTAAACACTTTAGCACTTTATGAACAAAATAGATGGGTCCCCCCTGGAACTCCCTCAGGTACCCCTGGGGGTCCCCGGACCCCAATTTGGGAACCACTGCTATATCGTACGGCATACTATAGCGCGCCGTTTTTCATCATTTTTGAGGATTAAAAAAAAGGTGAAAATCACTCGAGACAATGGACTATAGCTCATGGTCTCGGAGTGATTTTCGTCTTGGTTTCAAATCCTAGTTCTTCATCATTTTTGCCAGACTAGTTTTGGTAGCATACATATACACAGTAAACTACATATTAGTCATTTTCATCACTCCTAATGTTAAATGCACAATCTTGGTCTTGTGAGTTGTGACCTAGTTGTTCAACTAACTCACTTATGTCAGAGATGTCCATGCGGTTCAGTCTGGCCTAGGTTGTTTGTAAAGCCCTAACCACACCAAAGGGTCACCATGCAACTCCTTGGGTCCAAAGGGTTGCAAGGAGTTAACGCTAAAACCGTCTTGACCCTCTGGTGTGGTTTGGGCCATTGAATTCCGGGTCAACGTACAGGTCAACATGAAAGAAGACACACAGTATCACACTGCAGGGACAACAATAAAACCGTCTTGACACTTTGGTGTGGTTTTAATGGATTGTTAAAGCAATGAATGCCGTCTCAACACCATCACATCTGTATACACTTTACTGCCAAAATTAGGCCGCTGATAGAATCATTCACTGCTTGTCTGCTCATCCTGTGTTAAATTCACATGCATGCATGCACACACACACACACACACACACACACACACACGCGCGCGCGCACGCGCGCCTACTGTACTTCATGCGTCATGACTACTTTCAAATGAGGTTGACAAACACACAGAGGCAAAAATATTTTCACACAGAAGTACTTGGTGGCCATTAACAGCAGGGAAGAGGTACAATTGGTACCCTGTCTCTCAACTCTCTCATAAACAACTTGAATGCTGACCTCACGTTTAAATCCAGAACAAATCAACATATTGTTTAGCTGTATACTGTAGACATGGTTGTATTATTGGCCTACATATTGACAGTCCAGTGGGATTGCCCCCCTGGGTCACATCTGTGATTCAGAAAGCCAAGTGAAACTTGTGGGTCAATTGATACACTCAATTACTGATTCTCAAAGTGGGGTCTGGCCCCTGAGGGGTCATTGAGAGGGTTCCAGGGGGTCTCCAGCCAAATGAGAAACATTTTAACCACTTTATGCTATGTTACTATAGCTCACTATAGCTTGTATTTCGGAAACACCAAAACTTGAATACTTTTGATAATATAATATTTAACAAATATGATACGTAGCTTGCAGAGTTAGTTCGGATGGGGTTTTTATTGTCTATGTCCCTGCTCTTAATGTTTTATGATGGTGTTTAATCATGCCGAGCAGGGAGAAAATGCTGAAGAGCCGAACACCAAGATAAATATCATACAGTATGCCCACTTTTCTGTATTCTCATTCTATAATAAATATTGGTTAAATCTATTCGTGAGTTGTCTGACTGAACTTCTTTTATGGTGGTCCCTGGAACAAAATCTTGACTGAATGGGGATCCTGTGGTTCAGACAGCCAACACTAGAGGTCCCTCTAATCTGGGATTTACTTGTGACACTCTATGAATTGTCTATGAATTGATTGCATAGGGCCTAAATGGAAACAAGACTGCAAGGACATCATCCTTTTTGGCACTATGACTGCTATCCCTTTTAGAAGTGTTTGACTGTACTCTGTTGCTGTTTTTACATTTCTGTCTAATAAACAATTCAATCAATCAAACTCTATTACGGGACTCTACCCTGGGATTGATGGATCACCACCTCAATCACCAACCCACCAGGAAACTACACCAAATCTACTGCAATAATATCCTGCTACCCTAATAGACAGGGGGTACATGGCCGTTCATTCGTGCTCTATCTCCGACCAAACCACACTTCCACCACACATCTCTCTATGCAAAATAAAACCTGCACACTCCCACAAAACATATAGACTACATTGCATTCGCCAAAAATGTCTTATTTACTGTTTAAATATTACTTTTCTGACTTAATAGACAGGGGGTACATGAGCACATGGCCGTTCATTCGTGCTCTATCTCCGACCAAGCCACACTTCCACCACACATCTCTCTATGCAAAATAAAACCTGCACACTCCCACAAAACATATCATATCTATATTGGTAAACCCGTACCCAACAAGCTGAACGAAAACCAAGGCAGAAAACCAAAGCCACGAACAGCTACGTCGCTACTGCAACGCCCACAACACCATCTTACACACTAGACTCACGCACACTCACTTCTCACACACACTCACACGGGCAGTGACGTCACACACTTACCCTTCGCAGTCTCTTTGCAGTGTGTGTAAGCGATCTCTTCATTACACGGCCCACGCCAACCCCAACGCAGACCACCAGCCAAATAGACTTTTCATTGGCACTAACACTGGCTCCCTTCCACACTCACGCCGGCAATGCATTTGTTTAATACAAACATTTTCTTCCCAAAGTACCCACACCCCCCAGGCAACAGCCTACGCTGTTGCCACAACACGCCGAGAAACAAGGACTTTAACCACGCTACTTACATACACTGCAACTCGCTTACAATTCGCAAACCTGGCAACACTGCCCTCTCTTACCAGGCCCGCCCCCACACTAGCTTGACAATGTCATCTCGCGCAGCACAGAATCTGATCTCGCGCAGGACATTGATGAGAGAAAGAAGGAACAGGAGAGATTATACGATCGCTATTTCGCTTATTCCATCTAAATCTCTTTATTTACAAAATAAATGACTCGACGATTCCCTTAGTTACATCAACATTGTTCTTTGTCATTAATCGGATTGTGCCAAAATATCACCCTTACACGGATCACTTTGCCTATTTTCGCCACACAGCCAACTGCCCAGTACACATGTATACATACGCCTGCACGCACACACACGCACATGCACGCCTGTAAGGCCCCCCCCACACACACACACACACACACACCAACATGCGATTCATTAAATAACTATTTCTCCGCACGCGCGCACACAACATTATTCACGTGAAGCCTACAGGGAATTACCGACGGAATGTATATATATACACACACACACACACACACACACACACACACACACACACACACACACACACACACACACAGTCCCGGCTCACACGCTTAGAATTTATAGATGCGCGATTACATAACAGCTGTGCGTCATTATAGCCACACACGTCTCTAACTTGCGGTCACAGTCGCGAAACTTTTCAGTTGTGTGGTACTTTTATATTGATTTAACTGTAACAGAAAGTTCCCATCTCCCAGCCACGGAGCTGCAATAAAAAGCAACACTGTTTGTTTCTGGCCAGTGTTGCCAAATAAGCGATTAGTAAGTAATGTAATTTAATTTATCAGCGATTTTGCGATTATTTTTGTAGATTGAAAAAATATTGGGGGTCCTTTGCTCTTGCCATGACAATGTTTGAGAACCACTGCTCTAAAACAATATTAGACAAAGTTTGAGACACAAACACATTGCTCTCTCTCTCTCTCTTCTCCTTTTGTATAAATTAAATAGGCCTATTCATGATTCTGCTTATAGAGAAGTAGCCTATGTTAGTTTGTTTTATGGACTTGAGAGCTACTTTCAAAACCACCAGCTCAACATACCCACCAAATAAAACTATCATCCCATTGCTGCAAATAGTGACAAAATGTAATTGAGGGGCCTTTCATATAAACGCACATGCATGGGAAATAGAGGGGGAAAAATGCAAATCGTAGGCTTTTATTTTTGTTGGTATTTGACTTTGCTACTGATGATTGTAAGCAACAACAAGTATTGCATTGTGTGTTTGAGCTGACAGGCCCTTTTTGATGTCAATCAATCAAGTCATCTCAGGTCATCTAAAGCGGCAGATGCAAAAATCGTTTTTTATATTAAAATTAAATATTTTATTTATTTTATTTTTAGTGCCATGTCATGTGGTCTACCTGCAAAGCCTTTGTAGATCGTGATCTACCATTTGGGCACTTAACGTCAGATCAGGGGTTTTTCTCGGCCAGCGCCAAAAATGCTCCCCGAAAGCATAATCGCAGCAAATACCGGCCACTGTGTACGAGCCTTAACATGTTGACTACACTACACTACACATAATAACTAATAACCCGTTTTCAGCTTAAAGCAATTATATTTCATTGAAGCAACTCCTTAGCATTGTTTTCATACCATGGATGTGATAAGAAAATGTATCAAACATAAGGGAAATATTAAATAGTATCGGGTGTACCAGTTTGGGCTTTTCTTTTTTTTCAATGGGGCAATACATTGATTAAACAAACGTTTGATTGATTGAGTTGTACAATGTTATACAACCCTAAACTACTTTTAGAATACACTACACAATACAATACAATTTTAGAACATATAATATTGGCCAATATGTCAAATATGTAAATATTACCTATAATGGCATTGAATGGAAGCGGACCATTTGTAACACATGTTACAAATGACCCGCTTTTGCAAGTTTTCTTTGCAGTTGCTTACAGACCAGAATGAACGTGAATTCCGTCTAAACACGATGCAAACTAATGAAGAACATAAGCATGAACACATCCATGTGGATTTTTATTCACCAACACCAAAGACAAAAATTGTAGCACACATATACTCCAGGTGTAAAATTATACGCATTTTGAAGGTAAACACTTCAAACTTCCTGGGCACGTAGAGTACGTTGCTGTACACATACTGACGCGATGGCGTCATGGTGGCGTTGACCAATCAAGAGATAACGTCCATGTTACAACCGTGAAGCGTTACAACCTTGGCGGCTCTCCCCTACATTTGTTACTAACATTAGGTTGTGGCGAAGTAGAAACGTGGCGAGCAGATAGTGTGTTTTGGACAAACAGGCTAGGTATTGGTGTTGATTTGGGTCAACTGGACAAACAGCGTGGTGTTGTTTTGTGTCTGTGTTTGTGTTGGAGCACCTCAGTGTGGCCGTACAGGTCATGTGCAACCTCTTCCACAGAGAGATGGAGACACTAAATCTCAGCTGGACAAACATGTTGGCACGCATGCATCGCTGCCTTGCATGCTGTGTGCTACTGTTGAGTCTGTCACTTACTTTGACTGATTCATGGCATTGTCTTTCTGTTAAAATCCAACTATGTTAATTTAAGAAATCTGGGCATATAGGTCATTGTTTATTCTCTGTGCACACGTGTAGCCTATTGTATGTCAGACTGTATGTCTGTCCCACAGTCACAATCCTTTAGTAATTAGGCTGTGGAAATATTCAGGACAAAACAATGGTACATTTCCAATAACCCATCCGTTACTACATGTGGAGTCAACTCCCGGCATTTATTTCTTCCCATAGTGCGTGGCGAAGTAGCTCTGGGATGAGTGCGCGCGAAGCGCACACGAAATTCTAGTAGACTACATTGCATTCGCCAAAAATGTCTTATTTACTGTTTAAATATTACTTTTCTGAAACACGCTATTCTTGCTCAACCTCAACAGCCTACGTCAAAATCGTCATGTTACGTTCACTTCATGGGGCCAGTCCTTCACAGTGACACACACGTTAGATCAACCACGCGACCGGGATGGTTTCTACCCCTCAATGTCGTGCCTACTCTACACTGCCATCCGAAGGCCCCTCCCCCTTTCACTGCTCCTGTGTCGCCAACTACGTTCACTTAATGGGGCCAGTCCTTCACAGTGACACACGCGTTAGATGAACCACGCGACCGGGATGGTTTCTATCCCCTCAATGTCGTGCCTACTCTACACTGCCATCCCAAGTCCCCTCCCCCTTTCACTGCTCCTGTGTGTGACCTGTGAACTACTCTCTGACTGCACTGTAGGCTACTCACTCCACCAACAAAATATACTCTGCCATCACCCCCCCAAAAACACAATATGCCACGAAGAAAACGCAGCGCACTTTCTCAATACACGCGTGCCTCCAAACATTTGCGAGCCAGTCGCGCAAAACAAACCCAAACAGGTAAATCACACAGCATGTTGCATCCTTCTCAATGTTGCTTGCTTAATCGTTCGTTTGATTTATCCATACATCGCCCTGTGTGTGTGTCGCGAACCGAAACAGGTAATCACACAGCATGTTGCATGCTTCTCAATGTTGCGTGCTTAATCATTTCATTTATCCATACATCGCAATTGCGCGTGTGCGAGCATGTTGCATGCTTCTCAATGTTGCCTGCTAAATCATTTCATTTATCCATACATCGCAATTGCGCGTGTGCGCTGAACCTGCACACTCATGCACTATCCATTCCATGCACATTATTAGTCGCCTATATTTACTACAGTAGACTATGCCTACACGCTGGCCCCAGTGTGTGTGTGTGTGTGTGTGTGTGTGTGTGTGCCCCTCCACCCTCCCCCATGGCGCTGGCGCTGTGGAATGTCCATCTAAAAAGGAACAGTGAACCTCACGACGGCCATTTACACAAAGCACGCCAATTGTTGCAGCCTACACAGATCTATTCAGGCCCATTCAATTAATCAATCACTACATTAGTTGCCTGTTCAATCTATCATCTTTTGTTTTACTGCCCATTATATGAAGCATTAACACATGTATTATTTTGTAAAATGACAACCATCTGTGCAGACTTTTTCTGGTTGGAGGACTATGAAAAACTGGAATTATGTTTTAGGAAAGGTACTTTTGCTTTGGCAGACTTTTTATGCAGGGCGTGGGAAATAAGGCAGAATGTTTTGTTTGTGTAAAAAAATAAAAGGGAATATCAACAAAACATATCTGTTTATTGTACACAATGCAATATTGAATGCAATGATATGGTGTGTCCTGTAAGCCCATGTGGGCTGGGCGCCTTTGGTGCATGACACAAAAATAAAGAAATCTATCTATCTATCTATTCAGGCCCATTCAATTAATCTATCACTACATTAGTTGCCTGTTCAAAACTAAACTACACTTTATGAAATCATTGTTGCAGCCTACACACATATATTCAGGCCCATTCAGAACACATTTCCCAAATCTCAGTGATTTATCCACACATCGCTCTGTGTGTGTGTGTGTGTGTGTGTGTGTGTGTGTGTGTGTGTGTGTGTGTGTGGGCGTGTGTGTGTGTCGCTTCGCCCTCCAGCTGCAATTGCAAGTGTGCGCTGTGTGCAGGGCACACTACTGAGTTTAAAAACACAGCTGAAACATGAAGTGGAGTCTGTCAACTCCCGCAATTTCCTTCTTCCCATATTGCGCTGCAACGACACTGGGATGACCCTCCCGAAGGGGGGCGAAATTCTAGTTACTTTTATAGAGGGACAGACAGTAGGCTGAAAGGAAATTAGGGAGAGAGACGGGGGCGGGGTGACATGCGCGCGCGCACACACACACACACACACACACACACACACACTGATCAATCCTCTGGACCTTTTGACTCACACAGCCAGCAACAACCACACACTGCTGGACAATGTTAGATGATAGTAATGCATACACGTGCTCAAGACACCTCACTTCCTGGGTGGGCATCACTGTGTATTTGTGTGTAAATGTTCATTTGCCACTTGTACCCCACACACACTGTTTTCAATGTGTGAAGCGAACATCGCAGGTAATGATGTCATGTAGAACTGAAGAAATCAAGAAACAATTTGTAAATTGTGGATGTGTGCATGGACTCTTGGTCTTTCTTGCCTTTGGCCCTGGCCTTGATACACTTACACAGGTGTGTGTGTGTGTGTGTGTGTGTGTGTGTGTGTGTGTGTGTGTGTGTGTGTGTGTGTGTGTGAGTGTGTGTGTGCATGTGTGTGTGTGTGTGTGTGTGTGTGTGTGTGTGTGTGTGTGTGTGTGTGTGTGTGTGCGTGGCGCTCGCGCATGCATGTGTGTGTGCGTGCGTGCGCGTGTATGTCTTGTAGTTAATATTAGCCTATAGCTACAAATTCAAATGTTCCAATCATAAACTAAACAGTATAGAGTATAACTTATTCAATGAACCTTAATAACACTTTTTTTTAATTTTGCTTTCAATTTTAATATATACTGGGTGGCTATTGTAAAAACAAAAGATTGTTGAACAGAAGCAACAGAGATCGTTAATGAAATGGAGCACGGTAATAAAACAGATTAGATAAGACAGACTTTAATATCACTGTAGCCAAATGTCTCACACAGACACACATGGGTTTAGTGCCGTCACCGTGGAATATTTACAACAAAACAGACCCATTCATTCAAAGTTAAATAACTGTCTTTACAATTCAAGTCATAGTAAAAGTAATGACAAATAAAGTGCTTGTATGTGTTTCCTAATAACACTTGATCGTCTACAAGTGCTGACAGATGATTTGGATATATTTAGATTGCAGAGAATAACACAGTATTACACGCTTATAAGGCAATATTTACACGTACACAGGATGCTTAATGTGGCTATAGGTGATATTAAAAGCTACATATAATCATCATCAAAAACATCTAAACATATTGTATGGTGTGGCTTGGCTTTGAATGAACTAAAAGTATTCATTAAGAAGCGCAAGGCTCGAAAACAAATTGGTAGAGTGGTCATTTTGTAATGATTGCGTGCACCCTAAGGGTTTTGGGTTACGGGTTAAAGGGTCTGATCTGGGGTTCTTTCATGTATCGTCTGTACTCAAGTAAAGCTGCTTGTTTGGACGAGGAGACAGAGGGATTGTGCTGAGCCACATGGGTAGGATTAAAGCTCAGCTGGTTTAAATTCAACTCACTGGGGACAATAGCTAATGACCTTCACTTAAAGGGCCACTTCACCCCTTTTGCAACCAGAGCTTATTTTAATGATGTTTAGGACACAAGAAACACTTTCCTGGGTTTTCTATGTGTGTAATATGTTTTTTTTTTTTATATATTTTTGACGCTTACCAAAAACCTGTCAGGAAAATGTGGTCTCACTTCCTTCCTGGACTACAAAGTCACACCTCTGCCATAGGGTGCGAATTTCGAATTGTGCTACTGTTGTACTATACAAAGACTATTAACACTGAATGACTGCAGTTTCTTCCAGCGGTTAAATGTCCCTTTAAGACGACGTCTTCCACTGTGGTAGATATGCCTCCTCTAGAAAGACATGTTTCCTCGCACATGAGCAGAGTGGCTAACACAGATATGTAAATTGTTAAAGCAGCTGTGATGAGGGGACATTATATCAAATGTTGAAACCAAAGTATCTATTTACTGCCCGTCGTTACTGTTACACTGGCGCAACAGTGGATACCTGGTTTGTGAGACTGCTGAATACGTTCACTGACGCTTAGCTGATAAAGTCGCCTCTCCGCCAGTCAATAATGTGCAACCTCAGCCTTAACCTTAGCCGTAGCTGTGAGGACTGCGGGGGTTTATGGGGGAGGAGTCTTCTCTCCCACTCTGTCCAATCAGCTGATAGAGACGGTGACTGAGGTTCTGAACCTGGCAGGTGCCCAGGACACAGCCCACTCTCATGAGCTGGCCGTGGCTCCGCCCCATGCCGCCATAGTGGGCATGGCGACGCCCCCGTGACCCTCTGTGCCAGGTCGGCCCCTCCGATACGTGGTAGCTTTGTTCAGGCAGTGGGCCAGACGACCTCGGTGGGGTGTCTTTGTGCAGAAGGGCCCTCCAGGTGATGTGTCTGTCTCCCGGAGCAATGTCGTCAAGGGCAACAGTGAGGTCAGAGGCAGTAGGCATGATGGGAAACTTGAGCAGTCTGGGAGATCAATGTGAGCTCAACCAGAGATGCAAAGACAAACACAAACAGGAGAGAGAGATACAGTAAGATGAAGTGCACAGGAGGTACAACACAAATACATCCTCATACTCCTTTACTACATGTGCACGTCTGCACTAAAGTGCATGAAACTCTTTACATATCTCCTTATCCCTTAAAGATACATGCCTAACCATAACCATAACCCTATGAAACTGCAATCAAATTTAATTGGGCAAATGTCTTGACTAAAATCTCTCCCAAAAAGTGGTCTATAGCACGCACACACGCGCGTGCACACACACACACACACACTCACACTCACACTCACACTCACACTCACACTCACACTCACACTCACACTCACACTCACACTCACACTCACACTCACACTCTCACACACACACACACACACACACACACACACACACACACACACACACAGTTCAGTCTGTGATCGTTCCAGTGTTCCTCCTGAGTGCCAGTCACCGCCTTCGGTTTCTAGGTGGAATGTAATCACTCAGACAAGGTGAAATGCCTCAGGAGAAGTCAGGCTTATACTGGAGGAGCGCGTGCTGCAGGACTCATTCTCCTCTGTCTCCTATGCCAGGTAGACTGCTGCACAGGCCAGAGAAACAGAACGAGAGGATTGAAATGGTAAGTGAGAAGGAAAGCTAGATGGAGTGATACAAGAGATAGACAGACAGAGGTTGGTGGACAGACAGGGGCTTTATCCAACCACACCATTTCGGTTTGCTGATTGTGTGGTACACGACAGTGTGTTTGTGTGTGTGTGTGTGTGTGTGTGTGTGTGTGTGTGTGTGTGTGTGTGTGTGTGTGTGTGTGTGTGTGTGTGTGTGTGTGTGTGTGTGTGTGTGTGTAATATTAAAGCTTATCCTAATGTGTCCTTTTATGTCTGCCAAGACAGGGGCATGGATTCCTTTTTGTACCCTGTTCAATAGCTGATTTTACTCACCTAAGATGCACATGTACACATAATATATATAAGTTTGGGACCAAAATAAATGTTTCTCAATTTGTTTTCTAGATTTTATTATCTTATCTATCAGCTATTTTTGGTATTCCAATTAGTACTCAACTTTTGTCGAGGATGCTGATCTTGTTGAGTTTGAAGCAAGCCTTCCCTGCATCTTTTAAACATTGGGTAAGAGATACAATACAGTTCCTAACTCTGATAAAGAGAGAGACAGCAAGATAATTTTGCGACAAACGACCTACATACGTAGGTCGTTGGTCGCAAAATGATCTCGCCCCTCCTGGGTAAAGATCAGCTTCACTAATCACTACAAACTGTATCGAAGGCAAATACGTTTTGATATCAATACATCTTCATTGGGTCATTAGAACTGAGTGTCATTGGAGATGAAACTGACCTAGTCATGATTGCTCATGTTTTTCACTGGAAAAACTATACTTGGTTAAAGTGTCAACAGCTGTTTCAGTTCATTGACTGTGCCAAACATCAATGAATCGGTCAATCATTGAAATGTGACTTTTAGCAATAACAACTAATACTTCCAGTCAAAGTTCTTCCAGTCATTTCTTATTCCCAGCAGAGATGGGTGAAAATACATCATAAAGTATTTTGATACAAATTACAAATATTGAGTAAAAAAAGAAAAACCTTGATACAAGCAGAATGTTTACCACTGTCTGTGTGAGAGAGTGACGTCTTTGTTATTGCCAAAACAAGAACTATGGCATGAGACTGAATGCACAATCCTACCCAGAGATGCCTCTACGCTTGAACTTCACAGATAATGACATCAAGATACGATACTGGCCATGATACTGACACCAGCGATACTGACATACTGACATTAGGATGTCAGTATGTCAATATCAGATTGTGATATTTTATTTATTCATTTATTGAACAGTATAAACCTGTGTAAAATGTGTCAATCTGGCCTGGGCCATGGCTCAATGGTCCAGGCACCTTGGCGGTAATCCAGTCTGGCAGTGTGCCGCGGGTTCGACTCCCGATCCTGATGGCCTTTACTGCATGTCTTCCCCCCATCTCTCTCCCTTTTTCCCGTCAGCCTACTGTCTGTCCCTTCATAAAAAAAATATAAAATGAAGGCGAAAGCCACAAAAAAAAGGGTCAATCTGAGTATGTATCTTATGTATTTAAAATACTGCCTCTCTGTGCGTGCGTGCGTGTGCTGGGGCGCAAGTGGCTCAAGTGTTTAGAAAGAAGGAGGGTATAAGAGGCATGTTGATGTTTGTTTATTTGTTTTGTTTTTTCGGGTGTCCATCATGCTGTAATCCTCACTGCTATTCTGATCAATCCTCTGGACTTTTTGACTCACACAGCCAGCAACAACCACACACTGCTGGACAATGTTAGATGTTAGTAATGCATACACGTGCTCAAGACACCTCACTTCCTGGGTGGGCATCGCTGTGTATTTGTGTGTAATGTTCATTTGCCACTTGTACCACACACACACACACACACACACACACACACACACACACACACACACACACACACACACACACACACACACACACACACACACACACACACACACACACACACACACACACACACACACACACACACACACACACACACACACACACACGAATGAATGAATGGACCACCTGTGGATTGAATTAGAACATTGCAGAGGAAAAGGCACTTGGCACTGAAGTGCTTTCCAATACTGTGAGATGTAGGCCACTGAACAGCCAGAAACCTACCCTCTGTGTAACAATCAATAGACATTTCGTGGGCTGTGTCACACGTCAACCAATAACACTCTCTGTGTGTGTGTGTGTGTGTGTGTGTGTGTGTGTGTGTGTGTGTGTGTGTGTGTGTGTGCGCGTGCGTGCGTGCGTGCGTGCGTGCGTGCGTGCGTGCGTGCGTGCGTGCGTGCGAGAGTGAGTTTACATGTTGAACCACTGATAACTGGCCACTGACGCAGCAACATGACAAACAAATAATCAGTGACAGACTTGACAGTAGCCTACTCCAGTAGTGAAATGTCTATTCTGTATTTTTGTTAGCCTGCTAATATCAACCCAGGCTAGAGCTGTCTCCAATATGTTAAATGTGAAAATGTTATAATAACTGTTAGTATCCTGTGATGTGGAGTATGTGCTATTTTGATATTTTCCAAAAGATTTGTATACTGTACATTTTATACATTTGTGAAATGAGACTGTAAAGTTGCCCGAGGGCCACGGCTCTGAAAACAGTCAATGATGCTTTTTTGTGGGTTTTATTTCTCCAAACTCCAATGCAGATATTCACAGTGAAACGATATCCAACAGCAAAAACAATACTGGCCAAAACTCCAAAATAAAGAACGCAAAACGTAGGACTATGGAACAAGGAACAGGACTATAGGCTATGCCCCTGAAATGGGCCCTAGCAGCTCTCTCACTGCATGGGCTGTCGGCATGTTGCCTGCCCGAGCATAACTGACTTACTCTGCCTGCAGTCTCCCTTTTATAGGAGAGGATCCTACCACAAACAGAGAACCAATTAACATTAAACAGCTGATCTACCAGCTCACAAGTAACATACGAACATGAATAAGTAACCAATTAAATAGATGTTCTATTTGAGACTAAACATCATTTAGCTTTGCATTCAGTTCAAAAGATAATAGACATACTTTGCTCATCACCATTGTGAAACACCCCTACTCCTCAACAGTAACCTCCCCCCGGGTGCCACGCAGGCCTGTCGAGTGATATCTAACGAGCACTTCCAAACTGCAACACAAAAAGAATCACCTGCAAGGACAGAAAGTAACTCATAACATGTCTACAGTGGATTTTTATTAAACAAACACTTTGAGGACAGAAAGAGAATAATTCAAGCTTTTCGCACAGCTGCAATGTTGTGTGAGTTTGACGTTGTGTAATACAATCAGATAGGACTTTTCTGTTTGGATGAATGGGCTGCCAATGGGAAGTTGCACCTACATAGGTAGCACCATGCCATTAACTTACAGTATATGGTAAGATGGCCGCGGTCTGCATATGGAGAATTTGGGTGTATTCAGTGTTTGCAAGACCCACATGTCATTCGCTGATGTGGCAGTCAGCTGACCAATTGGGTGGGGTATTTAAGCTCGACTGCATGCTTCTTCCTGCCTTCCTTCTGCATATGGTTCCTGGTTGTTGTTATGTGATGTTTGTTGTTCCCACCGCCACCCCAGCACCACCGGTGGGCTCTGTTATTTCTGTTCCCTATTTGGAGGGTGTTATTGTATATCTATCTCCCCACTCTTAATGTTTAATGATGGTGTTTAATTGTGCAGAGGAGGGAGAAAAATTATAAAATTAAATAAAAATATCAACAGACTCAAGTTTAAATTGAGTCTGACTGTATGTTAAATCATGTTGAAATAGGACAGCAAATAAGGTGCAAGACCAAGTTGTTTTGAACACTATTCCCACTAACTTGCATAATGTAGTTTTGAAGGAATATGAAGTTGGTGATAGGGGTGGGTAAAAAGAAATATCAGGAAAACTGATAATAAAGACTAAAGTTAACATGAATGTACATGCATGGTTTCAATGAGCCCATGCACTAGTTCAAGTACTGAGGATTTTACTGTGAAAAGACCATGGGACTGTTGAGAGCCTGAGCATCATAATGAAGATTCTCCAACATTCCTCCAATGTTAGAGCCCAGCATGAGGTTTTCTACATAGGAACTGTACGCACACACGCATGCACGCACGCACAGACACACACACACACACACACACACACACACACACACACACACACACACACACACACACACACACACACACACACACACACACACAGTACACACCTTTTTGCTATCGTCACTCTTCACAACTACTTGAGACGAAGAAAACGTTCTTCCCTCAGAATCCCCCTACCAGAGCCCCATTACTCTCTCTGGCAATAATAGCTCTATTTGTTAGCCTGTCTGACTCCATCTTTCTGTCCCTCTTTCCTAAATGAACTATAGGCTCCTTTAATTCTTCATTAGAAGGGTATTGGAATGGGCCACAAGCAGTGGTTCATTTATCTGTATTATGTAAAGCCCACAGATAGCCATTCAAAGCTGCTCTTCCCTCCCCACTCACCAGTCAATGATCCTACACTACAGTACATGGTATCAGCTGTATCCTCTTTCCCACTGACGGAGGACAATGCACTCTGTGTGTACTAAAGAGAATAACACACAATGACATGCCGCAATATGGAGAACATGCCTGTTTGCTAAAGATAGTATGCTATGTTGATGGACTCAATGAACATAAGTGATATCTAAAAGACACCACAAAACTGTGCACAGTGCACTGCCCTGATGCAGATAGTGATGCCGCTTACCACACAAAGGCAATAAGTCATGTGTATGAAGACACACACTGTACACACACTGTATACTATACTCTATTTTTAGCTCATCGATTAGGCTACATTATGTAGTACAACCAACGCATGTGCGGTATATTGAGTGTAGTAGTAATAGTAGTAGCCCCAGTATGTTCCCTGCACTACGCTCATTCTGTAGCTCCGAGATGAGGTCTCACCCTGGGCCCATCCCACCGCGGTCAGAAATGGCACATGTTTCCACAAGGAACGCTTCTTACCCTTTTCTGCACAATGAATCAAAAAAGTGAAAGTCTACAAACGTTTTACACTAATTCAAACTTAGCCCCGGCCGAGAAAAATCCAACTTTAAACGGTTACACGAGCGTTACAGCGGTTGTTTAGCATGTTTTTCAAGGAAGTTGAAAAGCTTTAGCGCCTCCCCGGCACCTCCCCTGGTCAATAGTAGAACTTACTTCAGTTCACTCGACATGCACGCGCACACGCACGACTTCCTTGATAAACATAGAAGCGGCTGACTAAACAACCGCTGTAACGCTCGTGTAACCGCTTAAAGTTGGATTTTCTCGGCCGGGGCTAAGTTTGAATTAGTGTAAAACGTTTGTAGCCCTTCACTTTTTGGATTCATTGTGCAGAAAACGGTAAGAATCGTTCCTTGTGGAAACATGCGCCGTTTCTGAACCGCGGTGGGAGGGGCCCAGGGTGTGACCTCATCTCGGAGCTACAGAATGAGCATAGTGCTGAGGGAACATACTGGGGCTATAGTAATAGTAGTAGTAGTAGTAGTAGTAGTAGTAGTAGTAATAGTAGTAGTAGTGGTAGTAGTAGTAGTAGTAGTAGTAGTGTAGTAGTAGTAGGGTTAGGGTCAAAGATAGCAGATCTGCTAGTTTCATTGAGTGACGCATCATGGAGTATAAATTAAGCATTACTGAGTCACTGCCACCTTGTTTGTTCTTGCACATCTCTTGGTTCTGTTTCTACTGCCTGGAGGAATTACCTAATTTTGCTCTTCTGACCTTTCTCACATAAATCTTTTCCAATAAGGGGAAAGAGAGAGAGAGAGAGAGAGAGAGAGAGAGAGAGAGAGAGAGAGAGAGAGAGAGAGAGAGAGAGAGATTTGAATGGCTATTTGATTCAGTATGGTTCTCCACTTATATTATACACTGAAATAAAAATATATAGGTTCTTGAAGAAGCAGTAATCTTCCCTCTTGATGGAAATAATATATAGTTGTACTAATAGTTTAAGTGTACAGAAGCCTACCTTTGTCTGTGAGCTGGCAAAGCCTCTGTCTGGATCTCAAGAGGCAAGAGGCTGATAATGATCCACAGCCACACCGAGAGGAGTGGACACATGGTGGGGCAGCGAGACTCACAGCCACCCCGGGAAGAATCTGAATTCAGAGGATCAAAATCCAAGCAAAATAAAAACATCAGGAAAAACGAAGTTGCAGATAAAATAAAACTAATAAAATAATTAATAAAATGTATTTAATAAATACACGCGTGAAACTTACAGAACTTCCACGGTGAAATGTTCTTTGGGCTCTCTTAATGGGAGCAGCTAAAGTCCCCAGCTTTTATTTATAAAGCATGATGGAGAGAGTGGGGACTGGGGAGTGAGGACAGAAGGAGGGAGAGGACTGGGGCCACGGAGTCCCTACACACACACGCACGCATGCGCGCGCGACACACACACACACACACACACACACACACACACACACACACACACACACACACACACACACACACACACACAGAGAGAACTCCATGGCATTATTAATCCTCTGGGACACAAGGTTCTGGTTTATCAGAATCAGTTTTATAGGTTTTAGACTAGATCTGTGTATTTACAAATATCTGGCCTACAGTGTATTGTAGACCATTATACAAGCCATGATAATAATAATACATATAGTCTACAAGTCCTAATAGGCTGAATCACATGCAGTTGAACTATTCAATGTTAAAGGAATGGGGTGGAGCTGCAGATTCATATGGAGTTTGTTGAACCTTGAGGTGTGAAATGAAATTTGGCTACACGGCAAGTTGAAGTTGATAGCCTGATAATAATAATAATAATTAATCAACCATGAATAATTAAGACATTGCTTTTCTGATAACGGTGGTTTAACCTTGAACCCTGCAGGTGGCATGATCACAGGCTACACAATGCTATATCTGGACTGACGTTTACTCATATTGTAGATTGTTAAACCACGACACAAATCTTTTTTGTTGCGCTAGTAAACGCATCATTGTGTGGCCTTTTTAAATTATAGGCTTAACTTAAGGTCTGACACATGGGCTAGCCTACTGTGTTGACATTGACAATGACATCTATAAAACAACCTAAAAAAACTGGTATTTGTATTTATAAGGTGACTAGGCATGTTTGAATGTTCCTTCAAAGAGAGCAATGCTAATCAACCATGTCCATATGATATCTCAAGACAAGCTAAAAAACAGCACTGAATGCTTTTTCCAATAGCCTATTTCAGTTACATTTAGTTTATGGATGAAGCTGTATAGGCCTAGTGTGCCCTCTTTGCCGTATACGGTACGTATGTCTGTATACGGTACAGTCGGTACTGTATATTGAGCTGTAGATCACAGTTATCTCATTTTGGTGGAGGTTGTATGCTATGAAAGGAATGCAGTATACTGCTGTGCACACTGCACAGTGCACATGTTGCTTTAATCTGATGCACTTGGTATCATTTCAGCTAGATCTGATAGACATATTAACAATGATATTGTTATTTGCGTTAACGTAAGAGTGTAGTAGTCGCCTATACTGTAACATGGATGTAAGTACAGTGCAAGGTAATGAGTGCATTCGCCATGTATATGAAGGAAGCCTGATCTAATCACTCTTAGTTTTTCTCCAGTTTATCCCTGAGTTTAAGTTTACCCTATTGTTTTAGGATTTTGGTTTATTTAGCCTTATTGGCCTTATTTAGGGTTAATTCACCCATGGCTCCTCAATTAGCCAGTGGCAGGTTTTATGACTAGCTTGTGGCTTCCTGTGAGGTTTAGGTTTAGCGTTGGAATTTAGGTTTACGTATTTGGTGTATTCTTTAAAACTAGATATTTTTTTTGTTATTTGAGTTTTTACTGGATCCATTTAAAAAAGAAAACCCCCCAGGCTCTTCTAAGTAACATTCATATTTCAAGGTGTCCCTGTCATGTGTTTCTCTTTTGTTTCCTGGGCCTGGTGTCTAATGGCCCATTTGGTGTCAGTGACACCTCTTGCTTCATGTCCCAGGTTGGCTTGGTGTGGAATGTGTTAATTTGAATCCAGCAAACAGAAATTTGCTATTTTTTCATTTTTTTGTTCAGAATTGAAAAATGTGAAAACGCTAAACGAAAAATCACAAGAATTGTGGTGCCTTAGTATAATTCTGTTTGAGTCCAGCAAACGGAAATTTGCTATTTTTTCCTTTTTTGTTCAGAATTGAAAAATGTGAAGGGACCTTAGTATGATTATGTTAGTTCAATTTGAATCCAACAAACAGATATTTACTAACTTTTCATTTTGTTTTCTTCTGAATTGCAATTTGGTTCAATTTAAATAAATTGTAAATAAAAAAAACGTGGCCTTTTTTCAGTTTTTTAAATATTCAGTCTGATTCCAAATGGTAAAATCCCGTTTGGTAAAATCCCTGTACCCTGACCCTAAACAAACATTTTCCCATTTCCGTGTTGAACTTGGGCTATGGTAAGATGGGAATTAACTTTACTGCGCTTCTGAAAAGGTTTACAAAGGTACTCAGGGGCGCTGTATGGCGAAGGATCAACATATGTCAGGTCAGCTTCATATATGGAGATCTAAGTCGACAGGCTGTGCAGTCTTCATGTGGCGACAGGAAGTCGAGAGTAATATAGCCTTAAGGAGAAGTGAGCTACAGTACGTCTACATTATATGCTATGAACTATATGCTATGAATGTACTACATGTATGTATGGATCTGGGTGCGACTTCTGAGGCTATCAAATCACTGCGGTGATCACTGATTGGTGCCACTACACTGTGTGAGTGAGTGAGTGAGTGTCAGAGAGAGTGAGTGTATATGTGACTCAGCAATTTTCAGTATTACCGTCTAGAGCAGTGGTTCCCAAAGTGGGGTCCGGGGACCCCCAGGGGTACCTGAGGGAGTTCCAGGGGGGACCCATCTATTTTGTTCATGTTCATAATGTGCTAAAGTGTTTAAAGCAGTGGTTCCCAAACTTTTTCATGTCAAGGACCCCCAAATTGACACTACTTAGCCCGTGGACCCCCATTTGAAAAGATATGCCAGGGACCCCCATAAGAGAAGACGTACACATTTAGACGTCTACACTTAGACGTACACATTTAGACGTCTACATTTAGACGTCTACATTTAGACGTATACATGTAGAGTAGACGTATACATTTAGACGTCTGTATACATTTAGACGCCTACATTTAGACGTCTACATTTAGACGTCTGTATATGTGATACAGGGGTACCTGGAAAAATATCTACCCCAAAAGGGGTACCTGGTCCAAAAAAGTTTGGGAACACCTGGTCTAGAGCTCAGCTTTTAATGCTGGGAGCTTCAACTCCGTGTGCTTTGAATGATTAACACATCTCTCTGTTATGAAGAGCAGGCCACATTCTGTTTCCGTGTGGGTGTCTGCATGAGTGTGTGAATTTGAGTGTGCGTATGTGCGTGACTGCGTGCACAGTAGGATACATGAGTCTTATCCATCCCTGTGATCTTCTCACAGGTAGGGAAGCTTTGGCTCTCATTGGAGGAGCTCAGTTTCAGTCTGCCAGACATGCTGAAAGCAGAGAGGGTCATTCACACTCCATAGGTCAATCAGGACAACCAGCATACATGCATCCAGATTCCAGACCGGTGTTTCTCAAACTCTTTTGGGGGCCAATGGGGGCACCATCCAATATACACGTCCCTTATTTTCATTGTGTATTGCTTATATAATTTTGAAAACATCAAAAAGATTTCCAAATATCAGATTTTACATCAAACTGGACTAATCATTAGCCTACAGAGACAAAATGCCTGTTACGATTATAAGTAGAATGGATCCCTGTTATCCGTGACAGGGCCTGACATCCCTGTGACATGGCCTGACATTATGCTGACCATTATACTTACATGATTGATAGCCTATACTGACCATGATGTTACTGAGTCTGACATGATACTGGCATAATACTGGCAATATCACATATATCAGTTCAGCATGTCGTGACTTCCACTCCCGATCGGAAATTGCGGAAATTGTAATTGCGGAAATTGCGGAAATGGTGGAAATGGAAATTGCGGAAATGGAAATTGCGGAAATTGCGGAAATGGTAATTGCGGAAATGGTGGAAATGGAAATTGCGGAAATTGCGGAAATGGAAATTGCGGAAATGGAAATTGCGGAAATGGTAATTGCGGAAATTGCGGAAATTGCTCTTCACTTATAGCTATCTATTTTCAGGTAGATTGTTTTATTTTACTCAGTCAGCCATATCACTACTCATTTTTTTTTCATGAAAAAGGTCATAGCTGGGTAATCTATTTTCAGGCAAATTGTGTTTATTGTATTTTATTTTACTCAGCCATAACAATTTATTTTCTGTTAACCAACTTGCTGGCTGGCAGGCAGGCAGACAGCTACTCATAGACAGGCAGACAGACAGACAGCTACTCATGGAGAATTGGACAGGCAGGCAGTCAGACAGCTACTCATAGACAGGCAGACAGACAGCTACTCATGGAGAATTGGACAGGAAGGCAGACAGCTACTCATGGACAATTGGACAGGCAGGAAGGCAGACAGCTACTCATAGACAGACAGACAGCTACTCATGGACAATTGGACAGGCAGGAAGGCAGACAGCTACTCATAGACAGACAGACAGACAGCTACTCATAGACAATTGGGCAGGCAGGCAGACAGCTACTCATAGACAGACAGACAGCTACTCATGGACAATTGGACAGGCAGGAAGGCAGACAGCTACTCATAGACAGGCAGACAGACAGCTACTCATGGACAATTAGGCAGGCAGGCAGACAGCTACTCATAGACAGGCAGACAGACAGCTACTCATGGACAATTAGGCAGGCAGGCAGACAGCTACTCAGACAGGCAGACAGACAGCTACTCATGGACAATTGGACAGGCAGGCAGGCAGACAGACAGCTACTGATAGACAGGCAGGCAGACAGCTACTCATAGACAGGCAGACAGTAAGACAGCTACTCATTGACAGACAGACAAATAACTACTCATGGACAGACAGACAGACAGACAGGCAGGCAGGCAGGCAGGCAAAGAGCTACTCATGTTATGTTATTATGTTATTATAACAGCTACTCATGTTATGTGCAATAATTTGTGCAGTTATGGAAACAGCTCTTTGTGTTTATGCAAGAAAATGTAACACATTTATTTATTTA
This sequence comes from Protomyctophum bolini, assembly GCF_963924005.1. Classification (NCBI taxonomy): domain Eukaryota; kingdom Metazoa; phylum Chordata; class Actinopteri; order Myctophiformes; family Myctophidae; genus Protomyctophum; species Protomyctophum bolini. The sequence goes on from NC_137865.1 coordinate 30,570,816, forward strand.
CATATTGTGTGCATGCACATTGTACTTTGATACATTTTGCGAAAATAAAGCAATTGAAAGAGAGAAGTATCATTAATGTCGTAATTTTATCTACTGGCCCCTGGCCCCTTGCCATTTTTGTAATGTGGCCCACAGGTAAATCTATTTGAGTATCCCTGGTCTATGCTGCCTATGTGTGGTGATAGTTGGGACTGCATGGTCTGAATCGCATTGAATAACATGCCTGTGTGACGGGGTGATACCATACAGATTGACGTCCTATATCCTACTACGCCATATGTACGTTCAAAGTTTGCATTTTCAATTGAGTGCTATAGAGCTACCCTTTGGCCAATGGTCATGAGCTTCGCATAGTCACCGTTTGGCATGGACCTCTACCAGATTCCTGCGTCTCACGAAAATCGACTGCACGCGGTTCAGTCAAAACTGCTATTTTTGGCGAGTGACAAAAGTCATTCCGTGACTTCTTGGTCCCTTAATTAATTAAACAAACTTGCAAAACACATATTTAAGTGTTTTTATTTTAGTCTAAAATGAGGACCTTAAGAACATTGACCTGTTTATAACATTATAACATAATTTTAAGAATCACTAACATGTACACTTAATATGGCATATCTCACAAGACTTAAATTATATACATTAAAAAGGGGAAGGGCTGAATCCATTCATCTCTTTTCTAAACCCCAGTGGACTTGTTCACATTCCAACATACAGAAACTGTGTTGGCACTTTTTATGTTCACATCTGTCAGTCCCTTTTCTTTTAAGTCCAAGCATGACGGTAAACAACTGAAAGAGTGGTCAGGGCATTGTGAATTAGGAAAGAGCCAGCTCAACAATGAACAAATGATTCAACTAGAACACATGAGTCCGCGTGTCTCTCTTCAACCACTTACGGCCCATTTGAAAAATACGCGAAAATAGCCAATCTACAAGCTCACAAACACCTATTAACAAAATAGGAATGCCAGGGTTGACGTGGGTGAGGTTCGGGATGTAGCGGGGCGAATAGGCCTGCTCAGAGGTTGAGGCATTCATTATGTAGCCTTCTGAAGGAAAAGGTCCATAGAAGAAGTCATCATGCATATGAGTGTGTCTGTGCAGACAGTAAAATCCTCAGTATGTGCTCTTTAGCTGTAATTGTGCTGTCCCAGAGCCATGATCAGGTCCTGCAGAGGTTCTGTGTCCTCTGGATCCAGCAGTGCATGCTGGCGGCAGAACAGGGTGAGGTGCATGAAGAGCGAGTTGAGGTGCGCATTCAGCCCCAGTGCCAGCGTGTCTCTGTAGTGAGACCAGTAGATGTGAGCCAAGCTCCTGAACAGCAGCAGAAACACTTTCTGCACCAGAAACACAAAGCCTGTGGGGAACACTGCACCTGTGGAGAGTGTGAGGGGGGAGGGGTTAACAACAGTTAAAAGTGTCAATAATGCATCCACACTATTATTAGGATATGATATACTAGTATATCTACATTATTAATATTGATACTTTTACTTGAGTAACTGGATAGAAGTGAGTAGTGAGTGCAAACACAGCAGCAAGATTTGTGAACTGTTGCGACAAAAGGAATAGCTAAAGGAATACAACCAGCCTAAGGACTACTATCTGTACCAATGTAGACCTACTGCACATGTATGTAAACAGAGCTGCGACCTTGAAACACATCTTAAATCAGATTTTTGTATACTACCGGTATTTAAATAATCTTGAGTCCCAAAGTGACTGCAAAAAAATGCTGCTATTTGTTTAAAAAAAGCTTTATTCCCCTTTATAACATGTATATAACGATGCAATGTGACATAGCTCTGTCTACAAAATGCTGTCCCGTCCAACTGTATATACTGTACTTTCCCCATATTGTTTTTATTGTATTCTGACACTCCTTTGAAATGATATGATATGATATGATACTTTATTGTCAGTTCACACTGAAATTTGTCTTGGACCCAGCAGCCTTGTATGCAGAACACATACACATTTGACATAGTACAAAGAACAAAACATTACATACACATAAGCCTACATAAAGACAAGAGCAATGTCCACCGATTAGATTACCCCTGGCTACAACTCCTGATTAAGCCTCAAAGTCGATTGGTGGATAAAGGACCTCTTTAGTCTGACCTTATTGTATGCTGGGACACCATGGGCTCTATTTTCGTCACTGCTGTTACCCGCGACGCTGCCCGCAAGTCAGCCGCTGCCCGACAATTTACGAGTAGGCCTATAGGAGCTTGCCCTGTCCCTAAATGGTATTGGTCCAGCGTCACCCGCTATCCATTATGCCGACACCGGTATTTGCGCCTAGATGTGTGATCATGGGCGTGTTGGCATGCTTTCCTCTAATGTCTATTTTGATCACACATTTGGGAAGGTGCATAGTGGAGTTTAAAAGCACCCGTAAGCCGTAATTCCAAATTATTGTGGTATAGAGCGGCGCGCGCTGCGTGCCTGCAATGGAGATGTCCACGGAGTCAGGCTGCTTCATCTCTCCTTATTCTCCTACGCATCTCTTTGTACCTTTCCTATAATCAGCATAAGTGAGTGCCTGTCACTTCTTTGTGTCGAAAGTGCTATCTATGTGTCTACAATACAACTACTTTATATGTATGTGATGTATTGCCAAATTTGGCTTGTGCCAGGCATTGTGCGCGATTCCATTTGCTTGTTCAGTTTCATTACCCTATAGCACAGCAAATGGGGTTTAATCTTAGAGTATATATGAATAGAGAAGACACGCGAGTTCTCCTTCCATCCACTTGCATTAAGTTGCTCAAAAGCGCATGAGGCGATTTCACTCCTCCTTCCTGGTAGGAACAGAGTGCATTCTGGGACGGATTGCAATGGTGAGTGGCCCCAAACACATGAACGCGCACGAGCGTCGTCCGTCGTGAACATGTATAATGATAGTCAACGGACAGCGCGTTCATGTGTTTGGGGCCAGGCTGCAATACCTTCATTCTGCCACTATGTCCATTTCGCCTCAGGGTTTCCTCTGGGTGCCTTCTCTATTCATATATACTCTAGGGTTTAATCCGATTTCCTGAACTTTCCTTTTCACTTGATACCATTTTGTAGAGACGGCCTACAAGCACAACCTATATACTGTACCAAATGAAAGCTCGGATTTTGTAGATTACACAGCACTTTGAAATTAAAAAAATGAGCGAGTGAGTGACTCAATGAAAAGATGCGTGTTCTTCGCTCTGTGCGCGGTGGAAAAAAGAAAAATGACACGGGGGATGCAGACTTCAAGGCAGCAACGCATCACTCTTCCATGGGCTATGAGCTTTGCCTTAGACCATAAGGCTATGAAGCGATATAGCACTGGGCAGGATAAGGGATCTCTTAAAGGCAATGGCATGTGGCACAGTGATTGGTTTCATTATTGTAATGCCCAAACCACACCTATGCATAATGTAGCGGGTAGCGGAGGTGTTTTAGGGATTTAGACAGGTGACCAAAATAGCCACTTTAGTAGGAGAACGCCCCTCCCCCAATGCTTAATCCCCAAATAGTGGCGTTAGAAAGCTCGGGCGAAAATAGAGCCCCACGTATATCCTTCCTGAAGGTAGCAACCTATATTCTCCATACATCCAACACATGGCTAGTTTGTCAGGTGAAATTCCTTGCTAACCTTAGGATGCTGTTAACCCTGTAAGACCCGGATTAATTTCTACTTGCAAAAAAGAGATTTCAACCTTACTACTACTTTGTACTACTATGACTAGGACTACTACTAGATTCTAGAAGAAGAAAAAAAAGTTTGATGAAAATCTTATGCACATTTATAATAATTATATAATAAATTAATAATTTACATTTGGGGGATATCTTTCACAATAATGAATAAAACATGTTCTAGACATTCTAATGATCACAAAAAAACATATATTACAATTATTTTACTTACTTTTATTAGGGTTAAAGGTCAAAAGTCATAGTCCAGAAATTTTTTATTTGTGTGAATTTCAGCCTCTGTGGGGGCTATTTATATGCAAATATCATGACCAATGGCATTGCAATGAACATCACTGATGACGTTTAGGTGAAAAAAGAACAGAAAAAAATTATAATAATCAAGTAATTAATTAAAATTAAAATGCTACCGAAAAGCAACGCTGGGTCTTACAGGGTTAAAGTGTTTTAACCACATTTCAACATGGCGCCTGTAATTTTGGGCATGTCATTGTAGGCGTGAAAATGAAACGTAACAGATCTACAAGCTCATGCCGCTTTGTGATGTGAGCTTGTACTGCATGACACGGATCCGGAATCAGCTCAGACAAGGATCGGCACAGATCCACCATTTTCATAGTATGATGAAGTACAAGATGTAACTCTGTGTCCAAAAGAATGAGGACTTTACTGTGAACCATAGTGGTGTGGTTAACTAGCCTTACATTAAGACTGTCGTAATTTAACGATCATGACATGACAAACGTTGTAGTTTGACATGTAGCAACTTCCCACAGCCCTCGTATGAGATACAGGCAGAGTAGAAAAAAATTGTGCTATTTTATCATGATCATTAATGAGGACCAATTATATGAAGATAGGTTGAAAAGTGGTGAAGTGGTCCTTCAACACCTAAAACTGGAGTATGAATAGGCCTTAAGACTCTCGTAGATATGAAAATGTAAAAATGTGATGAAATACATCTACGAGAGTAGGTTCACCTGCTCTGGTGGGGAAGACATCCTCGTCTGTCAGCAGCTCCTGGATGTATGACATGGCGTAGTCAAAGTACAGAGGAGCAGAGCACTTCAGCTTCTTGCCCTGCTCATCAATCCAAACATAAACCCTTTGTATGCACACACACACACACACACACACACACACACACACACACACACACACACACACACGCACAAAGAGATTACAGTCATTTCATTGCATTACTGAAAACATTGTATGCTGTACACATACACCAAAGGTGATCATTCGTAATACAAAGATTGCACTAACCGTGTGTGTGTGTGTGTGTGTGTGTGTGTGTGTGTGTGTGTGTGTGTGTGTGCGCTCGCGCATGTGCATGTGGATGCGGTTGCGTTTCCCGTAACCTACATGTTGCCAGGGCCACAGGCAGCCGGGCAGGTGCTAGAGGTGCAGAACTCCGACAATGCACTGGAGAACAGGTTGATGATCTTGAAGAACGCTATTGCTACAGAAATAAAGAAAATGACATAATGACAAAATTAGAAAGATAGCCAATCCATAAGCTCACAACACGTTGAAAAAATGAGCCATTCTGCCTGTGTGCCATTTGGCCAGTTGTGGGCTGGTTCACTGATGGGGGTGTGTGCTGCAGGGATTGACATTGATCCACGGCTTCCAGAGCGCCGCCTCCATGGACTTGACCACGGACGCAACTCCAAGATCAGCCTGGGAACGCTCTCCAGCCTCTCCCCCACAGCATACAACCAACGCCAGCGGACCCCCTTATTTCACCGCGGGCGTTATGTTTGCTGAAACCAACCCGGCTGTGATCGAAACCGAGGAACACCCCCCCCTCCCCCACACCCCCAGTCAATCCAGGACTACTGAGGACAATGGCATTGACATGTGCAGGACATGTCCTGACATGCACAGTCAATCCAGGACTACTGAGGACAATGGCATTGACATTCCACCGCCCCTCCCCACTCACACCTCAGCCACGGAAATTCCACCGCCCATCCACATTCACACCTCAGACTATTTCAACACCGACGAAATTAACACAATCGTCGAAACCAACGGCCTTCATCTGTTTCATTTGAATGTGAATAGCCTCAGTCGCAAACTGGCAGAGATCAGACATCTATTTCAAAACGGTAAGGCAAACATCCTGTGTTTTTCTGAAACTAAGCTTGACGAGTCCACTAAGGACCCAGAGATAGAAATAGAAAACTATACTGTCATTAGGAACGACAGAAACAGGCATGGTGGTGGCGTGTGCATGTATATTCACAAAGACACTGAATATGTTACTCGTACTGAATTACAGCATGATGAAATTGAAACTGTGTGGGTTGAATTAATTTTCAAAAATGCTAAATCAGTACTAGTTGGCACCGTCTATAGACCGCCTGATCAGCACGGGTTCTATGATATTCTTGAGGGGTGCTTAGCTGGGGAGGAATCTGTAGAGAAAATCCTGATTGGCGACTGGAATACGGACATGCATCGTAAGGAAGTGCCTGTGTTTAAATCGTTTAGTCGGCTCTGTGATCTGCATGGTTTCAGCCAGCTAATTACCCAACCCACAAGAGTGTGTGATTCTACTCAAACTGTCATTGATCTCATTCTGACCTCGGACAAATCCAGAATCTCCAAGAAAGGGGTTATTGTATGTGGGCTCAGTGATCATTTTATGATTTTCTGTACCCGCAAAATACAGAAACTAAAATTTGACTGTCACAAAACAGTCATATCTAGGGACCTCAAAACCTACTCTGTGAGGCCTTTAACCTAGAACTGGAGAGACTGGATTGGTCCGATGTGCTCAGGAGCTCACTAGTCGAAGAAGCATGGCTTGGCTTTAAAACCAAATTTACAACAGTACTAAACAACATGGCTCCTCTGAGAACCATCAGGGTCAAAACCCGCTCGGAGCCATGGATGAATTCGGACATACTGACTGCAATGAAAGCCAGAGACAACAAATGCTCTGAACTTCTTAAATGCAAGTCCAAGCTAGCTAAGCGCTTCGACAGTGATCTCCAAACCAAACTGTGCATCCTTAAAACCCAATGTAACAAGCTAAGAAACGGTGTAATTGCCATGACCAAATCAGCCAAAAGTAACTTTATCAATGATAAAGCCGAGGAAATCAAAAACAATCCTCGGGAGCTCTGGAAGCTACTAAACAACCAACTAGGCTGTGGTCAGAAACTTAAAACCAGGTTTACTAACATAAACATCAAATCAAATAACACCCTCATCACTGACAAGGTTGATGTAGCCAATCACTTGAACATCTTCTTTACAAACATTGCAACAATGCTGGTTAACAAACTGCCCTCCCACTCTGGGCGTTTTGGTGTAGAGCACATCAAAGGCTTCTACAAAAACCTAGGTGTTTGTAAAGATGATTTTAAAATGACAATGGTAACAACTGAGGAGGTACTTAAGAAACTGAGTGCCCTCCAACCCCACAAGGCCACTGGCCATGACAATATTCCCTCCAAATTTCTCAGAGACTCAGCCATTTCCATAGCTCCAGTCATCACCCACATAGTTAACCTCTCCATCAAACAAGGACAGGTCCCCAGAGATTTTAAACTGGCCAAAGTAACCCCCCTGTACAAAAAAGGGAGCAAATTAGAACCCGGCAACTACCGCCCTATTTCTATTCTAAGCTCCATCTCGAAAGTGATGGAAAAAATAGTCTATGAACAGGTTGAAAAGTATCTTGCCACTAATAAATTGTTGTACGAGTTCCAATCTGGTTTCAGAACATCCCACTCCACTGACACATGCCTTCTCTATTTGAGCGACCACATCAAACACGAGGTGGATGCTGGAAAATACTGCGGCATGGTCATGCTGGACCTCCAAAAGGCTTTTGACACCGTGAACCACTCCATACTGGTTAACAAGCTTAAAGCTATTGGTTTTGATAGCACATCAGTGAGCTGGATGCAATCCTACCTGGAGGGGAGAGAACAGATGGTGGAAGTGAACGGAACACTGTCCCCCCCCCTCCCAGTGAGCTGTGGCGTCCCACAAGGAAGCATACTAGGGCCTTTACTGTTCCTAATATATGTAAACGACATGACTTCAGCTTGTGACTGCAACTTGTTCCTGTTCGCAGACGACTCAGCACTGCTGGTCTCGGACAGGAACAAACTGCAGGTTGAAAAGACCCTCAGCTCTGAACTCGGTAGAATCTGCACCTGGCTCGCTGATAACAAACTATCCTTACACCTGGGAAAAACTGAATCCATTCTCTTCGGATCAAATAGTAATCTCAAAAAGGCAGATGGCTTCTTGGTTAGAGTTGGTGATGATATTATCACACGGAAGGATCAAATTACCTACCTAGGTTCCATCCTGGAGGCAAATCTTTCCGGTGATAAGATGGCCACCAACGTAATCAAAAAAGTCAATCAAAGAACAAGATTCCTCTACAGGATCTCCTCACTGGTCGACAAAAACACCTTGAAGACCTTAACAGGAGCCCTTGTACAAGGTTTCTTTGACTATGCATCCACCTCCTGGTACCACAGCACCTCAAAGGCCCTTAAAACAAGGCTCCAGACCTCCCAAAACAAACTGGTCAGGCTCCTACTTGGCCTCACCCCCCGAACCCACCTCACCCCTGCCCACTTTGACAGGCTGGGATGGCTTAGGGTCGACGACAGAGTACAGCATCTTGCAATGGGTCTGGTCCACAAGATTAGATACACCACCAAGATACCCATGTACCTGTCTAAATACTTCCTTAATGTAAACGAAGTCCACACCCACAACACCAGAGGGAGTGCAACAAACCATGTACAACCCAGATTCGGCACAAACAAGGGACTAAATTCTTTTCGCTCCTATGCGACCAAAATGTGGAACGCCCTACCAACAGTCATTAAGACATGTGAATCCCTTGGCTCCTTCAAAACTGCTCTCAAAGGGCACCTACGGATGGCTGCAATTCGAAACTGGCCTCTGTAAAAGCTGAATTTGTATCTGGATTGTACTATGTTTTTGTATGGACGTGGTGTTGGGTGCCTGCACATATGCACACATGGCATCAACGCATGGTGTTGTGTGCAGGCGCCCTACACTCTGTCTTTGTACTATGGATTGTACTATGTTTTTGTATGGACGTGGTGTTGGGTGCCTGCACATATGCACACATGGCATCAACGCATGGTGTTGTGTGCAGGCGCCCTACACTCTGTCTTTCGTTTTCTTTTCTTTTATCCCCCTGTTCCCCTCACTGTATATATACTTTTTTTCCCTTTTCGCTTCCTATATGATGAATTCCTGTTCTGTTCTTTAACTACATAGAAGTGTCTATTTGTTTGTCTCTAAATGTTTTGATGAATTGAACAATGTGGACCCTGTTGTAAACAAGTGTAAGGCTTAATTGGGTCGTCCACTCACAGTTAACAGTCTTTGTATTGAGTTTGTGCTTGAAATGTACTGTAATTCTGCAAACTGTTAATAAAGATTTCAATCAATCAAAAACAGGCAGTGATTTAAGGGACACAGGTGTAGCACTAGCAGGCAGGTGATGAATGGCATGGTATGGGCACGCTGGGGAGATTACACGTTTTTACCATTTATTTTATATGCATCTAAATATTGCTGTAATTCATGTATTGAATAAATTGGAACCCCACCCAACCGCATATCGGAGTCTGGACATTTGATTATTGTAAACGTGTCAAAAACGTTTCCATGTACCCTGCCGAGTGGCAAAAATGTTAGTTCAAGATTGTCACTATACAACCATCACCATGTAGGCTTATTTTTATCCAATGTTGCTGGTTGCAATAGAATCTATAATATTAACATCAAATCAAAAGCCGTAGCCTATGCCGTATAGCCATACATGTTGCTACATAATGTTGCTACACATTTGTATTAGCAAAGCCCACACCTGTTGGTATGATTATGAGGGGGAGGGGATGATTTTGAAACATCAGAAAAGTGCTGTTTTTTGATTGGCACTTTTGACTCTCAAGGTTTCAGCCTCCAGGAAGTAACCCAAAATAAAGGGAAGACATCATTGCACATAACCACACCAGGGATATAGTTACAGTATATATAAACTAGAGGGCCGACTGCCCCACCGCCAGCTATTCATTTCAATGGAAGTTGGGTCACTGGTGTTTGAAGCATCCGGAAGAATGATCTACTTCTGCATTTTTCTTGATTTGGGTGCCCAAATGCGGCAGTACTAACCTCCAACGTGCCTGAATCGATTCATGAACGAGCGCTCTGTGGTGTTAACCCCAGCTGTGCGCTCTTTTGCTCGTGCATGTACTTTGCCCGCCTGCAGTTCCAGCTTTGGCCAGTTTGCCTTCTCATAGACAACCCCCCCATTGAATGTTTTTCTTCAAGTGAACAATTCCCTTCCAGTGTAGATTTTTGAGGGGTGCTAGCCCCTCCTATACAGGTTTAATGTTTGTTTTTAGTTCAATGTTTGTGTTTTAAAAACACCATTGACAATGAAGGGAAAACTTACGTCATATTGTCCATCATTACATCATATTGTCCCTTTATTTTTAATGGCATTTAATGTTTGTGTTGGGTGTGATTTTTGTCTTACACAAATTAATGGAGAATTTACGTCATATGTGGACGAGCAAATCAGCTATTTCTGTCCTACACAATTCCCCTTGACAATGGAGAATGTACGTCATATCGTGTCTACCAAATGGACATAGTTACGTCATGATGATGTATGATGATAAGAGCGCCCCTCACTTCAAACGGGTGTGATTTTTGAGATACAGACAAATTAGTGCAGCAAAGCTGCACTAATTTGCTGCAAAGCTGCAAAGTGTGTGAGCTCAGCTGTACTTTTCACCGTTTATACCGACAGCTGTTGTATTGAGGAAGGCCTGTCTGAATGTCGCACTGACACAACAGACCAATACATTCTAAAATACTCAAGATGATACAGTTTTGAATTCTCTCCTAGATAGTTCCAGTGATCCTGGACTGCACCAACAGTAAATCATTACTCATCTCATCATTAACACAAAAAAGAGATTGTTTTTGGTACACCGCCAGAGATACACAGATACCCCATTACTATTCATGGTGAACCGATCAACCAGGTAAGGTACAAATACCTAGGAGTAGTAACAGACCATCTATTGTCATGGAACGATCAGATTGATTCAGTGTGTAAGAAAACAAAGCAAAAAATCTACTTCCTTCGCCGTCTAAGATCCTTCTGTGCTAGTAGACGGATTCTTCTTTTGTTTTTCACTTCTGTTATTATGAGTGTTTTTCAGTACCGTTTACTGTAGTACCACCTGGTATGGATGTTTGTCTGCAGCCCTAAAGTCACAACTGCTGCAACAACTGAACATTTGTTCAAAGATTGTTGGACAACAACTTCAGAAACTATATACATTCACATATGATAACAGCATCCTAAGGTTAGCAAGGAATATCACCTCTAATACTAAGCATGTGTTGTATGGAGAATATAGGTTGCTACCTTCAGGAAGGAGATATGGTGTACCAGGTCAATGAGGTCAGACTAAAGAGGTCCTTTGTCCACCAGTCGACCTTGAGGCTTAATCAGGAGTTGTAGTAGCCACAGGGTAATCTAAGCGGTGGATATTGCTCTCGTCTTCATGTGTTTATGTATGTAAATTGTCTTGTTCTTTTTTATGTCAAATATGTGTATATGTGTTCTGCATACTTGGCTGCTGTGTCGCAAGACAAATTTCAGTGTGAACTGAGTACTATATCATATCATATCAAAGTGGTTCAGGCAGGATTTGAGTCAAGAGACCCATGCGGCTACATGTTAGTTCCAGAGACGAGGATCATCGCAATACAGTACAGGAGTGGCTCTCTAGTCTAACAGATGTTGGAAGAAGAGAGTAGATACCTGCCAAATGAAGCATAATCCAGTGTAGTGAAGTAATGGGGTGGTTTACTTACCGTTAGTGGCCAGCCACTCTGCCTGGTCAATGCCAGGCGGCAGGGCAACAAGGGCAGCTATGTCTGTGTGAGTGATTTGCAGGCACACATACTGCTGCTGGAGGTACGGACGCTCCTCCAGATTATTGTTGTTAATTCCCCTAGAGAGTACAGTACAGATTTAATGAGCCGGAGAGATACTGGGGGGTGGGGGGGAGAAGGGGATAGAGAAATAGGTAGAGATAGATGGAGATCAGTGGAGGACAGCGAGTGAAAGCAGAGAGAAAATGAGACAGTCAGCAGGAACAGGGAGAGAAGTTGTTGCAGACAGAGAGAAAGAAGATATTGCTGTGTAGAGCAATCGATGGGTCACTGGATAAACTACTCCTGCTGCAGTCAGTAGATAACACACTTTTATGGCCTCTGTCTATCTGGTTATTTTTTCTTACACACCCACACACTTCTTTTGCAGAAAACCCTAAATGGACCACTGGACCAGTGGTTCTGTAGTTATGTAATGAATCCAATCAATTATGAGCTGGTGTAATTAGTGTTAATGGGGTAGAATCCTGCAATGGTCAGCTTAACTAAGGGACCTGAGTCTGACTTGGTGCAATATGTAACACACGAAGAAGGGCCCAGTAAGTTATAGTATATCGGTCTGCTGAGCATCTTTGGGTTGTGGTTTGTAGTGGGATTTGTAATGTTTCAACTTGTTTCCCTAACCCTTTGTCATTTTGGTATATGGTTGTTATGATGATGAGACACAGCTGTATTGTCATAATGATTATTGCGACCGAAGGTCGCAGTCATTGCTGCGACGAAGGTCTATGAAACCCTGCGTTTTTGTCACGACATCTAGGTCGACGACTAGGTCTTCATCAGGCAAATATATTTGCCTGATGAAGACTTAGTCGGTCGAAACGTTGCATTTTATATATGAATATAGGCATTGAGAATTTGAGATGTGCACACAATCTTCTATGTGAACATGAACCATACCATCCATATCGTGCCATGAATCTTAGATCTGCTTTTCCTTGTGCATTTCTTGGTCAAAGTTGATCCTATGCCATGCCAAACTGCCGATTTGTGCAGCTGCGCCTGGCAGCTGTCGAAAACTAGAGTTCTCAACAGGCCCGGAAATTAAGGCCGGGCCCTACCTGGGCCCTCATCAAACCCTGTACATTCAAGACACTGCCCCGCTGCCACCCTTAGATCTCCATATATGTTCTGACATTCCATATCTTGATCTGACCTCATCACACCTTGTACACACAAGACCAGAGCACGGCGAGGTCGCTTCTCGCCCTCAGGCATGTTACTGGTTATCAGCTATACTGTAGGTGTACTGTAGGTCACGTCTGCTTGGCTTGGTGCAATTCAAACACTGACAAAGGCCATTTGTTAATATTATTAAATACTTTTCAACTTTGTTCATCATGAGTGTGGATGGTTTCTTCGTTCATGTTCATGCTGAACCACTTTTGCCATGGACACATGGTGATATTAGATGGATGGACATGGTGTTATTGATAATTTATTCTGATAATTTAGCCCATTAATGAACTAACCCACCTCTGGCAATTTCAAAATGTGACGTGTGAAGAGTAGTAATAGTGTATGTACTGGAAAGTCAAACGCATGTGACCAACTCGGACAAAGGGATTTGAATTCATGCAAAACAGGGCGCTGGACAGCCACTCATGACAACGGCGGTGGCTTGTGTGTGATGAGAAGAAAGCGTATTTTTACAAGTCAGTATGAGTGTCTAATTTGTCTTTATGTTATAAATTAAAATCTTTACAAATTATTCTGAAAATAGGCAACTGCTGCGCTCAAATTTCAAAACACAGCAGCATGGAGCGTTTACTCTGGGTGACCTTGCCTCCTGTGATAATAGAAACACTGTGCCCTCCATGAGTTTCATACTACCACCTCTCTGTGTGTGTGTGTGTGTGTGTGTGTATGTGTGTGTGTGTGTGTGTGTGTGTGTGTGTGTGTGTGTGTGTGTGTGTGTGTGTGTGTGTGTGTGCGAGAGAGAGAGAGAGAGAGAGAGAGAGAGAGAGAGAGAGAGGGATAGGACAGGGAGAGAGAGACAGCCAGGTTAGGTAGTGTGTTGTATCTAATAAGATTAGGGAGTAATGACAGATGCTGAACCATGCCATCACAGGCTACCCAGTACAGAGGAACTTGCTTTGTTGACTTCCTACGGCCTACAGGCTATTCTGTGCCTAGCTCAATTGGTCCTGCTGAATACCAAACTACTCGCCCCAATTCCAACACACCACAAACCGCGAACAACGGCAAAGTCGCCCCGGAAACAATTTACAATTTAGGCATAAAGCAGACGCTCTTAATCCAGAGCGATTTACATTAGGCAAGAACAAAAAAGCATGGGAATACATCACATATATAAAATGCATTTATCATGAAACATGCGTAAGCTAAGAACGTAACTAGAACATATCTACATAATGACGCTATACATATAAACTATACATATTTACTATGCTATGCTTAGTATGCTATACATATGTACTGTGAAGTGCTATGACTATACAATGCAATTATTGTGCTCTCTAGGAAAACCGTTGTATTTTCGAGGTAACAGAGAGAGAGCAGAGAGAGATATTTTTACATGTACTTTTAAACAGAGATATAGAGAAAGATCTGTACCTGTACTTTTAAACAGAGAGAGATTTTGACCTGTACTTTATTTTTACTTGTACTTTGAGATTTTTCCAGTACTTTTAGAGAGAGAGAGAGAGAGAGAGAGAGCAGAGAGAGAGATTTTTACCTGTCCCTTTTGTTTGAGTGTGCTGGGTCAACAACAACAACAACAACAGATCAATGAAAGAGGCTAAATGCATATCCTAAACTAAATTAGGAGCAGTGGTGTGTTCTACCGTGGAACTCATTATAACCTGTATGACGTTAAGAACAAAATAAGAAAACATATGGTGTTGAGAAACCTTCAAAGGGGTGTATCTGATACCTAGGAGCAGCAAGAAAAGTGGACTTGTTGTGCTGCGTCTGATAGGAATGTGGCTGGCTATTGTCTTATCTTGAGGTGATAATGGCTGGCCATGAGCCATAGTTTTTAATATGAGAAATAAGGTAAAATATACGATAAAAAATAAACATTGGGCGAGATATCCACACTTCTGGGGAAGATATCCACGCTGTGGGGCGAGATATCCACGCTTTCGGCTTTGGGGCCGATAGTTTTTTATTAAGTGGTGCAACCACTTCTACATCCAGCTTTGGCGTGTACCTGTGTGTGTACCTGTGTCCATGAGCCTGAGTATGTTACTTATTTATACCAGAAGGGGGCGCCAGAAACAGAGAGAGGGGTAGTGCTGTGTCTCTAATGAGAGAGAGAGAGAGAGAGAGAGAGAGAGAGAGGGGGGGGGGGGGGGAATTGCACCACTTGGTTCACACAGGTGTGATTTTTTTTTAGGTTCTTCACTTTTCGAAATTCTTCGCTTTTCGCAGGTGCGAGTTGGAAAACTCCGTACCTGTTACCATTCATGCCAGCCCTTAAGGCTACCAGTTAACCTGTACACACACACACACAGTCACACACACCCGCACACAGTGACTCGTAACGATTGTGTTTGCATGTAAACATGGACATGGTGTTGTGAACCTGCTCTCTCACTTTTCGTGTTTACTTTTGCCTCTGCTGTGTGGGTCAAATAAACACTGTTCCCAGCAGCGCAGTCGGCACAAACTCCAGAAGCTCAGTCCTAAAACACACACAGCCAGACGGTAAAATCCCCTGTGCACATTTATCTCTGAGAGTGTCAAAATGTACCCACAATCCCACATGGACCTGTAAAAGAAAAAGAACATGACCCACCAATTATTACTAACTCCAAATAGTTTTCAAACACATGTTCTCGGTGCTAAAGGAATCCACCCCCAATGATTGTATCAGACAAATATGTAACACACACACACACACACACACACACACACACACACACACACACACACACACACACACACACACTCCTCACACCTATCTTATCTAGAAAACATTCCTCAGTTAACCATGTGCAGCTCAACTCCTCCTAGTCTCGTTCTTCGTCCCCATTCGTGAACATCCGTTCTTTTTCTCTCTGCTTTTGCTCCTCTATTTATTTACCCTGGCCTGCACCGTTTGTCTCTCCAATAGAAAGCAGGAAGACTGATAATGCGATACGGCCAGTGCCAAAAAATCCCAAACAAGATGTTTGTTAGACAGCAGACAAAGAACAAAAAAAGAGCTAAATAAATGACAGCCAGTGACTGGATGGCAGATAACCCTAGCGAATGTAAGTTAACAGGCCAGAGGACACAGACATGCGAGAGAATGACAGAGAAAGAGAAAAGACAGGTCAGGAGGGGATGAGACTCACAGTTTTTCATTGCTGATGTCTGAGGGCTGAAGACTCACAGCGTCCGTCTCCGAAGCCGAGGGGTAACTATGGCAACCCCCCATGGCGTTGAGCTAAGAGCAGAGCTGTCGGTACAGCCGCCCCCCCCTTTCCATCCCAAACACAAACACACATATACACACACACACACACGCACACTAGAGATAACACAAGGTAAACAGGGCTCTCACACACTGCTCTGACTTATATTCCATAGTGGATGAGAGGCGATTGCTGTTGCTCTGAAAAACCTCCTCCCCAAAACTTTCAAACTAAAAAAAGGCTCCCGGAGGAATTGTGGATCGGATCGCAAGTCGCAACGCCAGCTGTGTAGACAAAACCCAAGCCCTCCCCCTTCTCTCTTCTGTGTGTGTAATGTGTGTGTGTGTGTGTGTGTGTGTGTGTGTGTGTGTGTGTGTGTGTGTGTGTCTCTCTCTCTACACTACAGCGTTCTAGTAGTGTCAGTGGGTTGGTGTGCTGTACATGTCTCCTTTGTTTGAGAACCGACACCGCTAATGCTCCTCCTCTCCGGGACTGAGGACTCCAAGCGGACAGGCAGGTTCCTCCACAACCTCGACCCCACCTCCCAGTCCACTGTCCTCCAACCACTCCCCTTCCCGTGTGCACGTCCCGCTGCTCTGTGTACTGTGTGCGCACTCCCCCCCTGGAGCTCGGGCGGGCAGGTGCAGAAGTGGAAGGAAAGAGGGAGGCAAGGTGGGAGTCGGGAGATCAGCAGAG
Source organism: Protomyctophum bolini (assembly GCF_963924005.1). Classification (NCBI taxonomy): domain Eukaryota; kingdom Metazoa; phylum Chordata; class Actinopteri; order Myctophiformes; family Myctophidae; genus Protomyctophum; species Protomyctophum bolini. The sequence goes on from NC_137865.1 coordinate 30,587,572, forward strand.
TGAGTAAGGGAGGGAGAGATAGTGACTGAACAAAAGAGTTTATACTTGGTGTGATAGACAGGAGGTTATTTGTGGAGACCGGTCTGTGTATTCATCTTGCGGGCCCCCTCGTAAAACTCTGGAGGAATGTGATGAGAACTGCGGTGTGTGTCAGTGCCAAAGAAAGAAATACACACACAGTCACACACAAACAGAGACACACTTGCAATGAGGGAGCAGCAATAAACAACTTCCTGATAAACAGAGTAATATGAAGTTTTAGGTGTTTTTAACTGCCTCCTGTGTTTTAGAGGGGTCTGTCTCCCTCCTCACGTTACATTAACTTCTTCCCCCTCAGCAGCCCCATGGGCACAGTAGATCAAGTGCTACGCAGGTCTGTTTACTATTGTAGGCAGAGGGGGATGGGACAACGGGTAAGGGCTAGTAACAGTAATTGTAAGAAACCTAATCCTCCGGCTCGCTCACCCGCCCTTAAGGTAAACATATTATTTGTGCATCTGCTCAAGCGTGAGTGTGTGTTTGTGTCCTGTTGACATCCGTGAAAACTGAAAAGCAAAAAAAAGACTCCACGCCTTCATGGTTTGACGTGTTTATTAGGGTTTTTATCTGAATGTACAAGGAAAAATTTACGACAGGTAACGGACACGTTACTCTCTATATGCAAGGAACCGCCAGCATCAGTCCACTTTACAAAAAAAGAAGAAAGGCACATCACAACCACTTTGTGACATGCACACACACACACACACACACACACACACACACACACACAGTGCCCCGCACCCTTTAGACAGTTCCGTGGCAAAATCCAACGTTGCCTTCACTTGAGTGTAAAAGTTTTAGGGGATTTAAACAATAATTGCTCGTACCACGAATCCACTAGAGGAAATATGGATGTAGTCCTACTGTATGCATATATATATTGCACAGGTCACATAGGAGGGTGAGGTGGACTGTGGCTTCATGAATGTACAAGATGAATGGCACTTCAAGAAGCCATTATTATGCTGCTGCATACCACCTTACCATACCTGTAGCTGTACTGTACACAGTAACACAGTCACACACTAAATTGACACACAGTCACACACACACACACACACACACACACACACACACACACACACACACACACACACGGCTACACGTGCACACACAGAGTACAGTATGGGTCAGGTGCAGAGTGCAAGGGGTTTGGGAAGAGTTGGATGACACATTCTGACCCAACCGTAGTTTCCTTGCCCTGATTCAAACAAACCCTGACATAATGTGTCCCAGTTCCGTAAAAATAAAACATTAATAAGAAAAAAATAAAAGAATATGGACATTTCAATCTTAATTATAGGAGCTAGTCAGTAGCTCCTATAATGCTCTGGGGTGATGTGTTGTCAAATAGAACTTCTTTCTCCCAAACCTCCCTTCCTCCCTGACTCCACCTCCACTGGCCAGTGGAAGAAGGTATTAGATGGGAGGGAAAACACACTTAAGTTGCTTTAGTTAAAGATGGAGTGCCACAATTTTTGTATTTGTCCAGTTTTTCATGTGTCTATGAGGTGACAGTACTTCATTAGACACCATGGAGTTGTTAGGGTTTCTTCCTGGAGGTTGAACCCTTGACAGTCAAACGGGCCAATGAAATAAACAGTAATATAGTGACACCACACTATCAGCCCCTCCCCTAACCCCTCCCCCTTTATCATACAACTACAGCTGTGGGTATCACCACCCACCAGGCAAACCAGGCATACTTAAAGGAATGCACCGCTGTCATATTTGTGAATGTTCAGTCAAGTTTTGATTTGTTTCAATTGTAGATTTGAGACTAAGCTCGAGTTTGCTTAAGACCTGGATGACTTTACGCGAAACTTGATCAGATTGGAGCCAGTAAAACCATGGTGCAATAGCTGATGTAAAAAGAACAATGCAACTTTAAATATATCACTATCACAGCTCTAGTTTAGCCTACTGCTTTACTAACAGTTCTGTAGTTTGTTTGAAGTAGTGGTAACTGGCTGGCCACTACAAAACTGTCCAGGATTCTGTATTCCTACTTCGTCTTTATCATGTAATATTTTGCACCCATGTCTGTTATGCAAACTTATAAAAGTATACAGTATCTTCATCCAGTTTATGTATATTTGTTGTTGCACAATAGACTGTGTAACACTGATAGATACAGTAATTTATGTCTATCTGACTGCCTCACACATCTTATTCATATATTTTTATATTTGTTGATATTTAGCTATATATACTGCAGAACACAGTCCTTTCCAACATTTTATGTACAGTATATCTGACTGCATGCATAATGATATTTGTTGACATTGGATACGTTGCACGATTGACTACCAAACACTGTCACGCTTTATGCATAGCTGACTGTAGACAATAGATATATATTCACGTATATATCACTCATGTATTTCTTTTTTCTTTTTAGCAAAATAGACAGCAGAACCCTGTAATTTGATCATGTTAAAATATCACAGTACCATTTTTACGCCTTTTACAATGTGACTATTATTGTTGTTTATTTAATGTAACTGCAAGTTTAGTTCTTAGACTCCCGGCACCATGTCTTGCGTGTCTCTCTACACACGCTTCTAATCAATATGCTTCTGGATAAAGATGAAAAATTAATAAAAGAAAAAATAAGTTGAAGTTGAATCAAGATATTGAATTATGGGGAGGACCAAATTCATCAGACTTAAGTTGCAATAAAAAAAAATCTGAATTTGTGATTTAATTACTCTTAACCCATTAAAACCGGGAAAGCATGTGTGTTATTTTTGATTTTAGGGTTGGCTATTCAAAAATAGCAGAGCTTTTATTTTAATCCTTTTGAAAAATCCACTGCAAAGGCTTGGTTCTCAAACAGTTTTTGAGGCCACTAACCTTATTAGCGGGCTGGGATTTTTTGGGGGGAGTTTGCACAATCACACTGCATCACACAATCATTCATGCGATTGATAAAGTCATAAAGACATGGAGATGATCTATCTTAATGAGCGGTGTATTCCTTTTAAAACCAGATCTGTTATCTTTCTCATCCATCCTCGTGGACATGGGTGAAGAGAGGGAGGCTAGCCCACAGACATTCTGCAAGATCCAGCTATAGACTGGTGGGAAGACACTTTGGCAAAAGAGACAATTTTTGCAAAAAAACAACAGTATTTTAAAAAGTCACTCATTCAAGTCAAACATTTCTGCCTCTCTGTAATACATAACCGCCCCTGAACCCAAACTGAAAAGTGCGTTCTAGAAAGTGCTATTGAGAATTAAAAACAAAATGAGCTAAGTCAATCATTTTTCATAGGCCTATGCGCTGAAACTCAACTCCTGCCCTGAGAAAGAGAGAGACAAGAAGAAAGGTCCAATAATAAAGCATGTCACACAGTAAATAAAATAAATTATATGGAAGCCTTAAAGCTGCACTATGTAACTTTCCTCTTCTACCCCAGATTTGAACCTGATTTCATGCACTGACATTTTTACCATTGAGCTAATAGAGCTTGCCTGTTTACTCAGGGGATACATTGAATCTTGATTGAATGTGTCTAGGTGAGACATGACCTTTTGACACAATCTAAATGTTTCAATAGAAGAGCAAGGGAGACAGAATAAATAAAGTTATATTGTATTAACATACTCTACCATACAGATTGGACACATCTTTAGTTACATAGTGCCGCTTTAAGGGTGAGTTATACTTTGCTGCGTGCCGGCGTTGTGCAGTGAAAATAGCAGATCTACAGTATAAGCTCACAATGCATCGCACCGCCATGCGCATTTAGGTTATAGATTTTCCATTTTCAATGCGTGACACAGTGAGCAACCACGAATAACTCAATACTTTAAATCAGTGATTCTCAACCTTTTCTGGATCAGGGCCCACTTGAAAATGGGCTGCCGTGTTCAGTGGTCACCTGCATGATCAATCAATCGATTGTGTTCCGGCTTTGATCCAATGGAACTAATGCAGTACACTAAGTTCTTATTTAGCAGTATCACATTGAAAACAACATTTTCAAGGTTTAAAAAAATAAATACAGCACCCTGAGGTGGAATCGGACCCCCGATCTCCAACTCAGTAGACAAGGTAAACGCCAAGAGAGCTAGCTCCCTTGGAGGACTAGTTACGGCTGGGTCTTTTGCAGGGTCGTTACACTACCCCCTCCTTTCTGAAGCGTGCCCCTGCGCTTCTCGCTTCGCTCCTCGAGTCCCTCACGTCCCTCGTGCAAGGGCACGCTCCAGCGTTCATCCTACCGCTGCCACCAATGTAACGCTTAAGAAGCCACGCCAAGAGAGCTAGCTCCCTTGGAGGAGGAAGTTACTGCCGGGTCTTTTGCAGGGTCGTTACAATATCATGACATTTTGCTTTTACATAATCTTTTTTTATGAAGGTTATATCATTATTAAAATGTATATACTTATATATACTTGCAATACCAGTGGGCCCGGGCCCCGCTGGTTGAGAACCACTGCTCTAGATGCACACACACACCCCAAACACAAACCCGCACGCAGGAAGCATATGGAGCAGAGGAAACAGGAACTGATGCTGGGGTATTCAAACCAAAACACAGACATCATTATTGCCTCATTTCAACAGTAAACACACACACACACACACACACACACACACACATACTGTAGTGTACATTAACACACGTTTGCCACCCGCAGAACAACCGCTTTGCCATACGTCTAGATTTGTTCCAAAAATAGATAGAATGTTTATATATATACTGTTTACATTTATATTACGTTAATAACATGGTACCAAGAAGAAAAAGCCACAACCTAATACAGATTCAAATGTCACAATATTACATTTAAACAGCTCTGTGGGTGATATGATATGGTATGAGCATGTCATTGAATAGGAGTTTAATGTGTGTGTGCGTGGTGCGTGTGTGTGTGTGTGCGCGTGGTTATGTGTACATGTGTGCGTGTATGGACATGGTTGTGTGTACACACATGTGTATTGAATGTGTGCATGTGTGTGTTTGTGTGTTACACAGGTGTGCTTTGCTTTCTTTATATCCACACATACCTCTCTTTTGACCTGAGAAAACACTCTGCACCTCAGACAGAGTTCAGACACACATGCACACAGGTGCACATGTCTACACATACTACATGACAACAGCACACACTTCTAAACTACCTGAAGTTCATTGAGGCTGGGGCTGGGGCTGGGGGGTATGAGTTGAGAGACAGCATGGTAAGCCCAGGGTGAGACCATACGTAATTCAAATCTAAAACCTACGTGTGCTCTGAAAGTCTGGTAAAATGGGCCGCTTCTGGTTCCACTGCTGGATCAAAGGCTAAACATTTGAGGAGGATTTACAAATGGTTCACATACTGTAGCATGTATGCCAAAAGGGAGCTATGAAAAATGTCTCAGATTACTATCAATTCAAATGTCTACTCTACGAAACCCTCTGGCTAGAATGCTAGGGAGAGAGAAATTCCATGCCTGGCATGAAAGCTCGTAAGCTTGCCATCTGTTACTGTAAACAGTCCAATTCTGTGTTGGAAAAGTACCTGCATTCTGGATGCAAATGAAATTCAGATAGTGTCCGGAATCCACAAATGTTTCCAGTTGTGGTGCTCTGGGAACTGAAGTTTATGAATGTCCCCCCACTGTGTTATCTCCCCTCATCACTACAAATACGAGTATGGTGTGATAAGTTCCATGAAAAAAGGGTCTTTTGGGCAATACTGCTTTTAGTTTTAAAAATGTGCCCAATGCTCTCTTCTACACTGACCTATTATAGTGATTAGTGATGTCACTGAGGAATGGGTGACATGGGTGCAAAAAAGCAGCAACATCACATTGTGTATTCAAAATGTATGTTGTTGAGGGCTTTTTCCTCTCCGGTTGGTCTGTAACTTCCCATTCCCCTGTATCTCTGTGAATGCAGACAAAAGGTGTGGGAGGACTGCTAACAGGAAGAGAAAGGCGGTAATGCGGTGTGTGTTGAATGAAGACAAGGGTAATTTAAGTGCATGTCTCTGTACCGCAGCATTAGACCGGTCCGTTAGCAGACGGTGGTGTCTCTCTGCAAGGAAATGAAATGGAAAACTATTAGATTTTCAATTCATGAATGTACACACATGCACGCACACGCACGCACGTAAACTCTCTCTCTCACTCACTCACTCTCACACACACACACACACACACACACACTTACTGTGTGACTGCAGTGGACTGACTAGTCGGTGTGGTGGTGGTTTTGCTGGGGAGTCCTCCAGTCGTCTTTCCCTTCTCACTCTCTGTCTCGCTACTTTTGCCTTTGTCTTTGGCAGAGAGTCCATCTGGTAACACCTTGTCTGCGTCACTGCAAGAAGATAAGTATTATAAAAACCAGAACGCGGGAAACCTCTTCAGAATGTTCAAGTTCAAGGTTCAAGGTCTTTATTAATGTCCCAGAAGGGCAATTAGGTTACAGCAAGAGTAGTGGTTTAAAACGTACAAACAATACAAACAATACAGGACAACAACAGACATGAGACACCATAGCATAAACAGAGGTCTGGGCGCATCTAGTGCAGGTATAGAATCAAAGATAAAAAATAAAAAAGGCTACATCAGAAAAAAGTGCTAGGATATAAATTGCTGGCATAAAGTGCTTGTTTCAGCATATCATCACCACATTACATGTTACTGGCAGCGTTGACTGCATGAATCGAGGCAGGGACAAAGGAGTGCTTATATCTGTTGTTTTTGACAACGGGGGAACCCAGACGACGGCCTGATGGCAACAGCCTGTACTCTGAGTCGAGTGGGTGGGCATTATCCTGCCGAATGGCCCTGGCCTTCATGAGCAGCTGTCTATTGTAGAAAGGATCGAGGCTCTCCAGCTGGATGCCAGTAATTTTGGAGGCAGTTTTCACAATACTTCTAAGAGAATTTGTATCTTTAATGGTGAGGTTACCATACCAACAGATGATAGAGAAGGAGATAACAGAGTGTACATAGGCACTGTAAAACAGTTTCATCAGGTCTCTGTCGACATTAAATCTGGCTAATTTCCTTAGGCAGAAAAGGCGTTGCTGGCCCTTCTTACACAGCATGTCAGTGTTTACATCAAATTTCAATTTGCTGTCAAATTGAAATTTGATGTAAACACTGACATGCTGTGTAAGAATGTTGCCAATCCGAACTCAGGACATGGTGAGCAAACTGCATGTTAAGTTGATGACGGCTGGATCTCATCTAAGACCACACCTTAACCAGATGGTTAGCATGCCATGCACACACGCCCACTCACATACGCACGCGCGCGCGCGCTCACACACACACACACACACACACACACACACACACACACACACACACACACACACACACACACACACACACACACACACACACACACACACACACACACACACACACACACAGAAAAAAAATAATAATAATAAAACTTTATTTGTATAGCACCTTTCATGACATGAAATGCAGCTCAAAGTGCTTTACAGAGCAATGGAGAAAAAAGGAAAGAAAAGCAAGGCATAAACATTAAAAAAACAAGCAGATGTAAACACTGACATGCTGTGTAAGAATGTTGCCAATCCGAACTCAGGCCATGGTGAGCAAACTGCATGTGTTAAGTTGATGACGGCTGGATCTCATCTAAGACCACACCTTAACCACATGGTTAGCATGCCATGTACACACGCCCACTCACATACGCACACACACACACACACACACACACACACACACACACACACACACACACACACACACACACACACACACACACACACACACACACACACACACAATTCAGAATAAATAATGACCCCCATGGTTCTTTACTGTACTGTTACTTCCTACAGTCAGGTTGCCAAGTCTGCTTATTATTGATTCTTTCTGCTCACTAGAACCGATTATGAGAACTTCTGTCTTATCCTCATTTAGCTTGAGAAAGTTCTCACTCATCCAGCATTTGATGCTAGACAGACAGGTCAACAGCGGGTCTAAAGCACAGGGATCATCTGGAGCTACAGAAATATATAGTTGGGTATCATCAGCATAGAAATGATTGGATGATTGGTAATGAGTTCTCCCAATGGCAGTATGTACAAGGAGAATAACAGAGGACCAAGAATCGAGCCCTGTGGAATACCAGAACCGATGTCGTGTTTGTCTGAGTCAAACTCAGCTAGATTGACAAAATAACTTGTTTGATAGGTAGGAGGAAAACCAGGACAGGGCCGTACCAGACAGGCCTATCCAGTGCTCCAGACGCTGTATTAAAATTGAATGATCAATCGTGTCAAATGCAGCCGTTAGATCTAGAAGTAAGAGAACGGATACATGTTTCTTGTCAGCAGACACCCTAAGATCATTAATTACTTTCAGGTGTTTCTGTGCTGTGACCTTTCCTAAAGCCAGATTGGAATTTGTTATGCACATTATTGTTCTGTGTAGAAACACATCCAATTGATGAATGCATTTTTCTAAAACCTTGCCCAGAAAGGGCAGATTTGAAATGGAGGGAGAGGACGGAACAATAGGAAAGACAGGAGAGCTGAATTTGGGCAGTTTGGGGAGAAAAGGAGAACTCAGAAACACTATTGCCAGTATGTTGGACATACAAGAAGAGTAATTGGTTCTGGTTTGGGTGCCACATGAAACATTAGGACAAAACAAGGCCATTAAGGCAGAAGGGGAATTGTTGTAACTTGTAGTTCACACCCGTGTGAACTGAGTGGTGCAACTCCCCTCTCAATTCAATTCAATTCAATGGGCTTTTATTGGCATCTCTCCCCCCCCATGGGCTTTTATTGGCATCTCTCCCCCCCCCCCCCACTCCTCTCCTCTCGCTCTCATTAGCAGGCAACAGTGCAGCACTAATACTATCTCTCTCTCTCTGTTTCTGGCACAACAGCGCCCTTACTGGTACTCATATTTATATACTGGTGCTCATGGCCACATAGGTGAACACATAAGTAGGTGAACACATAGGTAGGTTAACGTCACGGTCTCACGGACATTGCTGTTCTTTGGAGTGATTGCACCACTCAAAAACAATTACACAGTTTATCCCCAAAGACAAAGAGGGGGGGGAAGGTTATAATTCTATAGGTAATACCTGGTGAACAGCGCTCTCTCGTTTTTGGCGTCCATTGTGAGCCGGATGGTCTCCTTGCCGGTGCCCGTGGTGATGGTCTCTGTGGTGACCATCTCCAGAGAGACGGACTCGGTCTTGTTCTCCTCCTCGTCGCTGTCCGAGCCGCCCGAGGAAGAGCTGTCCGACGCCACTAGGGGAGCTTTCCTTGCCACGCAGACGCTCCATACACATGCTAGTATAGAGAGAGACAGGAGTCAGTCTGCACGTTTCCATGTGAGCAGAAAGGAGATAGCGGTAATCTAGACTCTAGAGAATGTCCCATTTGTAGAACTTACGGTTGGGGTTTGGTTTGGTTCTGTCTGAGCCACTGAGATCTGAGTCCACAGGAGAGCTGCACCTGGGCCCCGTCTCAGAGCTGTGGAACACATGTTGTGACAGTTACTCTATCTGGCCCTGAGTATCACTGGTTTTCATTCATCAGCTGTCTCATTCGGGGGACTCGATTACACCTGAGATGTCATGTAACCTTCATAAAATATGTGTTAAGATAAGAAGCAAATCTAGCAGGAGTCCAGAGTTGGGAATGACATGCTTATGTGGACCTACTGTTTGTTTGGTTGGTTGGTTGGTTGGTTGGTTGATTGATTAAATACTGTAATTGTCAGAAATGTAAACAGCACAAGGTAGGTACAGTCAGACATTTAGGCTAAAAGGATAATACGAAAAAAAGGTCCTGGGGACTTGTTTGCATTGTGGTTATATAACTGTATATAGACCAGGGATAGCAGAACATTGCAGTTACTACACTGGCCTCCTTTATAGCTAAGACATATTTCATTTCATATTCACTAGGTACAGGCCCCACCTTCAGTATATGGTTTTGGTAACTATTCTAGTGGTTAGGGTGAGGAAAGCCTGGGAGTCCAGGGGCATGGTTGTGCAATTTGTGGGATGAAGAAGGCAAGGTGGTGAAGCATTGATAAAAAGGTCATACGTTTAACACAAATGCACAAAAACAGATTTTGGTGTAACCCCAGATCGTCTATCAAATTCAAAGTGTAATATAACATTTTCTCAATTTCTTTCTCTTCTACACACACTAACATCACACTGACAAAACACTCCGATTTACCAGCAGAAAGGCTGGAAGTCTGTGAACTTGGCCCACCCTTTCTCCTCCGTCTCTGTGGCTGCAGGCTGGGGAGCTACACTGTCCCAGGCTGCAAAGCCCCCTCCTGGTGCAGGGGCCTTCGAGTTCACCTCCCCAAAGTCAGCTACCCAGCCAGAACCTGGGCACATACATGCAGAGCACCACACAAACTATATGAGAGACACATTGAACCAGAACCTGGGCACATACTGTACATGCAGAGCACCACACACACTATATGAGAGACACATTGAACCAGAACCTGGGCACATACATGCAGAGCACCACACAAAATATATGAGAGACACATTGTGGAGAACAGTGCAACCAAAATCAAATGACACAACAGCATGATAAGGCTGTACGGAGTATGCTTGGTTGGAGTATGCTGCAACCTACTAACATGCAGCATGCATGCGCACACACACGCACGCACGCACGCACGCACGCACGCACGCACGCACGCACGCACACACACACACACACACACACACACACACACACACACACACACACACACACACACACACACACACACACACACACACACACACACACACACGCACGCACAGGCCCGTGTGTGGGTGTGTATTGATATTTAGTGTTTATCGTCTAGCAATATTCATATAGGGTGTTTTTTATGTAAATACTTTTTTCTGCATGGCTCAGCCAGCTTAAGTCCAAACACAAAGGGAGGCACAATGAAAGTATTATAAATGTACACAGGGGCTACACTGCTGGTGTAGCAGCGGTCCAGGCTCAGTGTAGCCTGACAGCGTGTCACAGGTTCGACTCCCAAATCCCGACGGCCTTTGTTTGATGTCACGCCCCTTCTCTTTCTCCCCATTTCCTGTCCTGTCAAATAAAGGCATAAAAGCCCCAAAAATAAATCTTAAAACCAAATAGTACAAAGGTTATAAGTGTGTCTCACTGTCGGAGGCATCGGTCAGACTCTGGCTGGAGAAAGGATCCAGGAATTCTTTAGGCACCTCCACTTCCTCTGTGCCTGAGCCCATGGTCTTAACAGAGGCTTCCGGGTTTGAGACCAGTGTTCCATCCTGGGCCTTGCTCCCTGTGTCCCCCTGCGATAGCCGTGATCCACCAAACCTTCATTCACAGTAAAATATTTTTTTCAGGACAAATGCATACTCAAGAGATACAGTATACATACACAACACGAAACAAGAAAAGAAAGAAAGGTCGCACGTGAGTGCAACTGTACATCTGAGGTTGGTGTATTTGACCTGTTTCGTGACTTTGTTTGTGTTGCATAGTCAATCTCCTTCTCCTCCCAGATGTCCTCCTCGTCATCATCAAAGGGCTGTATCTTCTCTTTAGAGCAGGCCTCAAACACAGCCGTGTTAGCCTGTACACAGCACAGCATAACAGGCATAATGTTTTAAATATCATTCACATTTCTCCTTGAATGGAGACAGTCAAGCAGTATTTGCTTGGATGGGAAGGCGTGACATGGCAGCAGTACCATTCAGCAAGGTTAGCTGGATGCTCCAACAAACACAATGGTCCTCATTCACAACAGAACATTTACGCGCAGGTGTACATGAGATGCGTAATGAATGATATCGTATTTATCCGTCCGATCAAGCTGCGATAAGCTCCCGTGTCATTCAGCAAAGGTGGTGTAATCAGTGCATTTGTGCGTATCGCCCGGTGTACCTTTTCCGCCTCTTTCGAGCGATTCGCCTGGTGTCGCCTGGTTTAATGGAACATCCACGCCCATTCCACGCCATATAAGGCAACAGGAAATATCTGAATATCTGAAATACGTCATCATTACAGCCGGCAAAATACACTGATCCAGTGAACGCGGTGCTACGCAATGCATGAGCTTGTAGAACAGTTAATTTTGACAGCAATGTCAACGGACTGAACGTTATAAAGTATAGGCTACTCTCATAACCAACTCGTTCATTTATTGATTTAAGTTTAAGCTCAAGGCTATAGCCTATAGGCCTACTTGGCAAATAAAAGAGCCTTGGCAAATAAAAGAGCCATTTCTTTTGAACAATTGCACACTCGCCTGTAGAGGTAAAATAGATAGTTCTTATCAGAACTGCATTGATTCATGCAGGGAAGTCTGTCTTTTAGATTAATATCATCTAACTATCATCTGTCTGAATGCCATGTGGAGTATGGATTTGTTCTGATCATGGACACGTAGGCCTATATATATAGCTATTTAAAATTTCAACCATACTGCGGGTAGCCTATATCCAGTGTGCAGTGCAGGTTCATTTCATGATGTCGTCATATTAAAATGATTCGCGGGAAATTTGGTTTTAGTTGGCACCAAACTTGATTGATCTCATGATGAGATCAATGTAGTAGCCTACAGCCTACACAGCTACAGTTGCCCATATTAAAATTAATTAAGGTGAGCTGGCTTAAAACTATGACTGGCCGAATTGCACACGCTGATGCCATAATGTGGACTTCTATTTTTTATATAGGGCTAATTAGCCCTAGTGACTCCGTCTGCTATCTGTCTGTCAGACCTTAGAATGCATTAGAGCCAAAAGCCAGTCGGGCCGGGCCCAGGGCAGGGCCGGGCTCACCGCGCCGTTATATTAATTTTCCAATGTGAATTTCACCCAGATTGGACTTGGTTCAGTGGCAGCATGCTGCCCCCCCCCCCCCACACACACACACAACGACAGTCATAGAACTGACTCAAAGGAGCTCCGTGACAAAACTATTTAAATAGGCCTACTACAGGCATTACTACACTAAACAACGTTGGATTTGTACAGTGCACATCGAGTGCATGTTCTTGCTTATTATAATTGTGAGTTTGTTTTTTAACATGCAGCGCGAGTCTGCGATAGCCGATCTACAAGCTCACAACGCGTTGCACTGCGAGTAGAAGGCTGCTGAGATCGTGAGCCGCGCATGCTAGAAATATCCTAATAAATAAATAAAAAGGTGTCTGGCTTGCGGGGCAGTTTCTGTATGGGACTCTAGGCTAACTTGACCAATGCCTCTAGAATGCATACATATAGGCATACAAGTGATACTCAGCTTTTATATAGGCTATCATTTTTTGATGTGCTGACCAATATTTGGGACACACCCTATATATATATTTTTTTTAATTTGAGGTCTGGGAACAATAAATGGATTCAATAAATGTACGCAAGCCGTATGCCCTATACACCACCTTAGTAGCAGACGTCAATGGCCATGAATTCCCACGTAATGTGGGAATCCTCGTAAATGCCCATACGCTCACGCTCCACTCACCATATGAGCGTAAACGCTGTTGTGAATGAGGTCCAATATTATGTTGCTTGACTAGTGACTCCTACTGTACATGTTGGTTAGGGTGCCTGTTCAGCAGGGGGAGGAACTGGGAGGGACTAGCATGTGGTTGTATACACCCTCCCCAAGACCAACGAGTAGGGGTTAGCAGCATTGACGGGGAGTATACACACGGAGGGAATTGACAATGATACAATTAGGGAGAAAAACAAACAAACAAAAAACATCGGAAGGAAAAGCAGTGAAGGTTATTGTCCGTACTCACGTTGTCATGGCCAGCATCAATGCTGATATTGATCTCTGCAATCCGGTCAAATGTTGCACTGCAACAAGAGTTAAATAATTTATAAATTATAATAATTAGTACACATAGCACTAGCAGCACCACTAACATTGTAGTTTGTTATCATTTTACCCGATGCTGTCATCGTGTTCGGTAAACTCCTCGTCATTAAAGCCAAACTGGTCCACGAAGTTCGCTGTCATCTGCTGGATCTGGTAGTCAGAGAAGACCTAGAGCAATCCGCACACTTCAATTAGGTTATAATAATAATAAGTGATTATGTGTAATGCCTGCCATTACTGATTTATCGGGATAAGATGTTAAAGAATGACAGGAGGGCAAAGGCAGAGAGGTGACATGTGGCTGACAATATCCACATTACTGCGGTTAACCGCTGAACCGCAGGAACACGACAGAGCACCCCAAGTTACAGAATCAGTATTTTACCTATTGCCTTTCAGGCCATAAGATGGGAGCGGTCAACAGACTGTGTGTTTAATAAACACGTTTATGTACCTGCTGGAGTGTCAGTTCTTTGGGGAATGGACTCTCCATGTCATCCTCAGATGAGTGGCGGAGGCTACGGGTGCCGACCTTGAACAGGGAAACCAAAGATTTTACTTGAAGACTTAAATATCAATGAACAGAACAGATACTAATTTAAATATATAAATATAGAACATAATAAACAGTATTCCGTTAAAGGGTCATATGAGTGATATGGCATGTTTAGCCTTACTATTACTGCTGCTGGCTAGCTGAGCAGTTTATTTCAGTACAATATGAAAAGGTAATCTAGCATGCTAAACATAATCGCGGCTATTTGAATTATCCGTCTACACTCTTCAAGTGCAGACGAAAAGCAACAATGTTTGGGCAATACTGACACAATTATTCAGGTACATTGAGTAAAATTGTAATAACTTAGGACAAGTCGGAAACAATTGTGAAGTCCAAAGATTCAACAATTTATTTATGATATATGGCCAAAGCTTCAAATAGATAAGTAAACTGTTTCGCCTGAAGATCGCCTATTTGGAGGATTTGGAAACCTGTTGTGAATGGTTACATCAAGTGTGTGTAGATAAAAGTTCCATTCCAAACAAAGCACGCCGTATCGACTGCTCCACCTCTAAACAAAAAAAGAAACGACTCGACTTGAGTGATTTATTTAGATGATAAACCAGTCTAGCAGTGTAGCGTATTGTTTTGAAAAAAAGCTCAGAAATATGTTAAAACGCACTACCACTAAGTTAACCCGTAGCTCTTCTCTTGCACATTGACTTGAATGCATCCTGTGCATGCATTCAATTTGCATGTTTGCAGCGAATAACGCAATTACATTATGGCTATTGATACAAACATTACAGTGAAGAAAAATATATTTCAATATATTTCAGATATACCGTATATTTTTATTGATAGATCAAAAGATATAAATGTGTGTCTGTGTAAAAATGTATACCAGGTCTATAGTGTTTTTCCTGTTGGTTTCTGAAAGGGTCTGGTCTACAAAGCTCTCCCAGCGCCCTCTACAGTCGCCTGGCAGTGCTGCAACCACACAACACAAAGCACAAAGCAGTATTAGAATACGCTCGCACGCACGCATGCACGCACGCACGCACACGCACACACACACACACACACACACACACACACACACACACACACACACACACACACACACACACACACACACACGCACACGGTGGAAGTTTGCTGCATTTCCTCACACACACCATTCGTTTCTAATTCATTTTAAATATAACCTTCGAGCTCCGAACCTCGGCATGTGACATTTAAACACAACATGAACATAGTACTCTTATTATGCATATCGCATGCTCGCAGAGAAATATTTTTCGAGTTAAATAATAATAATAATAAAAATAAACGAATGGTTCAAGCCCATTAATTAAGATTCAAGTGCCAACCCTAACGAGCGAAGGTTCGAACCCTGAATGTTCGGGGACAGCCTTAAAGATAGAGAGCCACAATTTTTGTATTTTGTGTCTATGAGGTGACAGTACTTCATTAGACACCCTGGAGTTGTTTTTATGTGCAATGGTGTATATTAACTTTGTATTTAGGGTTTCTTCCTGGAGGCTGAACCCTTGACAGTCAAACGGGCCAATGAAGTAAACAGAAATATAGTGACACCACACTATCAGCCCCTCCCCTAACCCCTCCCCCTTTATCATACAACTACAGCTGTGGGTGCGGCTTCAGTTCAGGTGGATCACCACCCATCACCACCCACCAGGCAAACCAGGCATACTTAATGAACTGGTGGGCGTGTCCACATAAAAGCATGATTTTAACAAATACTGTACACTTTTTGGAAAAAGTTCTTCCCCCTTATATTGTAATAATACCTGATGATCATGTTTTATGGTGGAAAAAATGGTGGCACTCCATCTTTAACACACACACACACACACACACACACAGTGGAAAACTGGCATATGCCGGTTGTTGTTTTTTTTGTTTGTTTTTTATAATTTATTAAGATTATTACAGTAAGAAAATGGAAGAATGTATTTCAGTAAAAGTGGTGCTATTAAAACACACACACACACACACACACACACACACACACACACACACACACCTGTGATGAGGCTACTAATTTGGGTGTGAACAGGGCCTTTATCCAGGTTGTGTACCACCGTGTTGGCGATCCTTGTCAGGTGTCCCATGTATCCTTTCCTCATCCCACCTCCTGTCCTGAACACAGCAACACCAGCACATTCACATGCAGAGTACACATTTCCTGGGGAATGTTATAAAACACAACTGCACAAGCTCACTCACTGCATCACATCATTCTCCTCCCAGGCATTCAGAATCCTCTGGACAAGTTGGCAGCGTTCAAACAGCTGTGTGTGAGAGAGAGAGAGAGAGAGAGACAGAGAGACAGAGATACAACATGCACATTAGACACATTGCTGTCACGATCTTCCTCTATTCTGGCTGCCCTGCCCTATAGACGAATCCGCCGAGCAGCAATCATAACCTGCGATAATGATAGCGCTCTCTGTTGATTTGTCTATACTGCTGCCCTGTTGTGACTCTGCTCCTATCACTGAAACTTTTTTCAGTGATTGCTTTAAGTTGATTTGACAGGGGACCTGTCAACGTGTTGTTCCTGTTCCCCGCCTGGTCAATGAACCTGGTCCCTTTTCCATCCAGTGACGGCATCCTGGTTCATGTTCCTGTTGGAGTGTCCCTCCCGGGTGTTTGAATTACGTCGTGGACTTGTTGCTGCCCTGCGTCTTGTGTTTACATCCGGTCTCCCTGGCCTCACCTTAGAGTATATATGAATAGAGACGGCACCCGGAGGAAACCCTGAGGCGAAATGGACATAGTGGCCGAATTTGTCATTGCAGCTCGAGCCCGTTGACTATCATTGTGCACGTTCATGTTATTGGGCCCATGACACGTGAACGAATGTTTCATACGTGAACGCGCGCAAATGGCACAATGATAGTCAACAATCAGCGCGTTCATGTTATTGGGGCAATCCATCCCAGAATGCACTCTGTTCCTACCCGGAAGGAGGAATGAAATCGCCTCATGCGCTTTTGAGCAACTTAATGCAAGTGGATGGGAGGAGAAATAGAAGAAACGGCTAATGTTAGCAGCAGCTTACAATGTTTACCTTTCGCCAGAAACAATAATATGTCGAGAGTAATACAAAATCACAAATCACATCCGAACATCGGATGTTTTTTTCAAAACCACAGACAGTGCTCGTAATTTCAGAGATAATGGCCAGAGAAGATCCTACTTTGAATGGAGTGGGTGCCGTGCGCAAAAATCCTGGTGCTGGGGGTGACGAAGGCGTTGCCTAGCAACTGGGACAGGTTTGAACCGTAGTCGTTTCATATTGATATAAAGTGATCAAATATGTGATATGGCGTATTCGGCAGACAACGGGTCTAATTTGAAATACGTGATATCACGGATTCGTCAGTTAAAGAATTAAGGAAACAGTGATCTAATACAACTGGCTGAACGGTAGCCCCTATATAGCACTTACGTGAGAAACCATGGCGTTGTGTGCGGAGTTTTCAGGGAGAGCTGGGGTGTCTGGAGTCGGAGGCTCTTGCTGGACATCCTGAGGAGGACTGGACTGGTCCTGGGATCCCAGCACAGGCTGGGCTCTCATTTCGTGGGCAGCAGGCCTAAGGATGGCAGCGACGCATAGCTCCACTTGGAGGTGCAGGAAGTTATTCCAAGTGTACTTAAAGAACAAGTCCTGGGGGGAGAATGTGTACATTTCAACAAGCTCAACATCATGTAGTTGATCCAGCATGTCACATGTGTACTGTACAGTAACTGCTTGAGTCTGATCTTCTGTGAAACAATTCTATTATGGGCTTAATATTGTTGTTTTACTTTATCTTAACAACTCGTTGCTTTCATGTTATTTACAATTAACACTTAAAGGGCCACTTCACCCCTTTTGCAACCAGATCTTATTTTAATGATGTTTGGGAGACATGAAACACTTTCCTGGGGTTTTTATGTGGGTATATTTCAGTATTTCAAAGTGTCTGTGATGTCATGGACACCGGTCTCACTGCTGTATTACTACAATTACCATAATGCTTTGCTGCACTCACCCCACCTTGTGGAGAGGGGGAGGGCTGTCTTACTGAGACAAAACGTAGTCCAAGGAAGTTTAGAGAAGGAAGTGTCATGGTCACGTGACTGTGCTGCGTGCATGACACTTTCATGGGAGCCAAATCTCGTACCGGAAGTTACATGAATACAAAGCAGTGAATGGAGCAAGCTGGACCAGCTCATAACAAACATTATTTATGAACCATTGAGACCTGTGTCATATAATCGGTTCAGGCATATAAAAGAAGACATATCAGTTTGTTTTCTAATCACTTGCTTTTCAATGTGCACAGAGTGCACAGTACATTTTATTTGAGGATTTAAACAGCAGCAGGTATCGTTTCTGTTCCAGGGGTATCGCGATATTTGGCTGCCAGACAGGAAACGGTGGACAGTCTCGCGATACTTGGCACGTTCAGGAACCTACTTTTTGCTCTTTAGTTACTTCTATAAAATTACACAGTGTACACATCGAAAAGCAACACAGCAGACGATAATATGTTACATGTCTTCTGTTATTTGCCAGAAGCGATTACTTTACAAAAGATTTCAGTCATTCAGAAATATTTGTTCATGAGCTGGTCACTGAACTCTCATTGACTCCAGTGCATTCTGCCGAACGTCCGGGTGCAGTTGGTGCGACGAATCTGCCGTCTGGAATTGCGTGATAGCAAAAATGACGTTGGTGCCCTACGACATCACAGACACTTTGAAATACTAAAATATCTAACAACGACTATTTATTTCACTAATTTCAAACTTTCTAAAATATACCCCAACATCACAGATTCCTGTAACAGATGTCATATGTCACCTGCCTATTTCTCTGTCTTTTTCTCTCTCTGTCTATCTCTCTCCCTCTACCACCCCCCCCCCCCCCCCCCGACACGGTCGAGGCAGATGGCCGCCCACCCTAGAGTCGGGTTCTGCCTGACGTTTCTTCCTAAAGGGGAGTTTTTCGTTACCATTGTCGCAATATTGCTTGCTCTGGGTGGATCTTTGTTGGTTGTAAAGTGTCTTGAGACAACTTGTTGTGATTTGACACTATAATAAAATTGAATTGAATTGAATTGAATATGTCCCCAGCGAATATGGTCATGCCCTCGCTTACAAGGTTACTGGACGGCTATCTTTAAACATCTTGCCGAAGCCTGGAACATAGAGTTGTCACCATGTGCAGCGATGGCGTTGTTTGGGGTTATACCAGGTCACCATCCTATTGGTACGGGTATAAAACTAAATCTTGCTTTTGTCACTTTATTAGCAAGAAGAAGGATTCTATTGGAGTGGAAATCAGCACTGGCCCCTAAAGCATCTATATGGCTTAACCCATTCTGGGCGGGAACCCATTTTGGTGTTAGCACTATGTTATGCTTTAGCTATTGAAAAATAGCAGATCTACAAGCTTGCGCTACGAGCTTGTAGGTCTGCTATTTTTGAAAAATCGATGAGCGACTGACATATAAGACATTTTTAGAATCTGATCTCATGTCAGAATGAAAACTGTCAGGGTGTAGAAGACATTTTTAGAATGCTAGTAGGTCTAGGTAGGTCTAGGCTAGTAGGTAGCTTGTAGGTCTGCTATTTTTGAAAAATCGAAGAGCGACTGACATATAAGACATTTTTAGAATCTGATCTCAGGTCAGAATGAAAACTGTCAGGATGTAGAAGACATTTTTAGAATCTGATCTCAGGTCAGAATGGGACCTCATGATGCATCTAAAGTTGGTGAAGGAGGGGAACACTAGGAAAATTTGACCAGGTATGGGGCCCTATGATTAAACATATAACTGAACTAAAGACTCTACACTGTCTACAGAGACTCTACAGATGTGGCAAACTATAGACCAATTAGCATTTGACCTATTGTATCCAAAGTGGCTGAGAAATGGGTGGCAAAACAACTGACTGCTCATTTGAACTCAGACCACAATCCTCTGCACCCACTGCAATTCGGTTTTCGCTCCAACCATTCAACAGAAACAGCAAACTGTTACTTTCTGGAAAGTGTAAAGTCAAAGTTAGATGCAGGAGGCATAGTCGGTTCTGTATTTCTGGACCTCAAAAAGGCAATTGACACTGTACACCATCAGGTTCTCCTGTCAAAGCTCTCCTCCTTTAACTTCTCTAAAGAAGCAATCAAATGGATGCACTCATATTTAACAAACAGGAACCAAAGTGTTCGTATTGGTACTGGTACTCAGTCAACATATCTTAACTGTAACATTGGAGTTCCTCAGGGATCAATACTGGGCCCTATACTGTTTAGTTTATATATAAATGATCTGCCTTCCGTCTGTCCAACTGTCTCCATACAAATGTATGCCGATGACACAGTTCTTTATGTACACGCTAAAAACAAGCAACTAGCAGCAGATAAATTAACTGCAGCCATGGGTCACGTATCAGATTGGCTGATTGCATCTGAACAAAAAAAAAACTGTCTGTATGTATTTTTCACGTAACTCCACAGACCCCTGACATTGACATTCTCATTGAGGGTAGTAGTATTCAGATAGTATCAGAATTAAAATATCTTGGAATTACACTAGACTCAAACTTGACATTTAAAAAACATGTAAAAAATTTAGCCAACAAAATCAAATTCAATTTATCTAATTTCAGACACATAAGACCATATCTAACAACTGATGCAGCTAAACTCTTCATGCATGCTATGATTTTTTCACAGATAACGTACTGTTACTGTGAACTGAACGGCGCAGCCAGCCAGTTTGCTGCTCTGTGTCTAACTGTGTGGCAGATTTTCAAACAGTCATTTCACACATTACCAGTTCACAGCAGAGCAGACTGTTTTTCGTTAGATTGGAAGCAAGTAAATGTTCACGTCGGGTCCTCAGGATTAATCAAGGAAACCACAACAAACCAGCCTTATAGCCTACCTGCTCTGCTGTATAGTTGCTCATGCTCTTCTCAAGGAGTAGGTTGTTTCTTTTATAATCACAGTGGTCAGGCTTTGATACAGAGTGTAGTGTCACAGTGTGCATTCTTGTTGGCTGTTGTAGTCAATATGTAGGTCCTAATACTTATACAAGGCTGTAAAGTCAAGAATTAGAAGTATGTTGTGTCGCGCGTTGTGTCATATAAGTAACTTTCAGGGGAGATGTGGTTGACTTGACCAATGGTTCATGTGAAGGACCCTCAGATTAATATGTTGTTAAAAGGATTGGTGTTGTTGAAACGTTTTCATAAATATTCACGGCAATTTCTGTGACTTATTTTTGTGGACCTGGCCGCTTGTTTCTTTAAATCTGGCGACTTTTGCTGAAACTCAATGCAGTCAGATAAAGGACAGTTTTAATGCCAGGGTGCTTAGCTGGAGTAAATCAATAGCCTACAATATATTGTAGGCTAAATGATCTATCAAACTAATTGTTTCTGCTGATAAACTATGATGTAATTGGATGATGAGCTGAGCTGATTGCGACAATAGGGTCAATATAATTGGAGGAAATAAATAAATAATTATAAGAAAACAGAAAAAAAACAGATCTGATATGGTATGGATGCGTGGATTATATGCCTATACATGGATGGTGGCAGTATAAGTGCATAATGGTGCTTATACGATATCTTAGAAATATGGGAAGTGTTCACTTCTAACTTTTTTTTACATTACAGACACCAATTTGTCATTTTGTAAACAAAAGAGCAGAGCCATGGGCTGTCCTTTTATAAGGAGGGGGAGGGACTAGGACAAGTGGGTTGTCTTAAAGGAGGAGGCGGAGGGACTGGATTAGGTGGGTGGTGCTACGGTTAAACTCACGCATACCTAATGAACTGGTGGGTGTGTCCACATAAAACCATCATTTTAACAAATACTGTACACTTTTTTGAAAAAATTATACCTCATATACACCTAAATACACCTGATGATCATGTTTAAGTGTGGAAAGAAATCACGGCACTCCATCTTTAAGCATTATGTTAAACTTTAGCTATTGATCTACAAGCTCACGAGCTTGTACATCTGCTATTTTTGAAAAATCGTGAAAATGTGGCGCAAATATTTGAATATATATTCTTTCAGAGCAACCATTTTTAACTGGGGGGTCCCTGGAAAAACACATTTTCAGATGGGGGTCCGTGGCAAAATACAGAAAATTCTGTGGGTCCTTGACATGAAAAAGGTTGAGCACCACTGACATAGAAACATCAGAAATCTTTTAGTATTTGGAAGACATTTCTTTAGAATCGGCCTCAGTCCTAAATGGGTTAAGGTGTGGTGGTTATTATCAGTGATTGTATATTATGTTGCCGGTCTCACCAGCAGCAGGTCCATAGTGTTGAGTTGGCAGAGCTCGTGCGCTACGGCGGCATGGCTGGAAGAGCTGGTGTACAACAGAGAGGCCACCAGTCTGGCCACGTGGAGACGAGTGTTACCCAGTGGTTCCTCCAGCACGCCCAGCGTCGTCAACATGGGGCTTTTCTACACAACAACAAGAAACATACACGACACAACAGTGTTGATTTTGGCAGCAAAGTCATAGTCTTTGGAATAAAACTTTATTCAGTGTTAGGCATGTTTTAGTCACCTGAAATGTTTTAGTGTTAGTCTAGTTTTAGTCGACTAAATATCATAAGATTTTAGTCGACTAAATCTACAGTTGATTTAGTCTAAAATATATTTTGGCGGGCCTTGATGGTGTCGTAATGGCTGATTTTACACTTGCCGAAGATAGCTGATCTACAAGCTCCCAACATGAGTTGTGAGCTTGTAGATCAGCTATTTTTGGAACGTGACACCTGCATGCACCCAAACATAAAACGACTTATTCTCCACTAGTCCCTTCCTCACATTATATTTCTTTTTAAGATATATTTTTTTGCCTTTTTCCACCTTTATTGATAGGATGAAAGACGGTTGAGCTAACCGTCCGGGCCATTCCTCACATTATTTTAGTCTAGTTTTTATTTTTATTTTTTCGTCATAGTTTTACTTGACGAAATCAACACTACGACACAATAGCTTTTACAAAATGCTTACAAATACAGGGTAGTTACTGAGTGCCAATTGCCAAAGGTAGTGTTTTACCCAACCTGGTCCATGCGTGCTCCCTAGTAATGCTGGGTTTTTATCCTAACTGGAAGTTAGCTGCGTTTCCTCAGGCAAACCAACCAAACCAAGTGTGTGTGTGTGTGTGTGTGTGTGTGTGTGTGTGTGTGTGTGTGTGTGTGTGTGTGTGTGTGTGTGTGTGTGTGTGTGTGTGTTTTTACGAGAGACGAAGCTGAACTTCTTCAGCATGGTGAAGTTGGTTTCATGTTAGGTGAAGTCAGTTTGAAGTCATATTTCCTGCTGCCTTTAATGGGCGTAGAACAATGCAAATTATCTACTCGAGAACGTGCTTCTCAAATACGATCAGCTGAGATTCATCATGCCATGATACACCTGCGATACACAAGTACATATCAGGTCTCTATACACTCCCTAAGTCCCCTTCGTGAATTGCATGTCAATTTGTGCTTAGAGAAAATACACTCCCCTTTAGTCACTGTATTTACACATCTTTTACGAATGGCTTAGTGAATGAATCCCAATGTGTTCATCATAATCAGTTATTGAATTTATTGTATGACTGAGGAACATGTTATGATCGAAAAATGTGAAAATGTGATGATGCTGCTCTTGAGAAACCTATTAGAATTCTCACTCCGTTTGCTGTTTACCTTGGGTGGCTCCAGCAGCAGTTGGTGGAAGTGCTTGAGCTGGGGTTGGATGGCCAGTAGAATGCTGCTGTTGACAGTGTAACTTCTCTCGAATCCCTGAGCATCCATCAGGCCTTCAACTCTGTCACACAGAAACACACAAGACCATAAAACCCAGTAGCTAGCCAGTTGGGTAGATTAATCACTACAACAATTTGTTACACTATGTGCCATGTGAAGATGAGGTCATAACAGTCAATTTGTCAGACACAATCCACATGTAGCCACCAGCTGAGTACAGTATGTCTGCTTTGACAATTTACACTATCACTCACACAGGCCTCCTGATCTCCAGTAAGGTAAGAAGAACTTGAATGCCATTGATGATACAGCTATCAGTCCTCTGCCCCGAAAACATGTTTTGTAACAACTGTCCCACACACGCCTGTCTGTAGAAACAAATACAACATTTTAGTGGATACAACATCCAGTTATGTACCGGTATGAAGGCCTATGTGTAAGTATGTGTCTATGTGTTACTTACATGTATGTGTCTCTGTGTTACAGTACATGTATGTGTCTCTGTGTTACTTACAGTACATGTATGTGTCTCTGGGTTACTTACATGTATGTGTCTCTGTGTTACTTACATGTACAGTATGTGTCTCTGTGTTACTTACATGTATGTGTCTCTGTGTTACTTACATGTACAGTATGTGTCTCTGTGTTACTTACATGTATGTGTCTCTGTGTTACTTACATGTACAGTATGTGTCTCTGTGTTACTTACGATTCCAGTACAGAGAGCAACGGGTCTGGTTCTGAGTTCTCTTGGAGCTGATTGGCCTGGTCTCTGCTCAAACGAATGATGTCACATAAAGTCTGAGCTGCGTTGGACTGCCTCTGAAAAACACGCACGCACACCACACACACACACACACACACACACACACACACACACACGCTTAAGCAAACACGCACAAGACAGGTTGGTCCATTTAATGTTCTGTATGTGCAGATACATATTTTCTACCTCTTCATCTTTCCCAGGGTGAATGAGCTCTATGAGTCTCTGGGCCAGCTTCTCATCATTCAACCACTGTGGAAAGAGATTCCATATTACCATGTGCACAAAAATAATTTCACTTTACTTGAATTGTGATGTGACAATAAAGACGATTCAGATTTATACCTAGCTATTTGCCATGTCTTAAAGGACCACTTCACCCATTTTCAACCATCATTTAATTGATCCACACTAATACTTATTATAAGGTTTGGTCATTTCAAGTAAGCCAGTCATTCTGTGTTTTCAGCCACTCACTGTCGCTGAAGGCCGGCAACTTATGATGTTGTGCCTGCGGTTGTATAATGAGTTCTTGGGTGATGTATATTTATTACAGCGCAACATCCCGATAAATAAAGACGTACACAACAAGCATTGAGAGTCTTACATTGAGAGTCTCCAGTCTGAGAGGAGCTGGTTCCACACAGCTGATGAGACGCAGCAGCAGATCCATCATGGCCGACGTGTCAATGTGCTTCAGGACCAGGGAGAGAAAGCCCTCCTTCCCTCGTAGGAAACTAATAACCTAAGAATAACCATAACCAGAGAACAGGGAAACCCTAAGTACAAAGCTCAAAGACACACTCATACAATATAAACATCATTCAGACACAGAAACAACTAAACTAAAACAGAAGCTAGAGTTAAATTACACACACACACACACGCGCGCACACGCACACACACGCACATGCGCACACGCACGCACACACACACACACACACACACACACACACACACACACACACACACACACACACACACACACACACACACACACACACACACACACACACATTTAAGTGTGGCTCTCAACTCGAGTTGAATCAAGATCACTTGCACTTGCATTCCTTGTACAAAGATGATGTGAGACACTAGCTGAACATCCTAAGTGCTGGCCTGTCTGGAGAAAGAGAACTTGGCAGGAACATGAATGTAGGTAAACCTCTCTCTCATTGCCAGCAATTAGTCCAAAAATGCACCACAGCGCTCAAAATACAGCTGCCTTAGCTCAAGTGTATGCACAGAACTTTACTCTGCATTGAAGTATGCCTTTGTGTGACACTGTGTGTGCGTTACCTGCTCAGTCTTGCGTGAGATAAGGTTCCCAATTGTCTTGCTGAAGAAAGATGCAAGCAAGGGGTTGAGTGGGGATGGCTGCTCCAAGAAGGCATACAGCGTTTCCAGTAAGGGCTCCTCATTACCTAACTTATCATTGATCATCGCCACATCACACGTCAACAGCTCACAGGCTATGTTTGCATACCTGTGATAAATGAACATAAAAGTTCATCAAAGCTACGCTAAGTGAAAAATACTGATTTCAGCCTGAGCCAACAGAACTTTATTTTGACACTATACAATGCATCATTGAAAGATTTAATAATTGGTTTGGTCCCTCGGTTATGAAGTGATTTCTACACCTCCTCTGTCAATCATCACAAATGAGAAAATAGAAGATGCAGGTCAGTGGATCAGACAAATTATTTATCTAGGTGATGTTTTCAAAACAATTTCACTTACTTGAAGCGTTTTGTCTCCTCGTCACCAGCAGGGGGCTCTGTAGTGATGAGACGGAGCAACTCCTGCATGGAGGAATCCTGACACAAGAACAGGAGGAGCCTACAAACCATGAAGACAAGTAGGGAGGCTACAAATTAGCAATGGCACCACACTAGGTATCACTAGCACATTGTGTACAGTATTGTGCCTTTAGTAACGTCTATAATGCCAAACTGACCTGCGGTTCTGGGCCTTGCACTCCTGCAGGACATCCTCTTCATCCATGAGCTCAGCGAGCGTGACATCCTCTTTCTCCAGCAGAGCCTCAAGGTGGGATGACGTGTGCAAATCAAACTTCCAAAACATGGCTTATGTCACAGTCACTCAAGCTGGAAGCGGAAAGATGGTGATGGTGGTGTTAGTGGTAAGGTATACACATTATTAACAGCAAAGGTAGGCTAACTGACACTACAAGTGATCTTGTTTAATAATATGCACATAAATGTAAGTCGTAAGAGCTGAGAAAGTGCTGTCCATGGGTACTAGGCTTAGGTCACATTCTCACCAGAGAGCTTTGCTGCGATTAAAACGAATCCTGCTGCGCATTTTCAGAAAGTGCACTTCGTTTGGCAGGTGTGAAGGCTCATTCGAATCCTAATGCACAGCAAAGAACCGCATTTTACTCCGCCCAAAACCGGGGGTTTCGCTTCGCTTCCAATCGCACTTGACTACGATTCGGTGCAGGTGTGAATGCAATCCGCAGTAAATAAAGGAAATGAAGCAAACAATGTGGCGGGTGAGGAGCTGAACACAGTTGGAGACGGAGAAGGCATATTTTACGCAGCGCAAAGATGTCCCGTTACTGTGGATAGACGTGGTCGAATGAGGAGACTGAAGCCCTGATCGAAATGAGGACGTGTACATTAATCAATTGCTTAAGAAAACACATAAAAACACTGCAGTGTAGCCTATTATAGCCTACAGATTATTCTGTCTGTCTGTCTGTCTGTCTGTCTGTGCGTGCCGTAAACATGGAGTGCTGTCACTGTGTGGGGACTGGGGAGTTATATCAGTGCGCTCATGCAGCGCTGTGCCAAAAGAACAGTGCGTAGAGAGAGAGAGAAAGAGAGAGAGGGGGGGTCCCAGACGGCACGACACATGCACGTTATGAGTGTAATTTTATCACCATAGATTTCACTGTGTAGGCTAGTTTATGAATGGAACACATTGATAAAGGTCCCCCCTGCTGCGTTTCCAATTGCTGCGAATGACAGTGTGAAGGCAAACCGCAGGCAATTAAATATGCAAGAATCCCAATTTCCCCGCCTATACGCATTCAAGTCTACCGAAGTATTAGGTGAGAATGTGACCTTAGTGATGTTGAGCACCATAATATGGTAATCACAGGAGAAAATGTAAGAATGTTAATTCAGAATTGAATAAACATATCCTCCTAATCTGTGCTTATTCAAATATATTATTTTGAATAGTCATGCCAAGGCGTAGACAGACTAGAGGGGAAGAGCAACAATGTTGAGGTTTTATGGGGTGAGCAATGAATCTCTCATTGGCATTTGGCAATGGGCATATTAAAATAAAATAAAAAAGGTGGTTCCAAGTAGGATTTGCATGATATATTGTTAATAATAATTACCGGTATATTGGTATCGGTCGATGGACAAAAGTGCTCCTCGGAGCACAGGTCTCTACCAGGTCGCGAACGTTTGTGATGTTTGGAAAAATGTACCTCCTGGTGGCGCTATAATAGGGCAATGATAAAAGGGTGGCATAAACTGTTCCTCAATCTGGGAACCCATCGGCAAAAAATCCTTTGAATTTTGCATATTGAACTCCAATATGGCGGCCTCCATAAGACTGTATACATGTTTGTCGCTCCAATGAACTGCAGGCGAATGAGGTTTCTATATTATCTATGGCGCCTCCCAATAGATTATATAAAGATCACGTGTACCGATTTTAAAAGGATCCCTGGCTAATACCACAAATATGTCTTAAAACATTATAATTGCCCTCTATTACTAAAACGAATCTTAAATATTGTATTTCTTTCATAAATAGATAATCTTTCACTCAATAGGGTGCTGCTCCTGTCGCAAGTTTATGATGTCATATGTTCATGTGTGGTCCAGCTCTATGGAATTATGGAATGTGCTAATAAAAAATATTTTAAATATTGCTTTGATGCTCATATTAACTTTAGCAAGTATTAAGTATTAATGGGCTACGCTTGCATGCAGGCCCTTTGTCTAAGACAAATTTCTTCCTTGGGAGACAAATAATAAAGAACCTGGAACCTCGTAAAACCATACACCCCGGCTAGAGCTCTGCGCTCTGCGGATCAAGCACTGCTAGAGGGCCGTATAACCAAAAAAAGCACCAGGGGCGCACGCTCTTTCGCGGCTGCAGCTCCCAGGCTCTGGAAGAGCTTGCCCCTTCATATTCGCTCTGCCCCCTCCATTGGTGTTTTTAAGACTCACCTTAAGACTCATCTGTTCTCCCTGGCTTTTAATCCCTCCTGAGTCCATTTCTGCTTTCATGCTTATATTTTTGTCATTTTTATTATTGTGTTTTCTCGTTTATATTCTGTGTTTCCTCCTGCCTGTTCTCTGTTTTTGCCACTGATGTACAGCACTTTGGTCAACCTTGGTTGTTTTAAAATGTGCTCTATAAATAAAGTTTGATTTGATTTGATTTGATATGCATATGACATCATCACCTTGCGACGGGAGCAATCCCTATTGAGCGAAGGATTCTCTATTTATGAAAGAAATAAAAATATTTATGGTGTTATTATTTTGTAATTCTAGTTATAGAGGGCAAGTATAATGTTTTAAGACATATTTGTCTTATTAGCCAGGGATCCTTTTAACAATTTACGTGATATTTGGATAAAATCTGAAGGACTAATAACGGCACTATGAGGCAGATTTGAGATTTTTTTCTTGGCCTCTATGGAGTGTGCATACCAACTTTTATGCAGATCGGTGCAGTTATAGGTAAAATAGGCATTTTGTTCTAAACAGGCCAGTCGTGCAAACTTTAGATGTCAAAGGATGAAATATGATAAATCTATATCTGTAGGAGTAATATAAATAAATGTGTATAGCAAAAATCGGCCTCATGGTGGCACTACAACAGGCCATTCTGGAAAATTTGGGGCAGAGGTTCATTGGCATCCAGGGAGTGTGTGTGCACAGTTTGTCAGCAACCATGCCAAATGTGCCAGAGATTAGCTGTATGCAGCAGACAGACGGACACACGGACACACGGACGGACGGACGGACGCAGTGCAAAACATACTCTTCCCAGGCCTGGCTGGTGGCAACAATAATTTTGATATCTTGCAAGGAAATTATGAATTATGTGTGCTCTCATTGAATGCGTTGGTAATATTGCAACTTGCAAGGCATAGGCATTGACTCTGCTAAGTTGATTTGTGCTCATCTCCTTCAATAGTGAATGCTGCAGACACTTGGAAATCAGTGTCATGTTTATAACATGCGTTTTTCTTTTCTCAGTATAGGAAAACCTATACTGGAAACTTTGAATGCAATATTGGTATATTGATCAATTTGGCTGCATGCAATTAATCGCTTATGGGGGATATACTGTATATGACAATATTGTGCATCCCTATAGTTCCAAGAATTCTTACTTCTGAATAAGGAGTAAAATCCTCAGTTGGTTGTTGTTGAACAGTCAGACATTTGCCGCCCTGGCCTGGAAGACGTGGAAGACTCAGCACAATCGTACCACACACACAACCACTGCACACAAACTCATACCAAACGCACTAACTCATACTCTTTCAAACTATATGGAGAGAATGCCTTCAAGAGAGAAAAGAGGAGAGAAGGAGATGAATGTAGAGATTCCTTTCCATTAAACTGCGCTGTCATCTTGCAATGTTAGTACAGCCAAACGGAGGGAGAAATAGTTTACTACAGTGTATTGGGGACTTCCAATTTACTCAAATAAGCAGGAAGCGGTGGTCTCTAATTCAGTTAGTAGGCCTAACTGTGAGTAGCCCGTGAAATGATCAAGCTTACTCTGTGACTATATCTATATGGTAGTTATGTGTGCACTCACAGAAAACACATCAGAAAAGTAGGGGTTGTAAAAATGAACTAGGCTATAGGCTACCAGATAGATAGATAGACCATTATTTATCCTGTGGGGGGAATTCAGTTGTCATTAGAAGTTACAGAAGGAGATCATATAATATGGTAATAAACTGTTAAACACCATTAAACGATAGGAATATGCTTGCATATCATAGGCATGTGCACTCATGGGGATGAAATAAGCCTGATGGATGAGTTGAAAGGAGTAGGAATGCATTTGTTGGCATCATATGACATAATGGTTACTACACATAGTACACTAGAATGATGTCATTATAGTACTATAGGCCAAAATCAACAACAAAGAGCAATCACACAACATGCTGATTCAGTCAAGACCTGTCACTGACCACTGCTACCGGGGAGTATGACCTTGACCTCGACAGACCCTAAAAGCCTGAAGCGATAAAGCTTTATTACGACCATTTCCAAAGTAAAGCGTTCGTCTCAGTGGACTTGACCTCATCCCATCCTCCCTCCTCCATTATCTTGTAAAGCAAATCCCTTGGATCATCCAAGTGCTACTGCTTAACATGCCATGCATTTAAACAGTAAAAAGGGACCTTTAAACCGTAAATATAACACCCTGCACAAGAACGGGTGCATAATGCATTCATAAACATCATCGTCATCGTTCATGTATAGGCTTATGTTTCAAAGACAGGGATACGTAAGCTACTCCCCAATAATAGACGTAACGTTACATTGTCTCATGTCTCATGTCTCAAATTATTTTACCTATCATCATCACCTATATTGACAGCTGGCTAAAAAAACAGGTGTTTTAGCTGAAGACGGTACGCACTTCAGGGATTTACCTTTCATCCACTGCTACATCATGATCATGACCAGCAGACCAGGCCTAGCTCTAATGTGCTAAAAACAAATCAGCTGTATTTGAGTCGTTAAATAAATATCGTTGTCGCAAATTAAGCTTATCTGCCAGTGCCAATTCAAAACCATTTCAAACGACGCTAGCATTACTTCGCAAGTTCGCATATTAAACGTTAGCGGATCACAAACGGTAATGTCATCTCAGTTATTTAGCCTCATGTATTAACTTGCACGGACGTCCTGACTCAGACCTACCTTTTCGTGGCTGGCGGTGCTAGCGATCTGGCTAACGTATAATATACATATGCTAACGAGATTTGTTTAGCTAACAAACCAGTGCACCAGCCTCATATCACGTCGTTTATTCTCTCGTCATCCACGAAGGAACAGCGATTCTTCGGCGCGTTTACTGACAGGTCAACCGGAGGCCCGGTGTTACACCGATATCGGCGACCAGACGAATTCAGTCTGTGCCCCAAAGCAGTTACGTTTGGTTCTTCAGTCGGAACAACTGCGTCTGCCGTCTGCATTACTTACTTACTTACTTACATTCATTACATAACATACATGCAGCATACATGCAGCATAACTACAATCCATTCATCCATACATACATACATCTCAGAAGTTGAAGCAGTTTTTAAGGACCCACTTTTAGGCCAGTGCAACAGAGCATGTTTTTGCCTTTTTTTAAACCCTACCCATTTTAACCAAATGCATACAGTGTCAGTAGCAGTACATACCGGTACATGGGCATAGGTACGTTGGCCGGCCGGCCCAGAGCCCTTCTATTATACGGCTCTGGGCCGGCCTACCTACAGCAGCCTCAGCAGACATGCAGTCAAAATAAATTGGCAGATTGGGGCAATCAGTTACATCTCTAACTAAACTAAACTAACAAATTAATTAATAAATAATTGCCTGGACTTTTGTAATCTGAACCATATAGCCTACATCATGGCTGTCGACAATCGACATGGCTGTAACAACTGTAGCTACAGAGTATAAACTAGTAACTAACTAACTACAGTAACTACATACAGACAGTGACTGAGTGACACTGTAGCAAGTTAACCCATAACCCATAATTAAGACATGTGAATCCCTTGGCTCCTTCAAAACTGCTCTCAAAGGGCACCTACGGATGGCTGCAATTCGAAACTGGCCTCTGTAAAAGCTGAATTTGTATCTGGATTGTACTATGTTTTTGTATGGACGTGGTGTTGGGTGCCTGCACATATGCACACATGGCATCAACGCATGGTGTTGTGTGCAGGCGCCCTACACTCTGTCTTTGTACTATGGATTGTACTATGTTTTTGTATGGACGTGGTGTTGGGTGCCTGCACATATGCACACATGGCATCAACGCATGGTGTTGTGTGCAGGCGCCCTACACTCTGTCTTTCGTTTTCTTTTATCCCCCTGTTCCCCTCACTGTATATATACTTTTTTTTCCCTTTTCGCTTCCTATATGATGAATTCCTGTTCTGTTCTTTAACTACATAGAAGTGTCTATTTGTTTGTCTCTAAATGTTTTGATGAATTGAACAATGTGGACCCTGTTGTAAACAAGTGTAAGGCTTAATTGGGTCGTCCACTCACAGTTAACAGTCTTTGTATTGAGTTTGTGCTTGAAATGTACTGTAATTCTGCAAACTGTTAATAAAGATTTCAATCAATCAATCAATCAATCAAACCCATCATGTATACTAGATTTAAGATTAGTCTGTCTGGTTGACTTGACTGTAGTGTTAAAACACGCATTTTTCAAAATTGCGAAACAGCGACGCCTGGACTCATACTTCTATAGGCCAACAATTTGGGTGTAACACCAGCTTTAGCTACCGCTTCTCAGCTGCCTCAGCCTGCAATGTCATTTACCCTGCAGGCGCCAGGCTGAAGGCTCGGACATGGACAACCATTAAAATGTGTATTTAAGAAGGCGAACCAAAAATCTGTCAAAATGGCGCCTGGGTGAAAGGTTTGGCTGATCGTTGACCAACAGCATACATGATTTTTTTTAAACTGATGTCACAAGTGTCCAGCGAAAAGGTAGAGTAGCCCAAGGCTCTGGAGTAGTACTAGCCTATGCTATGAGGCTATGAGCCTATGTCCCATAGCTGTAGTGATGTGGGTCGCGCTGTGATTGGCTAATGGGGTTGTCAGGTAACATACACACTAGCCAGCATTCTTCTTCTATCCTAATCATAATGCAGGTGCCCACTACCGAGTCCTAATTCAGGTGCCCATGCAGTCTCACTGGTGCCCAGATTTGCCTAGTGCTCACTCTTCTCCAACTGCCCACCATGAGGTGCCCACTCTTCCTAGGGTCCCGTTGCCCACCTTTCCTGGTGCCCAGTCTTTAATGATCAGTGGTAATGGTAAACAATCCAGTGCTTGCGTGGGAGGGGACCTGGGTACAAATTCTCAGCTAACAGTTGTTTTGGCTGCCATAATTTGCTCTTTGACCAGTGGTCAGGGATCAGGATACACTACACTACAGTGTGTGGTAATTGTAGTGTACTGGCCTGAGCAGTTATAATAAAGTAACTCCTGTGCCTGCTGGACTGCGTGCCCACGGCACGCACACACACACACACACACACACACACACACACACACACACACACACACACACAGTACACACACAGACAGTGGACCCTGTAAACAAGTGAAATGCTTTATCATGGTATCGTCCACAGTTTTTGTATTGAGTTGTGCTTTCGTTTGAAATGTAGGCCTACTCATTCTGCTTAGTGCTTAATTGGTTAGTCATCTATGGTGGATCTTCCACACGAGTGTAAAATTAATAAAGTGTAAAAATGGCCACTATGTGTTGTTTTTTCCTTATGTGAGAGTGCAATCATCCAATCTGCTGCTCCAAAGCAAAACAAGGGTGAACCATTTGCCATTTTGGAGGCGCTACACACATGTTTAGATGTGTTGCTCATTCCAGGAATGCCTGAAAATATATCTTGTTGTAAAGGTGACTAATCAACGATAAAAACGGTATAACATACAATACCAGTTGGTATTATTAAAGGTGAGAAAAAATAACCAGTTACGTTTCCTACCTTTTTTTGAGGGGCTTATAGCAGTAATCTCACATCTGGCAACCCTCAATTTAAAACCAAAGTGTGAGAGTTAAATGAGGAAAAAAAAGGCTAAAAGACTGCATCGGATTCGTTAGATGTATTAGTTAATTGGGACTTGGGAAATAACGGTCTGAAAAACAGCTGTTTTTTGTTTGTGAAATGGCTTTGTTTTAAGTTTATCTTTTAGATAATGTGGGGAGGCTTGCATCCTGTGTGTTATCTGGCAACCGTGGATGTTCACCCACAGTGTACCCAGACTTTAGTGTATATATTCTAAGACCCAGACAGTAGCGTCTAGAGCAGGCGTCTCTTCCTGGTCCTAAACAGCTGGTGGATTTGGAAATGACGCTCGCGCGCGGCTGCAACTTGACGCGTCGCCAGAGCGTTTACGGGTTTTTGACGACTCGTCAAGTTGCAGCCGCGCGCGAGCGTCATTTCCAATCTACGCCTGCTATAGGCGGCATCTTGACTCCTCTTGACGCCATTGTATGGGTACACTGCCAGACGGCTTGGTTGAGTTGCGTAGCGCTCCGCTGCTCTCGTCTCGTGAACCTCCGCAGAAGAAGAAGGTCTTCTTGTGGTAGCCGGGGCTAGCATAATGGCGAACGTTGTGGATACCAAACTGTACGACATCCTCGGAGTTTCACCATCTGCCACAGAAAATGAGCTGAAAAAGGTACGTTGGGTCGGAAACGAATGCCATTGTACGTCCGAGAAACATGGAAATACCAGCGAGAAGAGCCACAAAATGTGGCCTACACGTTAGCTTGTTGAGTTAGCTAGCTAAAAAAAAGAAGATGCTTAGGGATGGTTAGACCAGTTTTGAGCTAGCTAAACTGGCTCGTATGGCTATTTCGTAATATTATGTTTTAGCATAGATAACAGCCAACCATCTAACGGCAGTATCACCTGTCTACCTTTCTAAGGCATAACATCACAATAGCCGTAATAACCTTAGTCATTTTGAAAATCAACATGGCTAGCCTGCGAACTGTTACTATATCATGTATTATTATTGGGCTTGGTATATAATTAAGAAATGTGTGTACTGGCAAAAATAAACTGCACCAAGCCAGAGCTAACTGTAACCTCCTCGGCTAATATATCAAGATGGAATAACCAGCGATTGGCTATTTGCCAGTGCACAGGTTAGCTTATGATGGAACGTATTTATGTAGTTTCTTTGGTGCAAAGATAATTACGCTATGTCTATATTGTACTGCTTTTTTCATACTGTGTACGTATAACAAAATGGGTACAGCATGGCAACAACCAACCATTGCTAGTTGGTTGTTACTAACGGCAACCATGGTGTCATGATGTTCTGACAGCAGTCCCTCACGTTAGCTCTGCTCTAGCTAGCTAGCTGCTACGCAGTTTATACATGTTGTCCGGTATGGTGTTGATGATGAGTTTCGTGTATTTAGTGGTTTATTGGGCTAATGATTTGGTCCATTTCAGGCCTACCGCAAGTTAGCGAAGGAGTATCATCCCGATAAGAACCCTGATGCTGGAGATAAGGTATGACGCACCAAAACATTACCTACTGTAACCAGTTACAACAACAAAATTAGCAACATAAATTATAAACCTCCAAAACATATTTTTTATTTTTAACAGAGTAGTAGTGGCAAGTCTATTTTAGTTATATAAATTACTATAATTCAGCTAGGGTTAGGTGACCCTGCCGTATTCGCAAGCACGCCCCTTAACCGAAACCCTTAAAATAAATGAATGCGCACGTTCGTGCATGTCCATTTCGTGCACGTTCACGCACGCGCTCATCTATACGCACCATAGATGCAGGCAACGATGTTATTGACACGCATCACATCAGTGTTGAATTCAGACATGCAAATGCATAGTTTGTTTTCTGATTACCAAAAGTGTATTAACCCATTTAGGCCTGACGTCGAAATAAAAAAAAATCCTATGTTTCTATGTCTGTGGTGCTCAATATTTCATGTCAAGGACCCCAAAAAGTATATGTAATTGGCAACTGACCCCCATCTGAAAATATGTTATTCCAGGAACCCCCCTTTGAAGCAAAGATTTGAGTAAAAAAACGTTCGCTCTGAAAGAATATATATTCAAATATTTGCGCCACATTTTCACGATTAAAAAAAAATAGCAGATCTCGGGTGCTGCGCTACAAGTTTGTAGATCTGCTAATTTTCAATAGCTAAAGCATAACATAATGCTTACAACACCAAAGGAGTTCAGGTCCAGAATGGTTTAACTGTGAGCATGTACATAAACAGACCATGATAAATGTCTACGCAACTGCTGAAATCAACTATTATAATTGTGGCCAAACTGGACAATTTGGTAACCTGAGAAGCGGGATATTTTAGTGTTTTAGAGATATTTATTAGATTCAGGACTCTGGATAAAGCCAAAGAGACAGACATAAAATAGCTTTTCTAATGGAACGAATGAATACCTTTGAACTATTTGTACTTATTCACGACCTGCCGAACAATGCAAGAACTGAACTACTGTATATAAATAAGCCAAATATTTTTGGTGCTAAATATAGGTGCCAGTCAACCCTCGCCTTTAGTCTCTAATTTATTTTATTGTGTACTTTCCTTTCTAAAGTTTAAGGAGATCAGTTTTGCATACGAGGTTCTGACCAACCCAGAGAAGAAAGAGCTATACGATCGCTATGGAGAACAGGGGCTACGGGAGGGAGGAGGCGGAGGGCCAGGCATGGACGACATCTTCTCTCACATCTTTGGAGGAGGGCTGTTTGGATTTATGGGGGGACAGGGAAGAGGTGGACGCAACGGAGGCAGGAGGAGAGGAGAAGATATGGTGCACCCTCTGAAGTAAGTATTCACATTGAGAGTGACTGTGAGTGGGTGGGTGTTTGGCCTGTGCAGGATTTTTCCAGACTCCGAATGGGCCTTTGGGGTGTTACTACGCAGAACAGTAAGCATGATCTACTTTGCAACTACAGTAAAGTATTACCATATTTGACCGAAGTATAATCTATGCATTTTACTATTATTTATGACCATTTAATTTCCAGAAATGTCCATTATGAAGCCTCGGTTAACAAAACAGATAGTCGTAGATACTGTGAAAGCTCACAACGCGTCATTTTTAAGTTAATAATAAACACCAGACCATGGAAGCATTGGTGCAAACGTTCACTGTCTCAAATTGAGCAAGTGTTGGTACAGTAAGTGTCACGACTCAGCCGTTTATCTTTACCTCTCCCTGTGTGTTTGTGTGTATGTGCGCATGTGCTGTATCTTGATGCAGCGTGAAACATTGTTTCTCGTAGTTATTTTGATTGGCTCTGACATGACAGTAGATGCTATGATTGGCAATATTTGCACTTAGATCGTGCCCAATTGCCCATGTAAGCTGCATGCAGCCTGGGGTTATTACCAAAGTTGAACATCACTTAAAACTAGCAAACGTGATGAGAGCCTCACTTACACAAGCACCCCCCACCCCTTTCTATATATTGTGTGCAAGTGGACATGAATTTTGGGCCGTGTCACTGATCGTGGTTACAAAATGTATGCTTCGGGTGACTGAAGGCTCATTCATACTTCATTTTTTGGTGATAAGGTGGTTAGTAAAAACGGAGAGATGTGTTGGGGTGAGTGGAGTATGAATAGGCCTTTAGATATGCGATGCGATAGATTTTACACAGGCATCTTTAACTTCCGGTTCACTAACCCGGGGTAATGCGGGAACCACTTTTGGTGTTAGCATTACGTTATGCTTTAGCTATTGAAAAATAGCAGATCTACAAACTCATAGCACGCCAACAAGCTTGTAGGTCTGCTATTTTTTTTTAATCGATGAACGACTGACATAGAAACAGCTTTTTCAGAAAACTGTCAGGATGTAGAAGACATTTTTAGAATCTGATCTCAGGTCAGAATGTGTTAAAATAAATGGATTTTACGCCCTGCTAATAGGAGACAATCTGTGGCACAATGTTTTCATGGCTCTTTTCTCCGATGCAGGGTTTCTCTTGAGGATCTCTACAATGGCAAAACCACCAAACTACAGCTCAGTAAGAATGTTCTGTGTGGTTCCTGTAATGGGTGAGTCCAATTTAATTGAATCAAAACGCCAAACCAATCGATCTCTAGAAATCCCAGATGGATCATTTATGAATCATTATATTTATGTTGTACAGAAATGGAATTTTGTCTTCTGAGATTATAACTACATTTTCGATTATTAAACCTGCCACTCAGGTGTGGAATGCCTTGCCCCCTTCCCCCAAAACTAGCAAATCACTGGTTTCCTTTAAAAAAGGACTGAAAATGCACCTGTCACTATCATCCGGTCAATAGAAGAGAAGATGATTGCCCCACAACTCTACCCCCCCCCCCCCCTCCAATTAATTTATATTCCAATCTGTACAAAGATTTAATGTTTTTTGAGATATTTAAATTGTTGTTATTATGAATGAATGCATGGGACCCGAATGGAAACAAGACTGTAAGGTCTTTCTTTGGTGCTGTCCTTTTGAACCAAATGTGCTTTACTGTACCCTGCACTGTTTGCATCTTATTGTCTAATAACATTTTCAATCAATCAAACTGTACATTTCTGTGTTAAATCAATCAATTTGTAACCGTTACATGTAACCAAATGTCCAGTGTTAATTTAACACTTTCTAATTTTGCGTTTTCCAGTCAGGGAGGTAAGGCCGGAGCAGTCCAGAAGTGTGTAGCATGCAGAGGACGCGGTATGAGAATCATGATTAGACAGTTGGCCCCTGGCATGGTTCAACAGATGCAGTCAGTCTGCACAGACTGCAACGGAGAGGGTATAAGTGACATCTCAACACCTACACACTGCCTTTAACGTAGAGTTGATAATGTAAATGATTCACATTCATGGTCATTTTAATGTTATTACATCGTACATGTTAATTTGCAGGCGAGGTGATAAATGAGAAGGACCGTTGTAAGAAGTGTGAGGGTCGTAAAGTATGTAAGGAGACCAAACTTCTGGAGGTGCATGTGGACAAAGGTATGAGACATGGCCAGAAGATCACCTTCTCTGGGGAGGCTGATCAAGCACCAGGCACTGAACCAGGAGACATAGTCCTGGTACTGCAGGAGAAAGAACATGAGGTACCCCACACATGCAGTCTCTCTCTCTCTCTCTCTCTCTCTCGCTCTCGCTCTCTCTCTCTCTCTCTCTCTCTCAATTGCACACACTCACGCACGCTATCAAATCCACTGTGCTTTTATCTTTAAAATGTGTCATTGTTGTCCTATTTGCCCTTGTCCTATTTGCAGTTATTGTATAATAATTCATAATAATGTATACTTAAAATAATATTGTTGAATTAATGGAGTATCACGTAAAATATGCTATTATGTGACCTGGTCACATGACTTAAAGGGGCTATGACACAGCCCGAAAATATCATTATGATACTGTACAATACTTAACGTGGTCTCAGTGAAAACATTCTCTGCCACTTCGCCTCGTCTCACACTCGCTACTTGTTGGCAATGTTAGGCTAGCAGTTTGCATCGGACATTTGCTGTCGTAGTGGCTAAATATGGCATTAAACAATCATGAATTTCTATCGAATAGCTTAGTTATAATGTTATTGAGTTACATGGTTTTTTTAAGGATAAAGGCTCATTCACAGTCTGGATTTTCGGTGGTGGAGTGACCACCGAACTACAACGTGACGTCACGAGCCACGGTGAAGAGCAAACCACCGCCCCAGCCCTTCTCTCTGTTTTTACTTACCACAGCTCAACGTTATTTCATTTCTCCGGTGGTCACCTCACCACCGGAGCAGTGGTCACCTCACCACTAGTGCAGTATTATTAGTTTTCGGTGCCATGGGTAAGCGTTGTGACTTGTGAGCTTGTAGATTAGTTATATTTGCCACGCGACACGCCGACAACGGCATACATTGAAGAATAAATCAGCTCCCTCGCACTTCCTAAACACAGACTATACAGTGCAGCCTGCGTAGTCAGAATCTGGGAGCAGTTCTGATTGGCTGCCTCGTCTCCAGCCATGTTGCCTCAGAATTCTTTAGGGTCACTAATTTGAGCATAACAGCGGAGTGCAGCTAAAAAGTTTCATAACGTCAGCAGCAGACCCACAGTCCACAGATAATAATAATGCAGCTGGTAATTAATTGATTTAATCAATTTGGACTTGTTAGACAACACACAGATCTATCATCAATCTTCAATCATGAAGCGACTTTATCCTTCAGGAAATTATAAAAAGATAAATAAAATGCGTAAGGATGAAATGTGGTGCCCCGGCAGCAGCAGCAATGCAGTGTTCTGTTCTGTGAATTAATACTGCCTCCGTGCCTCGTTTTGATAAGGCTGTGTGGTAGGATTGCTCATTTAAGAAAAATGTCGGTGAAGTTTTACTGGAGAAGGGAGAATGTATGCGTTGTGTTCCATGTATGCGTTGTGTTCAGCAACACCAATGCGCGGAGAGAGAGAGAGTGTTGCGCCAGCAATGTGATCTTAAATGTTATGTCTCAGGTTGTATTGGTGTAAATATAATTATTAAAAAATCCGAATGGCTCGAATTGAAATCCGAAATCCGAATGGCTCGAATTGCTCGAATCCACGTGGGTTTTTAAAACGAATATCCGAATCCAATTTTTGGACAATTACGGCAGCACTACTCACCACCGAAAATCCAGACTATGAATGAGCCTTAACTGTTGCATAATCGCAATTGCATGCTCACCGGCTGAGAGACCCAGGGCGTGGCAAGACTCCGTAGAGATATTACATAGGGACAGTCAATACAATAGGAGTACATTATAAATGCAGGGGTTATTGTATCATCTAAAATGCATCCCAGGCCTGCTGTTCTTTAAAATAGAATGTGATTTCAGGTTGCCTGACATCAAGTGCGTTTGAATGGGGTAGCAACTGTCTTCATTAAATAGAAGTTGTGCTCATTCAGATTTTCAATAGGGAAGCTGCAATCCGATCTTCGGATCGGATATCGGCTTGATATAAGCCAAAAAACATAGATCGGATCGGACTGCAGCTATCCATGCACTCCATTCCAGCAGTGCACTCCAGCCCTTCTATCCAGCAGATCCAGCGTGCAGCAGCATGCAGAGGCCACATAATCATAACCGTGTTTGCTAGATGCAGGCAACTAGCCAGCAGGCAGCAGCAATACGCACTAACGCAGCACTACCACTCGTAAATATGTGCTGGATAGGTATCTGTATCGGATCTGTATCGATGCTGCCATATCCGTATCGGAACGGAAGTGAAAAATCTTGATCAAGGAATCCCACAGTAGTTTTCAAAGTGACTGTCGCCACTCGACAGTTATCGATTGGATTCAACTCATTATCCATTTAATTTGGGCAAGTGGGCATGACCTTTGGGCAAGTAGAACTTGACCTGTACTTGCCGGACGGGCAAGGGCTTCCCCTGCAAGCATTCACATACAATGTTGTCTGTACTGGCTTTTGTCCAGACATT
Source organism: Protomyctophum bolini (assembly GCF_963924005.1). Taxonomy (NCBI): domain Eukaryota; kingdom Metazoa; phylum Chordata; class Actinopteri; order Myctophiformes; family Myctophidae; genus Protomyctophum; species Protomyctophum bolini. The sequence continues at coordinate 30,629,805 of NC_137865.1, forward strand.
GGTGAATAAAAAAAGGGCAACAACAATATTTCCCTTGCAATGTGAAATTCTCTGTTGCAACATTTTAAATTCACATTTCATCATTCTATATAAGGATAAGGTGTATAGAAGCATGCATGCAGCGCAGCACATTTCTCACACAATGTTGGTATTCAAACCTACAAAACTCCTAAACATAAAAATATACGTACTTCAGTACACTACTCGAGTAAATGAACTTAATTACTGCCCACTACAGGCTAAGATAACTAAACTTTTGGGGTTTTCAACTTCAGGACTTCCGTCGCGATGGCAATGATCTTCACATGACCCAGCGCATCGGCCTCGTCGAGGCTCTCTGTGGCTTCCAGATAACAGTCAACCACCTAGATGGACGCCAACTGCTTGTCAAGTATCCACCTGGAAAAGTCATAGAGCCAGGTAATTTCATCACCCCCGCCGTGGATTTGCCTATATACAGCCCTGTGTAGGGAAGCGTCAGGTGTAGGTCGTTGTCTACAATTAGGCTACTGCAGTAATAGTTTAGCTTGCAACGCGACCCGTTTTTTGCAGTGTCTGGTTGCGAATGTGACTGGACGTTGTCAATGAACAAACCAAGATGAGACGACATGACTATTTCTGCTGCCATGCACCAATCTCACTGTCTCACAGACTACAACTTGTTTAGGAAACTTGTTTCATGCATTCTGCATGTGTGTATGAGGACTGAGGTCACGTGGTTTGACGAAACGTGTGTTTGATTGCCCCCCCCCCCCCCCCCGCGCGTGAATCTAGTTTGCGTCCAAGCATATGCATGGTCTGGGCATGGTAACGCCCCGCCTGCCTCTGATTGGCCTACCGACACTGCCTGTCTTGACTGTCCTCCGAGATGCGAGGTTACTCCGTGGTGGGAAATAATTGGGGAAATAATACAAGAGAATGACAACTTGGCACTCGCAACAGAATGCGAGAATGCAGCCTTGTAACTAACTTGTATGTTTTATTTTTGTAGAGGCTAACTAATATGATTTATGCTGGTTGCTTTGATGGAATAATTGATTGAACATGTACGCCGTAATATGATTTCATTTGGGTGTGTTCTAAATAAAGTGTTTGTGTAAGTAAACGTGAAACATTGTACTGTAACAAGGTCTCTTTTCCTTTCACCTTTATAGTATAATATAGTATTAGTTTACTATAATTAGATTAATACACCATAATCAACACTAACACTTTATTTAGAACACACCCAAATCAAATCATCGTACAACGTACACGTGTGTTCAATCAATTATTCCATCAAAGCAAACCGCATTAACTATTAGTTTGCCTCTTCTACACAAATAAAACTTAACAGACAGTTCTCTTGTATCATACCGTATTATTTCCCACCACGGAGTAACCTCGCATCAGACTATCCAGCATAGCTATATCCACCTCTGAGTACAGTCAAGACGGGCAGTGTCGGTAGGCCAATCGGAGGCAGGCAGGCGTTACCATGCCTATGCTTGGATGCAAACTAGATTCATGCTTGCCCCTCTCCCCCCCATCAAACACAAGTGTTTGGTCAAACCACGTGATTTCCATTGGAAAAGCATTGAGACGGCCATGAAACACAGACGGAACACAGTATGTTCGTTTGAAATGTGTGTCATACACACATCAACGAAAAGTATCATTTTACAGTGTCATTTTTAATATTCAGACAAATAATAAATCGTACTGCTACGGGTTAAACCACCCGACCGGGCCGCAATTCCCTTTAACTAAAGGGACTTGCAACGAGTGTCGGGCAGCGAGTGAACTCAAGCTGACAAGTTTTAATATACAGACTGACAGTAAAAGTAGAATCAAGTGCTGGATCTTGTGAGACCGGGGGACATGCGTTGCTGTGTCATCAAGCTTGCAAAAGCGCAGTGAGGCAGAAACTTCATGCAGGTACAGGATCAGAGGTTTTTAATGATTCGTCTCTTAAAGAAAAAAATGATTTGCTCTCAAACGGCTGGTAAAGTTGGGAACACCTCCACTTGAAACGGTAGCCTACGAGCTATGACTGCATGGTGTGAAGGCGTCGCAAGCTTATTAATGGTCTGGCCGGGGTTCTGCTGCACGTATAGTTTTCTAACACAAATTGTTTTGCCTTTTGCTCACACGTATTTTGAAAATGTAAAAGTATTCAACCGCCGACTGCCGATATTCGTCCCAATTGTCCAACCTTAATACAGTGCACATCTGAAAGTGGCTTATGTATGCCTATTGACTGTGGCTAAAAAAGTAATTGAGATTAGAATGGAAATTATAATAGAAGTTGATTGATTTAAAAAAAAACATTTTATTAGCATTTATTTTCATAGCATAAGTATTTTGCATTACCTACAGACATATCCTCTGTAAACCCCAAACTTGTATGTATCTGTATTGTGTACATTTATATTCAGTGAGCATTTGTATTATTACACTATGATGATGTATTGATTGTCTGTAAGATTTATCTTCTTCCTGCTCCCTTTCTTTTCATTTAATGGAATGTTTTTTCTTTTTTTAAATAAAGAGTAAAATTAATATAATCATGTAAAAACATGAATGAAATAAAGATTATTTTTTTTTGTTTCCAGTGCATAGTTCAACAAAGGTCTCAAGTCAAATAATTGCCTTTTGTGTATAAGCTTATGTGTAACTTTGTTACAGGCTGTATTCGGGTGGTAAAGGGCGAAGGAATGCCTCAATATAGGAACCCCTTCGAGAAAGGAGACCTGTTCGTCAAGTTTGACGTTCAGTTCCCTGACAACAATTGGATTAGCCCTGAAAAACTCACTGTGAGTAACCACGTCACAGCTGACATGAACATTCCGGAAGCTTCCAGAAAATGGCAATATCTCCAAATCATGCACACATTCACAAGGACAGGGTAGCCCTATTGATTTTGCATTTTTTTTGTTGTGCAGGAACTCGAGGATTTGCTGCCTACTCGTGCTGAGGTTCCTGTAATCTCTGCAGATGCTGAGGAGGTTGACCTGAAGGATTATGACAGAGGTCAGGGCTCAGGTGGGGCCAGGAGAGAGGCCTACAATGATAGCTCTGATGAGGAGGGGGGTCACCATGGGCCAGGGGTGCAGTGCGCACACCAGTAGAAAGACTCATGCATACGTGTGCGCGCACTTGCAAAATACCCATCCAATCCCATTGCATACTCCCACCAGTCAAGACTTGACACACACATACATGTACATTTCTCTCCTTTCCCAGTTCCCAGACACACACTCATACACATAAAGCCACTTTGTACAGCTCCAGTGTGTGCCCATGAGTCAGCGAGCTACTGGATGTGCGACCACCATGTTGTGTTTTATGGACCGTACTAATCATCAGAACTTCCAGCAAGAAAGTAACTCCGCTCTCCGAGGGTTCGAGCTCTCCACCAGACTCCAACTTCCCCATACTCATCCCAAGCTTTTACCTTTCATTGTGGGAACATACCAGTCTAGTGTATAAAATGCAAATATTGTTGATTATCTTGTATAAGGTGTAGTTTAGTCTATCACACATGAGCGCATGCTGCTTCTTGCCGAATAACTCGGCATCAAAAATCATAGGTCCAGAGCAGGACACCATGGAAAGTGGTGCCTCCCAAACTGTGTGCGTACCTCAGTGTTACTGCTATCAAAAGTGCCCTGCAGTCAATAAGAACTGACCTGAATACAGCCCTTAAAAGCATGCCCCTTTTACACAGCCTGCTGAGAGCTGTACAGGGAGATGACACATCACTTCTTGTAAGCTCAACTTTCTATCGCTAAATGGGGTCATCCTAGTTCTGATCAATCCTCACCCGTCGTCACATTGCTAGAATATTAAAGCCCTAAGCAACAGCATTTCTCAGTCATGTTTTTGTAGCTTGGAACTTAAGCTTTTGTGTTTGGTGGTTTGAATGTTTGTGTGTTTAAGACCACAGAACTTGAATCTAACTTTTGTTTTTACCTTTGAGCTGCGGGCACACTTCTGTAATGTAGTGTCTCTGTATGTGTGTACAGTAACAGTGGCTCGGTGTGTGGGAGCTTCTGTAGAATGTTTCGACTTGCGTCAGCTGTTTGGTTTTCCTGCTCTTTGGCTGCAGTGTGGGTGAATCTAGATAAGGTCAATTAAAGGAGGAATTTTCTTTTGAATGTGCTGATTTTGTTTTGACTTTCACACCTAGACCTAGTCAACCATTTTCCCTCTATTCACTAGGACCAAGAGTTCTTCCTCCTGAGCAGGAAACTCTGGGGGCCGCATCTCTGTTCCTCTGTATTGTACATGTCTCCCCAATAGTAGACTTGTTAGCCAAACTTCTTTCTTTCCATGGACATGTTTCACTCAGTACTCCCTATCCCCATATAGACCTGTAAATACCAGCTGAATCCATCAGTGCATTCACAGTCTACAGTGGTGTCCTCCCTGTAGTTACAATATCATATATATTCTATTCTGAGTGAATACTGGCCAACTGTGCCAATGGAGAAGAGACATTTATATGAAGGAGAGTATAGAGAGAACACCTGTTGACTGCTGAGATGCGCCCCTTATTGTATATGTCATTTTAGGCCACAGGTGAATAATGCCTACAGACAAAGGGGTCATTGATATTAAATGACATTATTGTTGATGCATATGTTTGTTGAGATGATTAAACTGTATAATAAACAGTCACCATATGAGTATGTTATTCTTTGTCTCATTTCATGTTAATGTTTTATCACACAAAGCTATGTCTGATAAAGAATAAGTTTAATTTTCTGTAGTAGTAAAACACAAAGTAATATAGAGGGTATGCACATGACATCATCGTACCTGGAAGTTATGCTGGAACGCCCACTGAGTGGCAAAAAACTACTTTGTCAGAGTTTGGAAGTGCTTGTTTTCTATAACACAACATTTTGCTGCCAAATGATGCTCTTCCAAACTCCCAACACTCCATGCTGCTCAATGTTTTGCCACTCAGTCTAGATGAGGGGGGCGTGTGCTGATGGGAAAATCATGCATGTGCATACTCTATTGGACAAAACGGTAAGTAAAAGGTCAAGACAGTTTTAGGAACCTAATAGACAAAGAAAAAGCCTCAATGTTTACCTCATCAAAAGTGTTATGTAAGGAAAAGTATTACTTCCTTGAGACTTGTATGGGAAAATAGTTTTGTAACGATTAATGTAGAATAATATAATTGTGGGTCAGTCTGCACCATCATCACTTTCCATGCTATGGATAGCTACTGGTCCCAGGAGTTCCTTGAAACCAGCAGTGTTCCTGTAAGAGAACAAGATAAGGTTAATACTAAGAGACTAGGGGTGCAGGACAGGTCATATTTGTTTATTGTTTGTAGCATTGTGTAGTATTGTTTGTAACTTTGTACTGTACCTGTCCCTATTGGACTGCATGACTGAGGAGCGTTCCCTCCGTAACTGCTCCAGTCGCTCTTTGACGACAGCCTTCTGCTGGCTCTTATCCTCCTTGGACACACACACACACACACACACGACACACTCATACAATTGGATGTTTATCATGCTGCACTGCTTATCGACTCCCTGGGACAGTACAATGTGCATTCTAGGGATGCAACTGTTAATTGAACAAATCAGTTTGATCCATTATACAAAATAATCAATTTAAATAAAATAGATGGAAAAATAGCAAAATGTGTGATGCGCATTGCGAAGCATTTTGCGCTTGTACATCCGCTACTTTTGCTATTTATGTGTGAGGGCGGTGGACGACAAAGTATAAAATAGAGGTTAATCAAATTTAGTTGATTATACAAAATTAATTAGAATTGTTTTGTTTTGGGGAAAAAAATGATATATACAGTATATATATATATATATATGTATATGGTATTCCCCAAAACCGTGCTTCTCGATTATTTGATTAATCGAAAAAGTAATTGTTAGAATTATCAAAAGAATAAGAAGTGTTTACCTGTGGTAAATTATGTGTGAGCTGCCGTATTCTGTCTTGCTGTAGGTCCTCCTGGGCCTTCCTGTTCTGAACAATTGACAGCCGCTCCTGAACCTGAAACAAATCAGGATGTCCATTAGAGCAGTGTTTTGCAAACATTTGGGTGTTTTTATCCTTCAATATTCAATAGTAAATATATATATTTATTTTTATTTTATCTACTGTATATCTATAAATGCACCACGTACTGTATGTCTGTCTGTGTGTACGTTTGTAATGCACGTAACTCGTAACCGTTCGCTCCATCGACTTCAAATTCGACATGCGCATTCCACACCCCCACAGGGAGTGCAGTGCCCGGTGTCGAGTCAGTCGGACAAATGGTTGTCCAGAACCACCACAAAAGGCTCTGGACAGTGCCCCTGCCCAGTGTCCATAATGGAGCTGGCCTGTTCTGAGATCACAACGCTATATTTGGGCCTGACATCACAACACGACATATCTGCGGTGTAAACTTGCAGTGACTTTTGTTTCTTTTCTTTTTTTCAGTTTTAGTTCCAGACACTGTATTTAATTTCCATGGATATTATGTGTGGCTGGTTGTTCTAATCTAGAGTGTGATTGTTGAATTTTTGTAACAGTGTTCATGGTGTCACTTGTGGAAAACCTGCATAAAGAATATGATGATGATACTTTAAGTCATTGCACTGTAGCCTACTAAAAGCATATTTCACAGTGACTTTTTAAATAGTATCTGATGAAAGCATACCTTTAATCCTTTATTTTAGGCAGTATAGTTATAATGGAAGGATGGATTGATACTGGATGTTAAATGGATATTAGATACTCAGTTCCGGGGCCCTCCCCAGGTTAGCAGAGGGAGAGGATTACATCTTAGGCAATTCACAAGGTGAGAAATGGATTACGAGTATGTTGATGTACAACATACTATTTATTATACTGGCTGGACTTTATGGTAATTCCTTTTTTTAGTAGAGGTGTGCTTGTGTGTGAGGAGTTGGTGCATAATGCGTGACCTATAGCACCCCCCTGAGGCCAGCAGCTGTAACATATATTGTGTGTGTGTGTGTGTGTGTGTGTGTGTGTGTGTGTGTGTGTGTGTGTGTGTGTGTGTGTGTGTGTGTGTGTGTGTGTGTGTGCGTGCGTGCGTGCGTGCGTGTGTGTGTGTCTGTGGTGTGTGTGTGTGTGTGTGTGTGTGTGTGTGTGTGTGATGAGAAAGGCTAGAGATGATGTCATGCTTAAGCTTTACTGTATATACCTTTGGCATGTGCTGAAAGTATAGCCGATCTACAAGCTCACAACCTGTCGCAATGTGTTGCAACGCGACGTGTTGTGAGCTTGTAGATCGGCTACTTTCAGAGTGTAGCAGAGTGGCTCAGAGCCTCCGCCTGATAGCCTCAATAGTGTAATATCTCCCCCCCAATCAATCAATCAATCAATCAAAAACAAGGTTACATCACATGCAAGAAACTCAGCAGGTCTCAGCACTCAGCAGGTCATTCACTTCATTGACCTCTTACAAATTCATAGTTTACAGTTGTATTCTCCATTTAAAAAATGTTTCGTTTTAAAAAGTTCTAGTTTACACATCTCAGATTGGCATACTAGGCTACTCCTCGACATTCACCACTTACAGGTTGATAAAGCAAAATGCATAATTTATTTCAAAAGGTTAGACTATACACATGTAAATAATTGGCATTTTAAGTTTAACCATTAAAACCATATACTTTGTACTGCCATTGGCTTCCCTCTACAAGGTCCTCCATGTGGGTGAAAGTTTCACCACAGACTGGGATGGAGCAGGTCGTATGTTTCACAGACACTACATCATCTGACCTCCAGGCTGCAACATCCATACACAATTAACATTAACACCAGGATGACTGCTGTGCAGGCAAGTGACATCAGAGGGCGTGCTTCTTGATCCATTTACGTGTGTGCGTGTGCGCGCGTGCGTGCGTGTGTGTGCGTGCGTGTGACCTTAACAATGACATGAGCCAAGATGTCTGCACGGTTGGTTTTTAGACACACCCAGGGGACCACTCACTGGTCCCCTGGTCTACATGGCCTTTTGTGCGTGCTCGCGCATGTGGTGTGTGTGTGTGTGTGCGCGCATGTGCGTGTGTGCGCACGCGTGCGTGTGTGTGTGTGTGTGTGTGTGTGTGTGCACACGTGTGCGTGCGATACATGTCGCCAGTTAGCAGTCTTCCATTGAGAACAGTGTTATCCACAATCACAGTACTTCCTCATGGTGGTCCATTGAGTTGAGCATAGCTGCCATCTCCATACAAACTGAGCTCAATAGGCAACAAATTGAAAAGCGCGCGCGCACACACACACACACACACACACACACACACACAAATCTGGATGGAGTTTCTCTCTCTCTCTCGAATCACGATCATGACAGCCTTTGCTGTCACTTCCCATCTCTCTCCCCATTTCCTGTGAGTCTTCTATCCTATCAATAAAGACATAAAAACCGAGAGAGAGAGAGATGGACCCGTCCTCTTACAGTCGCAGTATTCATATCAGTATTCTATTCAATAATATATGATTTTACAGCCGGTGGAGGGCAGCATTATGCTCTGCAGAGTGCAGCTTGTGCAAAGTGAAGAACAAAGAGAGTAAAACAACAACACAACTAAAGGGGGGTCACGGTGGCACAGTCGGTATAGTGCTGTCGCCTCACAGGTAGAAGGTCCTGGGTCGATTCCCGCTGGGGACGCACACACACACACACACACACACACACACACACACGCACACACACACACACACACACCCCTTTGTGGGCGCTGGGGGCATGTTCCCTCCTCTGCATCATCAGTGCCCATACCCGAGGCGGGGTTGGCGAAAGGGCCTTTCTGTGTGGAGTTTGCATGTTCTCCCCGTGTCCCCTAGGCCCTCACAAAAAACATGCAGTAATCCTGGTCTCTAAACTACCTCCCCCTGGCCAGCCATGGAGGGGAAAGAAACTGGTTTACCATTTTACCATTTTACCGTTTACCATTTTACCGTTTACCATTTACCATTTTACCGTTTACCATTTACCATTTACCATTTTACCGTTTACCATTTACCATTTACCATTTTACCATTGTTTACCATTTTACCGTTTAGCGTTTTACCATTTTACCGTTTACCGTTTACCATTGTTTACCATTTTACCGTTTACCATTTTACCGTTTACCGTTTACCATTGTTTACCATTTTACCATTTTACCGTATACCATTGTTTACCATTTTACCATTGTTTACCATTTTACCGTTTACCATTGTTTACCATTTTACCGTTTACCATTTTACCGTTTACCATTTACCATTGTTTACCATTTACCATTGTTTACCATTTTACCGTTTACCATTGTTTACCATTTTACCGTTTACCGTTTACCATTGTTTACCATTTTACCGTTTACCATTTTACCGTTTACCATTGTTTACCATTTTACCGTTTACCATTGTTTACCATTTTACCGTTTACCATTTTACCGTTTACCATTGTTTACCATTTTACCGTTTACCATTGTTTACCATTTTACCGTTTACCATTTTACCGTTTACCGTTTTACCGTTGTACCGTTTTACTGTTTACCGTTTTACCATTGTTTACCATTTTACCGTTTACCATTGTTTACCATTGTTTACCATTTTTTAGCCAAAGCCGAGCATCTGTTACACCCAACCAAGTTGCATCCCACCTACTTTCTATTGCAAAAGCAACGCAAGACAAACACACCAGAAGAGCAGTTACAACTGAGCTAAAACATCAGAGAACACTTGAAGAGGAAAGAAACCCTGAACCTTTCGTGATTGCTGAACTGGAGAAAGTCCTGCAGGGCCTGAAATGTGGAAAGGCAGCAGGATATGACAACATCTCTCCAGAGTTCATGATACCTCTTGGCCCCCGAGCCCTAACCTGGCTGACACAATTCTACACCAGGATCGTACAGACAAACTTGATCCCAAAGAAATGGCGGACAGCTAAAGTAATTGCCACACCAAAACCTGGCAAGGACCACAAATTACCAGCAAGCTACCGCCCAATCTCCTTACTCAGCGTCCCCTTCAAAATCCTGGAACGCCTAATACTACAACGTATTTCTCCAAGAGTAGAGGACATTCTCTGTGTGAATCAGGCAGGTTTCCGCAAGGACCGCAGCACAGGAGAACAAGTACTGGCCCTAACCACCTTCATCGAAAATGGTTTCGAGAACAGACTAAAGACAGGTACTGTGTTTCTTGACCTCACAGCAGCCTATGATACTGTCTGGCACAAAGGCCTCATACTAAAGCTCACAAAGGTGCTCCCTGCTTGGGCAACAGCAATTATATAAACTCTGCTGACCAACCGGAGGTTCAGAGTCCACCTCGGACAGAACATAAGTTCATGGAGAACACAGCGAAATGGACTCCCGCAAGGCTCAGTTCTAGCCCCAACCCTGTTCAACATCTACACAAATGATCTACCAACCACCAAATCCCGCAAATTCATCTACGCTGACGACATCTGTCTGGCATTTCAAGCACCAGACTTCGACCCACTGGAACAAGTGCTCACCGAAGACCTCTCCAAACTGGACCAGTTCTGCAAAACATGGCGCCTAATACCGAGCCCAGCAAAAACTGTTTCCAGTGTATTCCATCTCCACAACGCTAAAGCAGCCAGAGAACTAGACATCTACCTCAGCGGACTCAAACTGAAGCATGCACCCTATCCAACCTACCTTGGTGTGACCCTCGACAGAACTCTGTCCTTCAAGGAACACCTAAAAGGGACAGCAGCTAAGGTGAAGTCCAGAAACAATCTGCTCTGCAAACTTGCTGGTGCAAAATGGGGGGCGGCAGCCTCCACACTGCGATTGGTTTTTAGACACACCCAGGGGACCACTCACTGGTCCCCTGGTCTACATGGCCTTTTGTGCGTGCTCGCGCATGTGGTGTGTGTGTGTGCGCGTGCATGTGCGTGTGTGCGCACGCGTGCGTGTGTGTGTGCACACGTGTGCGTGCGATACATGTCGCCAGTTAGCAGTCTTCCATTGAGAACAGTGTTATCCACAATCACAGTACTTCCTCATGGTGGTCCATTGAGTTGAGCATAGCTGCCATCTCCATACAAACTGAGCTCAATAGGCAACAAATTGAAAAGCGCGCGCACACACACACACACACACACACACACACACACACACACACACACACACACACACACACAAATCTGGATGGAGTTTCTCTCTCTCTCTCGAATCACGATCATGACAGCCTTTGCTGTCACTTCCCATCTCTCTCCCCATTTCCTGTGAGTCTTCTATCCTATCAATAAAGACATAAAAAACCGAGAGAGAGAGAGATGGACCCGTCCTCTTACAGTCGCAGTATTCATATCAGTATTCTATTCAATAATATATGATTTTACAGCCGGTGGAGGGCAGCATTATGCTCTGCAGAGTGCAGCTTGTGCAAAGTGAAGAACAAAGAGAGTAAAACAACAACACAACTAAAGGGGGGTCACGGTGGCACAGTCGGTATAGTGCTGTCGCCTCACAGCTAGAAGGTCCTGGGTCGATTCCCGCTGGGGACGCACACACACACACACACACACACACACACACACACCCCTTTGTGGGCGCTGGGGGCATGTTCCCTCCTCTGCATCATCAGGGCCCATACCCGAGGCGGGGTTGGCGAAAGGGCCTTTCTGTGTGGAGTTTGCATGTTCTCCCCGTGTCCCCTAGGCCCTCACAAAAAACATGCAGTAATCCTGGTCTCTAAACTACCTCCCCCTGGCCAGCCATGGAGGGGAAAGAAACTGGTTTACCATTTTACCATTTTACCGTTTACCATTTTACCGTTTACCGTTTACCATTTACCATTTTACCGTTTACCATTTACCATTTACCATTTTACCGTTTACCATTTACCATTTTACCATTGTTTACCATTTTACCGTTTAGCGTTTTACCATTTTACCGTTTACCGTTTACCATTGTTTACCATTTTACCGTTTACCATTGTTTACCATTTACCATTGTTTACCATTTTACCGTTTACCATTGTTTACCATTTTACCGTTTACCGTTTACCATTGTTTACCATTTTACCGTTTACCATTGTTTACCATTTTACCGTTTACCATTGTTTACCATTTTACCGTTTACCATTTTACCGTTTACCATTGTTTACCATTTTACCGTTTACCATTGTTTACCATTTTACCGTTTACCATTTTACCGTTTACCGTTTTACCGTTGTACCGTTTTACTGTTTACCGTTTTACCATTGTTTACCATTTTACCGTTTACCATTTTACCGTTTACAATTGTTTACCATTTTACCATTTTACCATTTTACCATTTTACCGTTTACCATTTTACCGTTTACCGTTTACCATTTACCATTTTACCGTTTAACATTTACCATTTTACCATTGTTTACCATTTTACCGTTTAGCGTTTTACCATTTTACCGTTTACCGTTTACCATTGTTTACCATTTTACCGTTTACCATTGTTTACCATTGTTTACCATTTTACCGTTTACCATTGTTTACCATTTTACCGTTTACTGTTTACCATTGTTTACCATTTTACCGTTTACCATTTTACCGTTTACCATTGTTTACCATTTTACCGTTTACCATTGTTTACCGTTTACCATTTTACCGTTTACCATTGTTTACCATTTTACCGTTTACCATTGTTTACCATTTTACCGTTTACCATTTTACCGTTTACCGTTTTACCGTTGTACCGTTTTACTGTTTACCGTTTTACCATTGTTTACCATTTTACCGTTTACCATTTTACCGTTTACAATTGTTTACCATTTTACCATTTTACCATTTTACCGTTTACCATTTTACCATTTTACCATTTTACCGTTTACCGTTTACCATTTTACCGTTTACCATTTACCATTTTACCATTGTTTACCATTTTACCGTTTAGCGTTTTACCATTTTACCGTTTACCATTTTACCGTTTACCGTTTACCATTGTTTACCATTTTTTACCATTTTTTAGCCAAAGCCGAGCATCTGTTACACCCAACCAAGTTGCATCCCACCTACTGTCTATTGCAAAAGCAACGCAAGACAAACACACCAGAAGAGCAGTTACAACTGAGCTAAAACATCAGAGAACACTTGAAGAGGAAAGAAACCCTGAACCTTTCGTGATTGCTGAACTGGAGAAAGTCCTGCAGGGCCTGAAATGTGGAAAGGCAGCAGGATATGACAACATCTCTCCAGAGTTCATGATACCTCTTGGCCCCCGAGCCCTAACCTGGCTGACACAATTCTACACCAGGATCGTACAGACAAACTTGATCCCAAAGAAATGGCGGACAGCTAAAGTAATTGCCACACCAAAACCTGGCAAGGACCACAAATTACCAGCAAGCTACCGCCCAATCTCCTTACTCAGCGTCCCCTTCAAAATCCTGGAACGCCTAATACTACAACGTATTTCTCCAAGAGTAGAGGACATTCTCTGTGTGAATCAGGCAGGTTTCCGCAAGGACCGCAGCACAGGAGAACAAGTACTGGCCCTAACCACCTTCATCGAAAATGGTTTCGAGAACAGACTAAAGACAGGTACTGTGTTTCTTGACCTCACAGCAGCCTATGATACTGTCTGGCACAAAGGCCTCATACTAAAGCTCACAAAGGTGCTCCCTGCTTGGGCAACAGCAATTATATAAACTCTGCTGACCAACCGGAGGTTCAGAGTCCACCTCGGACAGAACATAAGTTCATGGAGAACACAGCGAAATGGACTCCCGCAAGGCTCAGTTCTAGCCCCAACCCTGTTCAACATCTACACAAATGATCTACCAACCACCAAATCCCGCAAATTCATCTACGCTGACGACATCTGTCTGGCATTTCAAACACCAGACTTCGACCCACTGGAACAAGTGCTCACCGAAGACCTCTCCAAACTGGACCAGTTCTGCAAAACATGGCGCCTAATACCGAGCCCAGCAAAAACTGTTTCCAGTGTATTCCATCTCCACAACGCTAAAGCAGCCAGAGAACTAGACATCTACCTCAGCGGACTCAAACTGAAGCATGCACCCTATCCAACCTACCTTGGTGTGACCCTCGACAGAACTCTGTCCTTCAAGGAACACCTAAAAGGGACAGCAGCTAAGGTGAAGTCCAGAAACAATCTGCTCTGCAAACTTGCTGGTGCAAAATGGGGGGCGGCAGCCTCCACACTGCGATTGGTTTTTAGACACACCCAGGGGACCCTGGTCCCCTGGTCTACATGGCCTTTTGTGCGTGCTCGCGCATGTGGTGTGTGTGTGTGCGCGTGCATGTGCGTGTGTGCGCACGCGTGCGTGTGTGTGTGTGTGTGTGCACACGTGTGCGTGCGATACATGTCGCCAGTTAGAAGTCTTCCATTGAGAACAGTGTTATCCACAATCACAGTACTTCCTCATGGTGGTCCATTGAGTTGAGCATAGCTGCCATCTCCATACAAACTGAGCTCAATAGGCAACAAATTGAAAAGCGCGCGCACACACACACACACACACACACACACACACACACACACACACACAAATCTGGATGGAGTTTCTCTCTCTCTCTCGAATCACGATCATGACAGCCTTTGCTGTCACTTCCCATCTCTCTCCCCATTTCCTGTGAGTCTTCTATCCTATCAATAAAGACATAAAAAACCGAGAGAGAGAGATATGGACCCGTCCTCTTACAGTCGCAGTATTCATATCAGTATTCTATTCAATAATACATGATTTTACAGCCGGTGGAGGGCAGCATTATGCTCTGCAGAGTGCAGCTTGTGCAAAGTGAAGAACAAAGAGAGTAAAACAACAACACAACTAAAGGGGGGTCACGGTGGCACAGTCGGTATAGTGCTGTCGCCTCACAGCTAGAAGGTCCTGGGTCGATTCCCGCTGGGGACGCACACACACACACACACACACACACACACACACCCCTTTGTGGGCGCTGGGGGCATGTTCCCTCCTCTGCATCATCAGGGCCCATACCCGAGGCGGGGTTGGCGAAAGGGCCTTTCTGTGTGGAGTTTGCATGTTCTCCCCGTGTCCCCTAGGCCCTCACAAAAAACATGCAGTAATCCTGGTCTCTAAACTACCTCCCCCTGGCCAGCCATGGAGGGGAAAGAAACTGGTTTACCATTTTACCATTTTACCATTTTACCGTTTACCATTTTACCGTTTACCGTTTACCATTTACCATTTTACCGTTTACCATTTACCATTTACCATTTTACCGTTTACCATTTACCATTTTACCATTGTTTACCATTTTACCGTTTAGCGTTTTACCATTTTACCGTTTACCGTTTACCATTGTTTACCATTTTACCGTTTACCATTGTTTACCATTTACCATTGTTTACCATTTTACCGTTTACCATTGTTTACCATTTTACCGTTTACCGTTTACCATTGTTTACCATTTTACCGTTTACCATTGTTTACCATTTTACCGTTTACCATTGTTTACCATTTTACCGTTTACCATTTTACCGTTTACCATTGTTTACCATTTTACCGTTTACCATTGTTTACCATTTTACCGTTTACCATTTTACCGTTGTACCGTTTTACTGTTTACCGTTTTACCATTGTTTACCATTTTACCGTTTACAATTGTTTACCATTTTACCATTTTACCATTTTACCATTTTACCGTTTACCGTTTACCATTTACCATTTTACCGTTTAACATTTACCATTTTACCATTGTTTACCATTTTACCGTTTAGCGTTTTACCATTTTACCGTTTACCGTTTACCATTGTTTACCATTTTACCGTTTACCATTGTTTACCATTGTTTACCATTTTACCGTTTACCATTGTTTACCATTTTACCATTTACCGTTTACCGTTTACCATTGTTTACCATTTTACCGTTTACCATTTTACCGTTTACCATTGTTTACCATTTTACCGTTTACCATTGTTTACCATTTTACCGTTTACCATTGTTTACCATTTTACCGTTTACCATTGTTTACCATTTTACCGTTTACCATTTTACCGTTTACCGTTTTACCGTTGTACCGTTTTACTGTTTACCGTTTTACCATTGTTTACCATTTTACCGTTTACCATTGTTTACCATTTTACCGTTTACCATTGTTTACCATTTTACCGTTTACCATTTTACCGTTTACCATTGTTTACCATTTTACCGTTTACCATTGTTTACCATTTTACCGTTTACCATTTTACCGTTTTACCGTTGTACCGTTTTACTGTTTACCGTTTTACCATTGTTTACCATTTTACCGTTTACCATTTTACCGTTTACAATTGTTTACCATTTTACCATTTTACCATTTTACCATTTTACCGTTTAACATTTACCATTTTACCGTTTACCGTTTACCATTGTTTACCATTTTACCGTTTACCATTGTTTACCATTGTTTACCATTTTACCGTTTAGCGTTTTACCATTTTACCGTTTACCGTTTACCATTGTTTACCATTTTACCGTTTACCATTGTTTACCATTGTTTACCATTTTACCGTTTACCATTGTTTACCATTTTACCGTTTACCGTTTACCATTGTTTACCATTTTACCGTTTACCATTTTACCGTTTACCATTGTTTACCATTTTACCGTTTACCATTGTTTACCATTTTACCGTTTACCATTTTACCGTTTACCATTGTTTACCATTTTACCGTTTACCATTGTTTACCATTTTACCGTTTTACCGTTTACCGTTTTACCGTTGTACCGTTTTACTGTTTACCGTTTTACTGTTTACCGTTTTACCATTGTTTACCATTTTACCGTTTACCATTTTACCGTTTACAATTGTTTACCATTTTACCATTTTACCATTTTACCATTTTACCGTTTACCATTTTACCGTTTACCGTTTACCATTTACCATTTTACCGTTTACCATTTACCATTTTACCATTGTTTACCATTTTACCGTTTAGCGTTTTACCATTTTACCGTTTACCATTTTACCGTTTACCGTTTACCATTGTTTACCATTTTTTAGCCAAAGCCGAGCATCTGTTACACCCAACCAAGTTGCATCCCACCTACTGTCTATTGCAAAAGCAACGCAAGACAAACACACCAGAAGAGCAGTTACAACTGAGCTAAAACATCAGAGAACACTTGAAGAGGAAAGAAACCCTGAACCTTTCGTGATTGCTGAACTGGAGAAAGTCCTGCAGGGCCTGAAATGTGGAAAGGCAGCAGGATATGACAACATCTCTCCAGAGTTCATGATACCTCTTGGCCCCCGAGCCCTAACCTGGCTGACACAATTCTACACCAGGATCGTACAGACAAACTTGATCCCAAAGAAATGGCGGACAGCTAAAGTAATTGCCACACCAAAACCTGGCAAGGACCACAAATTACCAGCAAGCTACCGCCCAATCTCCTTACTCAGCGTCCCCTTCAAAATCCTGGAACGCCTAATACTACAACGTATTTCTCCAAGAGTAGAGGACATTCTCTGTGTGAATCAGGCAGGTTTCCACAAGGACCGCAGCACAGGAGAACAAGTACTGGCCCTAACCACCTTCATCGAAAATGGTTTCGAGAACAGACTAAAGACAGGTACTGTGTTTCTTGACCTCACAGCAGCCTATGATACTGTCTGGCACAAAGGCCTCATACTAAAGCTCACAAAGGTGCTCCCTGCTTGGGCAACAGCAATTATACAAACTCTGCTGACCAACCGGAGGTTCAGAGTCCACCTCGGACAGAACATAAGTTCATGGAGAACACAGCGAAATGGACTCCCGCAAGGCTCAGTTCTAGCCCCAACCCTGTTCAACATCTACACAAATGATCTACCAACCACCAAATCCCGCAAATTCATCTACGCTGACGACATCTGTCTGGCATTTCAAGCACCAGACTTCGACCCACTGGAACAAGTGCTCACCGAAGACCTCTCCAAACTGGACCAGTTCTGCAAAACATGGCGCCTAATACCGAGCCCAGCAAAAACTGTTTCCAGTGTATTCCATCTCCACAACGCTAAAGCAGCCAGAGAACTAGACATCTACCTCAGCGGACTCAAACTGAAGCATGCACCCTATCCAACCTACCTTGGTGTGACCCTCGACAGAACTCTGTCCTTCAAGGAACACCTAAAAGGGACAGCAGCTAAGGTGAAGTCCAGAAACAATCTGCTCTGCAAACTTGCTGGTGCAAAATGGGGGGCGGCAGCCTCCACACTGCGATTGGTTTTTAGACACATGGCCTTTTGTGCGTGCTCGCGCATGTGGTGTGTGTGTGTGCGCGCGCATGTGCGTGTGTGCGCACGCGTGCGTGTGTGTGTGTGTGTGTGCACACGTGTGCGTGCGATACATGTCACCAGTTAGCAGTCTTCCATTGAGAACAGTGTTATCCACAATCACAGTACTTCCTCATGGTGGTCCATTGAGTTGAGCATAGCTGCCATCTCCATACAAACTGAGCTCAATAGGCAACAAATTGAAAAGCGCGCGCACACACACACACACACACACACACACACACACACACACACACACACACACACACACACACACAAATCTGGATGGAGTTTCTCTCTCTCTCTCGAATCACGATCATGACAGCCTTTGCTGTCACTTCCCATCTCTCTCCCCAGTTCCTGTGAGTCTTCTATCCTATCAATAAAGACATAAAAACCGAGAGAGAGAGAGATGGACCCGTCCTCTTACAGTCGCAGTATTCATATCAGTATTCTATTCAATAATATATGATTTTACAGCCGGTGGAGGGCAGCATTATGCTCTGCAGAGTGCAGCTTGTGCAAAGTGAAGAACAAAGAGAGTAAAACAACAACACAACTAAAGGGGGGTCACGGTGGCACAGTCGGTATAGTGCTGTCGCCTCACAGCTAGAAGGTCCTGGGTCGATTCCCGCTGGGGACGCACACACACACACACACACCCCTTTGTGGGCGCTGGGGGCATGTTCCCTCCTCTGCATCATCAGGGCCCATACCCGAGGCGGGGTTGGCGAAAGGGCCTTTCTGTGTGGAGTTTGCATGTTCTCCCCGTGTCCCCTAGGCCCTCACAAAAAACATGCAGTAATCCTGGTCTCTAAACTACCTCCCCCTGGCCAGCCATGGAGGGGAAAGAAACTGGTTTACCATTTTACCATTTTACCATTTTACCGTTTACCATTTTACCGTTTACCGTTTACCATTTACCATTTTACCGTTTACCATTTACCATTTACCATTTTACCGTTTACCATTTACCATTTTACCATTGTTTACCATTTTACCGTTTAGCGTTTTACCATTTTACCGTTTACCATTGTTTACCATTTTACCGTTTACCATTGTTTACCATTTACCATTGTTTACCATTTTACCGTTTACCATTGTTTACCATTTTACCGTTTACCGTTTACCATTGTTTACCATTTTACCGTTTACCATTGTTTACCATTTTACCGTTTACCATTGTTTACCATTTTACCGTTTACCATTTTACCGTTTACCATTGTTTACCATTTTACCGTTTACCATTGTTTACCATTTTACCGTTTACCATTTTACCGTTTACCGTTTTACCGTTGTACCGTTTTACTGTTTACCATTTTACCATTGTTTACCATTTTACCGTTTAGCGTTTTACCATTTTACCGTTTACCGTTTACCATTGTTTACCATTTTACCGTTTACCATTGTTTACCATTTACCATTGTTTACCATTTTACCGTTTACCATTGTTTACCATTTTACCGTTTACCGTTTACCATTGTTTACCATTTTACCGTTTACCATTGTTTACCATTTTACCGTTTACCATTGTTTACCATTTTACCGTTTACCATTTTACCGTTTACCATTGTTTACCATTTTACCGTTTACCATTGTTTACCATTTTACCGTTTACCATTTTACCGTTTACCGTTTTACCGTTGTACCGTTTTACTGTTTACCGTTTTACCATTGTTTACCATTTTACCGTTTACCATTTTACCGTTTACAATTGTTTACCATTTTACCATTTTACCATTTTACCATTTTACCATTTTACCATTTTACCGTTTACCATTTTACCGTTTACCGTTTACCATTTACCATTTTACCGTTTAACATTTACCATTTTACCATTGTTTACCATTTTACCGTTTAGCGGTTTACCATTTTACCGTTTACCGTTTACCATTGTTTACCATTTTACCGTTTACCATTGTTTACCATTGTTTACCATTTTACCGTTTACCATTGTTTACCATTTTACCGTTTACCGTTTACCATTGTTTACCATTTTACCGTTTACCATTTTACCGTTTACCATTGTTTACCATTTTACCGTTTACCATTGTTTACCATTTTACCGTTTACCATTTTACCGTTTACCATTGTTTACCATTTTACCGTTTACCATTGTTTACCATTTTACCGTTTACCATTTTACCGTTTACCGTTTTACCGTTGTACCGTTTTACTGTCGGTATAGTGCTGTCGCCTCACAGCTAGAAGGTCCTGGGTCGATTCCCGCTGGGGACGCACACACACACACACACACACACACACACACACACCCCTTTGTGGGCGCTGGGGGCATGTTCCCTCCTCTGCATCATCAGGGCCCATACCCGAGGCGGGGTTGGCGAAAGGGCCTTTCTGTGTGGAGTTTGCATGTTCTCCCCGTGTCCCCTAGGCCCTCACAAAAAACATGCAGTAATCCTGGTCTCTAAACTACCTCCCCCTGGTCAGCCATGGAGGGGAAAGAAACTGGTTTACCATTTTACCGTTTACCATTGTTTACCATTTTACCGTTTACCATTGTTTACCATTTTACCGTTTACCATTTTACCGTTTACCGTTTTACCGTTGTACCGTTTTACTGTTTACCATTTTACCATTGTTTACCATTTTACCGTTTAGCGTTTTACCATTTTACCGTTTACCGTTTACCATTGTTTACCATTTTACCGTTTACCATTGTTTACCATTTACCATTGTTTACCATTTTACCGTTTACCATTGTTTACCATTTTACCGTTTACCGTTTACCATTGTTTACCATTTTACCGTTTACCATTGTTTACCATTTTACCGTTTACCATTGTTTACCATTTTACCGTTTACCATTTTACCGTTTACCATTGTTTACCATTTTACCGTTTACCATTGTTTACCATTTTACCGTTTACCATTTTACCGTTTACCGTTTTACCGTTGTACCGTTTTACTGTTTACCGTTTTACCATTGTTTACCATTTTACCGTTTACCATTTTACCGTTTACAATTGTTTACCATTTTACCATTTTACCATTTTACCATTTTACCATTTTACCGTTTACCATTTTACCGTTTACCGTTTACCATTTACCATTTTACCGTTTAACATTTACCATTTTACCATTGTTTACCATTTTACCGTTTAGCGTTTTACCATTTTACCGTTTACCGTTTACCATTGTTTACCATTTTACCGTTTACCATTGTTTACCATTGTTTACCATTTTACCGTTTACCATTGTTTACCATTTTACCGTTTACCGTTTACCATTGTTTACCATTTTACCGTTTACCATTTTACCGTTTACCATTGTTTACCATTTTACCGTTTACCATTGTTTACCATTTTACCGTTTACCATTTTACCGTTTACCATTGTTTACCATTTTACCGTTTACCATTGTTTACCATTTTACCGTTTACCATTTTACCGTTTACCGTTTTACCGTTGTACCGTTTTACTGTTTACCGTTTTACCATTGTTTACCATTTTACCGTTTACCATTTTACCGTTTACAATTGTTTACCATTTTACCATTTTACCATTTTACCATTTACCGTTTACCATTTTACCGTTTACCATTTACCATTTTACCATTGTTTACCATTTTACCGTTTAGCGTTTTACCATTTTACCGTTTACCATTTTACCGTTTACCGTTTACCATTGTTTACCATTTTTTACCATTTTTTAGCCAAAGCCGAGCATCTGTTACACCCAACCAAGTTGCATCCCACCTACTGTCTATTGCAAAAGCAACGCAAGACAAACACACCAGAAGAGCAGTTACAACTGAGCTAAAACATCAGAGAACACTTGAAGAGGAAAGAAACCCTGAACCTTTCGTGATTGCTGAACTGGAGAAAGTCCTGCAGGGCCTGAAATGTGGAAAGGCAGCAGGATATGACAACATCTCTCCAGAGTTCATGATACCTCTTGGCCCCCGAGCCCTAACCTGGCTGACACAATTCTACACCAGGATCGTACAGACAAACTTGATCCCAAAGAAATGGCGGACAGCTAAAGTAATTGCCACACCAAAACCTGGCAAGGACCACAAATTACCAGCAAGCTACCGCCCAATCTCCTTACTCAGCGTCCCCTTCAAAATCCTGGAACGCCTAATACTACAACGTATTTCTCCAAGAGTAGAGGACATTCTCTGTGTGAATCAGGCAGGTTTCCGCAAGGACCGCAGCACAGGAGAACAAGTACTGGCCCTAACCACCTTCATCGAAAATGGTTTCGAGAACAGACTAAAGACAGGTACTGTGTTTCTTGACCTCACAGCAGCCTATGATACTGTCTGGCACAAAGGCCTCATACTAAAGCTCACAAAGGTGCTCCCTGCTTGGGCAACAGCAATTATATAAACTCTGCTGACCAACCGGAGGTTCAGAGTCCACCTCGGACAGAACATAAGTTCATGGAGAACACAGCGAAATGGACTCCCGCAAGGCTCAGTTCTAGCCCCAACCCTGTTCAACATCTACACAAATGATCTACCAACCACCAAATCCCGCAAATTCATCTACGCTGACGACATCTGTCTGGCATTTCAAGCACCAGACTTCGACCCACTGGAACAAGTGCTCACCGAAGACCTCTCCAAACTGGACCAGTTCTGCAAAACATGGCGCCTAATACCGAGCCCAGCAAAAACTGTTTCCAGTGTATTCCATCTCCACAACGCTAAAGCAGCCAGAGAACTAGACATCTACCTCAGCGGACTCAAACTGAAGCATGCACCCTATCCAACCTACCTTGGTGTGACCCTCGACAGAACTCTGTCCTTCAAGGAACACCTAAAAGGGACAGCAGCTAAGGTGAAGTCCAGAAACAATCTGCTCTGCAAACTTGCTGGTGCAAAATGGGGGGCGGCAGCCTCCACACTGCGATTGGTTTTTAGACACACCCAGGGTCCCCTGGTCTACATGGCCTTTTGTGCGTGCTCGCGCATGTGGTGTGTGTGTGTGTGCGCATGCGTGCGTGTGTGTGTGTGTGTGTGTGCACACGTGTGCGTGCGATACATGTCGCCAGTTAGCAGTCTTCCATTGAGAACAGTGTTATCCACAATCACAGTACTTCCTCATGGTGGTCCATTGAGTTGAGCATAGCTGCCATCTCCATACAAACTGAGCTCAATAGGCAACAAATTGAAAAGCGCGCACACACACACACGCACGCACGCACGCACGCACGCACGCACGCACGCACGCACGCACGCACACACACACACACACACACACACACACACACACACACACACACACACACACACACACACACACACACACACACACACACACACATACACACACACACACACACACACACACACACACACACACACACACACACAAATCTGGATGGAGTTTCTCTCTCTCTCTCGAATCACGATCATGACAGCCTTTGTTGTCACTTCCCATCTCTCTCCCCATTTCCTGTGAGTCTTCTATCCTATCAATAAAGACATAAAAACCGAGAGAGAGAGAGATGGACCCGTCCTCTTACAGTCGCAGTATTCATATCAGTATTCTATTCAATAATATATGATTTTACAGCCGGTGGAGGGCAGCATTATGCTCTGCAGAGTGCAGCTTGTGCAAAGTGAAGAACAAAGAGAGTAAAACAACAACACAACTAAAGGG
Organism: Protomyctophum bolini; assembly: GCF_963924005.1. Classification (NCBI taxonomy): domain Eukaryota; kingdom Metazoa; phylum Chordata; class Actinopteri; order Myctophiformes; family Myctophidae; genus Protomyctophum; species Protomyctophum bolini. Next base: position 30,653,654 of record NC_137865.1, read on the forward strand.
GGGTCACGGTGGCACAGTCGGTATAGTGCTGTCGCCTCACAGCTAGAAGGTCCTGGGTCGATTCCCGCTGGGGACGCACACACACACACACACACACACACACACCCCTTTGTGGGCGCTGGGGGCATGTTCCCTCCTCTGCATCATCAGGGCCCATACCCGAGGCGGGGTTGGCGAAAGGGCCTTTCTGTGTGGAGTTTGCATGTTCTCCCCGTGTCCCCTAGACCCTCACAAAAAACATGCAGTAATCCTGGTCTCTAAACTACCTCCCCCTGGCCAGCCATGGAGGGGAAAGAAACTGGTTTACCATTTTACCATTTTACCATTTTACCGTTTACCATTTTACCGTTTACCGTTTACCGTTTAACATTTACCATTTTACCGTTTACCATTTACCATTTACCATTTTACCGTTTACCATTTACCATTTTACCATTGTTTACCATTTTACCGTTTAGCGTTTTACCATTTTACCGTTTACCGTTTACCATTGTTTACCATTTTACCGTTTACCATTGTTTACCATTTACCATTGTTTACCATTTTACCGTTTACCATTGTTTACCATTTTACCGTTTACCGTTTACCATTGTTTACCATTTTACCGTTTACCATTGTTTACCATTTTACCGTTTACCATTGTTTACCATTTTACCGTTTACCATTTTACCGTTTACCATTGTTTACCATTTTACCGTTTACCATTGTTTACCATTTTACCATTTTACCGTTTACCGTTTTACCGTTGTACCGTTTTACTGTTTACCGTTTTACCATTGTTTACCATTTTACCGTTTACCATTTTACCGTTTACAATTGTTTACCATTTTACCATTTTACCATTTTACCGTTTACCATTTTACCGTTTACCGTTTACCATTTACCATTTTACCGTTTACCATTTACCATTTTACCATTGTTTACCATTTTACCGTTTAGCGTTTTACCATTTTACCATTTACCATTTACCGTTTACCATTGTTTACCATTTTACCGTTTACCATTGTTTACCATTTACCATTGTTTACCATTTTACCGTTTACCATTGTTTACCATTTTACCGTTTACCATTGTTTACCATTTTACCGTTTACCATTTTACCGTTTACCATTGTTTACCATTTTACCGTTTACCATTGTTTACCATTTTACCGTTTACCATTGTTTACCATTTTACCGTTTACCATTGTTTACCATTTTACCGTTTACCATTTTACCGTTTACCGTTTTACCGTTGTACCGTTTTACTGTTTACCGTTTTACCATTGTTTACCATTTTACCGTTTACCATTTTACCGTTTACAATTGTTTACCATTTTACCATTTTACCATTTTACCGTTTACCATTTTACCGTTTACCGTTTACCGTTTACCATTTACCATTTTACCGTTTACCATTTTACCATTGTTTACCATTTTACCGTTTAGCGTTTTACCATTGTACCGTTTACCATTTTACCGTTTACCGTTTACCATTGTTTACCATTTTTTAGCCAAAGCCGAGCATCTGTTACACCCAACCAAGTTGCATCCCACCTACTGTCTATTGCAAAAGCAACGCAAGACAAACACACCAGAAGAGCAGTTACAACTGAGCTAAAACATCAGAGAACACTTGAAGAGGAAAGAAACCCTGAACCTTTCGTGATTGCTGAACTGGAGAAAGTCCTGCAGGGCCTGAAATGTGGAAAGGCAGCAGGATATGACAACATCTCTCCAGAGTTCATGATACCTCTTGGCCCCCGAGCCCTAACCTGGCTGACACAATTCTACACCAGGATCGTACAGACAAACTTGATCCCAAAGAAATGGCGGACAGCTAAAGTAATTGCCACACCAAAACCTGGCAAGGACCACAAATTACCAGCAAGCTACCGCCCAATCTCCTTACTCAGCGTCCCCTTCAAAATCCTGGAACGCCTAATACTACAACGTATTTCTCCAAGAGTAGAGGACATTCTCTGTGTGAATCAGGCAGGTTTCCGCAAGGACCGCAGCACAGGAGAACAAGTACTGGCCCTAACCACCTTCATCGAAAATGGTTTCGAGAACAGACTAAAGACAGGTACTGTGTTTCTTGACCTCACAGCAGCCTATGATACTGTCTGGCACAAAGGCCTCATACTAAAGCTCACAAAGGTGCTCCCTGCTTGGGCAACAGCAATTATACAAACTCTGCTGACCAACCGGAGGTTCAGAGTCCACCTCGGACAGAACATAAGTTCATGGAGAACACAGCGAAATGGACTCCCGCAAGGCTCAGTTCTAGCCCCAACCCTGTTCAACATCTACACAAATGATCTACCAACCACCAAATCCCGCAAATTCATCTACGCTGACGACATCTGTCTGGCATTTCAAGCACCAGACTTCGACCCACTGGAACAAGTGCTCACCGAAGACCTCTCCAAACTGGACCAGTTCTGCAAAACATGGCGCCTAATACCGAGCCCAGCAAAAACTGTTTCCAGTGTATTCCATCTCCACAACGCTAAAGCAGCCAGAGAACTAGACATCTACCTCAGCGGACTCAAACTGAAGCATGCACCCTATCCAACCTACCTTGGTGTGACCCTCGACAGAACTCTGTCCTTCAAGGAACACCTAAAAGGGACAGCAGCTAAGGTGAAGTCCAGAAACAATCTGCTCTGCAAACTTGCTGGTGCAAAATGGGGGGCGGCAGCCTCCACACTGCGCACCTCAGCACTGGCCCTGTCATACTCTGCAGCAGAATATTGTGCCCCTGTCTGGTCTAGGTCATCACACACACACCAGGTGGACACTGGACACCCAGCTCAATACCACCATGAGAACCATAACCGGGACTATCCGCTCCACACTACTCCTGGTTCGGCCACTTCCAGGGGCTCCTGGGTACAGCAGAGGATGGAGTTGAGGAGGATGTGCCGGCAATCCTCCAGGGCCTGGACATCGAAGATGGTCCCTTTACGTCCAGTGAGCTTTCCAAGGCGAAATCCACAGTGAGGGAGGACAAGAGTGCTGGGCCAGATGGCATACCCCCAGAGGTCCTAAAGAACTGTGACCTTGATGACCTCACCCTGGAGTTTTGCAACCTGTCACTAATGTACAACAAACAGCCTGAAATATGGTCTCTGTCCAACATCATTCCAGTGCCTAAAGCTGGGGACCTCTCAAAGCCAGACAACTACAGAGGCATCAGCCTGACTTGTATCACTGCAAAGATTTACAACAGAATGATACTAAACAGGATACGGCATGCCATCGACCCTCTCCTGAGAGAGAACCAAAATGGCTTCAGAGAGAGGAGAACTACCGTAGCACAGATCTTGGCACTGAGGAGAATGATTGAGGAGGTGAAGAAGGATAACTTGACTGCTGTACTCTGCTTCATCGACTTCAAAAAGGCGTTTGACTCGATTCACAGAGGCACAATGGTGAAGATCCTTAAGGCCTACGGTGTCCCTCCCAACTTGCTCCGGGCAATAGAGTCCATGTACGCAAGAACAAGGGCCAAGGTGGTGACCCCAGATGGTAACAGCGAGGAGTTTGATATCCGGGCCGGGGTAATGCAGGGGGATACCCTAGCCCCTTTCCTCTTCATCATAGTCCTGGACTATGCGCTCAGGAAAGCCATCAGTGGACGAGAGCAGGATCTTGGCTTCACCCTAACTCCAAGGAGGTCAAGACGACATCCCAAGGTAGTCCTGACAGATCTGGACTATGCGGATGACATCGGCCTGCTCTCCGACAGCGTGGAACAAGCTCAGGAACTCCTGAACAGTGTGGAGCTGGAGTGTGCCAAAGTTGGCCTTAGGCTAAATGCCAAGAAAACTGAGGTCATCACCTACAACATCTCACCGGAACATCCACCTCTCACAACAGCAGGAGGCACGGTGCTGAAGGAAGTCAAGGACTTCAAGTACCTGGGCTCATGGGTCAACTCAACCGAGCAAGATCTGAAAGTGAGGAAGGCACTTGCATGGAGGGCCCTGAATGGCATGAACAGTGTTTGGAACTCCAATCTCCCCCGACAAATCAAACTCAGCTTCTTTTACGCAACAGTGGAGACTGTTCTCCTATACGGCAGTGAATGCTGGACCCTGAAGCCAACCCTGGAGAAGTCCCTTGACGGGTGCTACACCAGAATGCTGCGTGCAGTACTTAACATCAGCAAGACTGTACATGTCACTAACATGACTCTGTATGAGGGACTACCGAGGGTGAGCCAGAAAATAGCAGCCAGGAGAATGAGACTAGCAGGACACTGCCAAAGGCATCAAGAACTGCCAGCCAGCAAACTGGTGCTCTGGGAACCAACACACGGGCATCGATCACGAGGACGCCCCGCGCTAACATACGTGGATGTACTCAAGAGCGATGCAGGAGTGCAAAGTACCAACGAACTGGCCGGATGTATGGAGAACCGAGATGACTGGAAACGACGATGGAGGGCTCGTCTGAGGACGACCTAGAGAGAGAGACTCCCCTGGCTCCCAGTATTATCAAACATAGCACCCCCACACATCCGGCGAGCAGCAGTCTCTCAAAGGATGGTTCAAAAGGTCAAAGACTCGCCCCATCTACCAATCCATGCAGACATATTCAACCCACCCACTGCTCAACTCCCATCGAGATGACCAATTTGGAGGAACCCCCCATCAGCTGACTTCACAATCAAATCAGCTTGGAAAAGGGAATGGGAGTCCAATAAGGTCCCAAACAAACACCTGGTGTCAGACCCCAACCAACAGGTCCCTGGCACCACCCTCCCAAGGAGACAGTGGTCTACGCTCAATAGATTTAGGACTGGACATGGCCCCTGCTTGGCCAGCAGCCCAAGCCCACTGTGTGCGTGTGGTGAGGAGCAAACTATGGAGCACATCATAGAAGTTTGTCCTCTCCAAAGACTGGAAGGAGGATTAATCACCCTCCATACAGCAGACCAGGAGGCAACCGCTTGGCTTAAGGACTTTGCATTCGCTAAATAAATACCATTTTACCGTTTACCATTTTACCGTTTACCGTTTACCATTGTTTACCATTTTACCGTTTACCATTTTACCGTTTACAATTGTTTACCATTTTACCGTTTACCATTTTACCATTTACCGCTTACCATTTTACCGTTTACCATTTTACCGTTTACCGTTTACCATTGTTTACCATTTTACCGTTTACTGTTGTTTACCATTTTACCGTTTACCATTTTAGCGTTTACCATTGTTTACCATTTTACCGTTTACCATTATACCGTTTACCATTGTTTACCATTTTACCGTTTACCATTTTACCGTTTACCATTGTTTACCATTTTACCGTTTACCGTTTACCGTTTACCATTTACCATTTTACCGTTTACCATTTTACCGTTTACCGTTTACCATTTACCATTGTTTACCATTGTTTACCATTTTACCGTTTACCATTTTACCATTGTTTACCATTTTAGCATTTTACCGTTTACCGTTTACCATTTTACAATTTTACCCTTTTACTTTTGCCCTGCTTTTTAGGGTTGAAACAGTGGGTGGGAGGTATCTTTGGGAGAGCTTTTGTTCTGTTTTGTTTTGTTTTGTCCTGTCTGTGTGTGTGTGTATGGTTGTACTGTTGTATTGTTTTGTGAAATGTATTGTACAATGTATCTGTGTTGAGGACCCCCACTTAAATGAGATGTGACATCTCAAGGGGCTTATCCTTTCAATAAAGGTATATAATAATGCAGAATCATGAAAATCCCCTAGTTTGACATGGCACATGCTACTTAAAGGAGAATTCCATGCTAGAATGCTTTCTTACCTTTCTTTGTAGTTGTTACGTCCCCACCAAAGAGGTCCAGGTGTTTTTTTGTGCAAAAACTCCTTATTGGTTATTTTCCCTACCATAAGCCCTCAATGAATTGCATTGCATTGAATGGGAATTGAATGGGGCTATGGGGTGTTATGCTAGTTCGCTTATTTCCATCGAAAGAAGTAGTAAAGTGTGCCGCTTGGGATATTATTTACATTATGAAGAGAGGTGTGGGGTCTCGAGAGCGACACCCCGCGATGGTAAGTGCGTTGCCAGGGCAACCAGACACGCTGTCAGACAGAAGAAGCCTCGGGCCGTTAGGAACGCCCTCGGCCGTGTGATAGGGAATATATACGTCCCGAATCTCCTCCTCCGCCAGCTGAAGCTGATGGATCGACCGCACCCAAATCAGCAAGCGGCCACACCCGTCATATAAAAAGGAAGACTCAGTCTACGTCTGACAGCGGCTGGTTCACACACACATGCTCACGGAGGCACGCACGGCACACCGTCGGGGGGTAAGACGACACACACACCTCCACCGAACACACGTGACATTCATGTGAATAGCTCTGCATGTCTTAACTGTCATTCTCCTCTCATCACAGGCTTTTAGGAACGGTCCAGGGAATGTCCGAGGGACAGAGACACTCGGACTGTATGAGTAAAATATAGAGACGGGAGTTCCAAATCCGCATATCGCGCGGCGGGAGGGTGGCAGCCCCGCCACAGTGACAGCGACAAGGACACTACCCAAAATAAGGTCGGAAAGAAACCTATAATTCTTGAGTCTACTATTGAGGCCTGTCTAGCGAACAGGCGCTCATTATATACGCCAGGGTGGCAAAACGGCTAGTGCTCTCTTGGAGCTGGAACCCGCTAGGGGAGAAGACCCGCTACAGTTAAAGATAAAGACCGATGACGTCACGAAGCAAGGCAGCGCCGTCACCTCTTATCGTTATTAAAACCACAGCCCTCCAGTGAGGAGCGAGCTATCAGAGACTGTACAAACCTGAGTTGAAATCTAATCTTCTGTTCTCATCCTCTCCAGGCTGGCGACGACGCCTGTGAAACTTAAATTGTATGGAATATAATTTATGCTGAACCTACGTGGGGTTTCTCCTGCATGCATTCTGTATACTTTGCTGCTAAACAAATAAAGAGCCGTTTGAAACTGCTGCAATCCCCTGTTCCGCCTGCTCCTTGACCACTGAGACTCCACAGAGGATACAAAGAAATTATAATTTTGAGCGATGGAAATAAGCGAATTAGCACAACACCCCATAGCCCCATTCAATTCCCATTCAATTCAATGCAATTCATTTAGGGCTTATGGTAGGGTAAACAGCCAATAAGGAGCTTTTGCACTAAATAACACCTGGACCTCTTTGGTGGGGACGTAACAACTACAAAGAAAGGTAAGAAAGCCTTTTAGTATGGAATTCTCCTTTAAAGTGACATGATTTTTTTGCCTTATATTGGTTGATAATGGTACGTCAACTTTCAGCAGCTGTCACAAAGTTTCAGAGGGAGTTGGGCTGGAACAAATTTATATGTGATTGTAGACACCTTCATGACCACATCTGTGAAGAAAGCTAGTGGTAAGCTTTTTCTTTGGAGTTTTGCCACACATTTAGCTAATTTTCCCTTTTTTTTTTCCCGGGCCAGTTCCGGATTGCAGCCACCTTTAAGGCTGTAAGTGCTCTTTTAGAGCAGTTTTGAAGGAGAGTATTGGTCCACACTCTTATGATTTTGGTGGCATAGCAGGAGACCAAATTTAACCCTCTGGGAAACACTGGTTCTTTGTTTCCACGGAGAGATAAAACAGACAAAAGCAATCTGCATTCTTCCAAACCATTTTATACCCTGTCACCTGTTGTCTGTAGCCAATCAGGGAAGGTCTCTGGAATTAGTGCTACTTTGGCCCAGATGGTATCAATCTTCTCTCATTTGGGGTTGAATGGTACACAAATGGACTGACAGCAATATTACAAATGGAACCCCTACAGAGGGACAACATTTACCCAGGACTATAGAGTCATAAAATAAATAAAGGTAAAATTAAGGTAAAATAATTAAAAGGTAAAATAATTATCTTCTTTTGGAATGACTAAAAATGTTTTGTCACACTGGGAGGCAAACTGCATGGAGCTAGCAATGTATGATGGGATGTTTCCAAGTTTGCGCACACACACACACACACACACACACACACACACACACACACACACACACACACACACACACTCTCTCTCTCTCTCTCTCTCTCTCTCTCTCTCTCTCTCTCTCTCTCTCTCTCTCTCTCTCCCTGGGGTTCAGAGACAGTCAGTGGAGAAGATGACTGATGAGATGTTGGTGAGGCACTAGGGCGCTGTGGCCTGGCTCCTCCTCAGGGCCAGATTAACCCCCATGAATGCCCCTGTGCAGATAATTTTTAATGCCCCCCCCCCGCCCCCCATAGCGCGGACACGACCAACCCCGAACACATGGAACACAATAAGGTATAGGCAAATAGTACAACTTCACTGCAGTAATTTATTGCAATGGTTGCCAGTTGTATTCCATGGAATACAACTGGCAACCATTGCAATAAATTACATTGGTTTTCTTTATTTGACCAGTAAAATGCATTTCAGAAATGTGACTCTCGCGCCCGAGCGAAGCGAGGGCACGGAATTTTTTATTTTCTTTTTTTTTGCATTTTCTGGCCATTTCTGGGCATTAGATACAGATACAGAAATCTCCATGAATGGGAATAAAAGGGACAAAGACAGATGGATGGAACGGGTATTGCATAGCCTTGCATCGTTACCGACTCAGTGCTCTACAGCCGGGCAGTGGCAAAGTGAATTTAACATTATCTGACGTTGTTCAATGCAATCTGATTCATCGATTCACTCAGTAGGCGTTCCCGCATAACAATTTCCCTCAAAAGACCTCAGTCCATCTCAGACTCACCCTTAGCAGTTGTCTCTCTCTGTCTCTCTGCTGCTTCTGTTCCACCTTTCTCTGCATTGTCCTCTCTCTCTCAATTAATGAGACCAATTCCTGTCTCGACTCTGTCTCTTGGATACTATAGTCTACCTGTAGACAGGAACCATCAGAATAATTAACCTTTTGGGGAGGATGCATAATGAGGAAATGTCCATAGAAAGTAGAAATATACACAAGTGAATTTTAAATGTTTAAAAATGACATCTGGCATCTATCAAGCACTTGTGTGTATGCAACAATGCAGTAATAGTCTTACACTGGCTCGTGAGATGTATCCATTGTCCTCAGTGAAAGGCGCTTCAGGCCCTTTCACATCCCACTGTTTTGACTCTGTTTGTGTGGGACTTATTTCCAGCTCAACTTGTCCATCCATGAAACCCAAATGAGCTCCCACACTGGTTAAATCAGAGCGGAGGTTGGCCTCGTTCACCCCAGTTGTAGGAGAGCTAGCTAAATGACGCGTTTGTTCAACCTCTGGGGTTCCCATTACCAAAACATTAGTTCGCAGGTTACCATCAGAAGGGGCTTCTGTTCGATTCTCTGGGGGCTCTGGAACTGGCCTTTCCATCAGAGTCTCAGAATCAAGCTGAAAGGCAGGACAAGACCAATGTGAACCGTTAGTGGCAAGCAGCAGGCGGCCCAAAGGCCAGAACTGGTTCGACAGTGATAATATCTTGCCTGGCAAATTATTTATTTACATTTTGTGTCGTGACTGACATTCTCAAATAATATACAAATAGATAATCTACCCCCACCTGAAGAATGCTTGTTATACTTTTACCCATACTGAGACTGAATTAGAAGCATAGGTGCACTCTAGAAACAATTTGGAAAGACTTGTTATTGTTCCTTCATATGGAATAGTAAGTTTCAAGATTGTTTTCAATAGCAGTGTACATAGGAATTTACTGTTGGTGTTCTCTGGCATCCAAGCACATTCATTTAATTTAGATTTCCCCAGATGGATCAGTAGGATGAGATTTCTGATTGTCTCAGTGGCTATGCAAGAGGTGCACTATGGCACTGACTGAACCCATGTGAACAAATGAGATAACATGGCTTTGTATTGATGAAACTATAGGATGAGCACAGCTGTCTTTCAATTATTTTTTGAATGCTGTATTTATATTCCTCATTCCTCTTTTTGGATGAAAGCTGAAAGCTTTATGACTAAATCTCCTTTAACAATATTTAAAGATGATGCCTGCACAAAATGATAATGCAAGCATTTCTATCTGGACCTGCAAGATTTGATTACATACTGTTCTATCAGTATGCAGTTACACAACAACAATTGTTTATTCATTAACCTTTATAACTATAGTTATTATTCTGTATATAAGCCCAGCACATTACAGTTCTTAAATTAGCCATTGATTATGTTCTGGACCGCCATCTAATGGCTTAGCAAATAATTGCGTACTTGCCTACCACTAGCGTTACACGATAAAAAATGAAAACGAAGTCAGAGAAGAGATTGAACAGGATATTGTGACACCTGGTCTGCAATAGGTTTACACCTGCTGATCTCCATCAGTGGCCTTTTGCTCGTCTGCAAACTGTGTGTATATGGGTCACCTCCAAAACGGCACAGAGAAGAACCCACCTCCTCCATGTGACTCCCTAGTCGAGGGCCCTCCTCAAATTGCAAGACTCCAGCTGTACCGTGCAAGTCGGTACCGGTACCTTCCACTGACTTCGCACTGAATTCAGCAACCTGCTCGGCTGCTGTGCCTGCGACTGCATCCTCAGCCTCGTCACTGTCACTGTCATCCTCTGGTGGCTTGCTCCAAGCCAGTGTGATCAGGGATTCCTGTTTCTCATAGCTCTGGGGAGTCTTCCTCGGACGGCCCTGCCCCTGCGCATCCTCTAGCGTTCCTTTATCCATAGTGTGCCCGTCAGTGGTTGTTGTGGCATCTGACATGCACAAGACCTCCAGATATGGCACGTCCTCCATGGCTGCACCACAGCCTGGGGAAGAAATGGTGAATGCTCTGCATTTAAAAGAAATGCACATTATGTTACAGGCGTGCGTGCGTGCATGCGTGCGTGCGTGCGTGTCTGTCTTGAGTCCCTTTTATGGTATTTTGTATCTCTGAATCTACAGTATGCTTGTGTTTACTTCCAATACCTGTGCAGACATCGTGCATATCTGAGGCTTGCATTGGATTTGCCTCTCCACTGGCCTCTCCAACAACTGTGTTGTTTTGGGGTTTTGCGTTGCTATTCTGGGCTGTGGTTGGACCAGCAGAGGGTAGGGAGTCAGCAGGAAGAGGGTTCTCTGAGGTCAGTAGTTGAAATAGGCTGCAAAGACGCTGCTCTTCAACGGCAGTTTCGTAGTCCTCCCTCACTGCTTGAAGATGCTGTGCGCTCTACACATAATGTAAAACACACACACACACACACACACACACACACACACACACACACACACACACACACACACACACACACACACAGCACAAACTCACAACATATCGAATGCAATGCGCGCTGTGGGCTTATAGATGCTATATAGATGCTGTTTTCACTATTTCAGAAAATGTGTGGTTAATGGATTGATTTGTAACCCACCATGTTCAATATTGCTGGCAGTACAGCTGAAGTCTGGGCTTCATGGTGCTCCATCAACTGCATCATCAGGACCAGGGCACACGCTCCCCACTGGGGTGTAGAGAACCCTGCTGGTATCTGGCTGAGGGGCTGAGCAGCAATCTGCTCTGATTGGGTACGGATGTGAGAGCGTGTCTGCAGTGCAGCGTGGATTTGCCTCAGCATTCTTACACAGCCGTCCCTTAAGGCAGCGTGCATCTGTGGATGTTCTGAAAAGGAACATAACGCAGACATAAAGCAATACCAAGTCGATATTTTCTGACAGACAAATGCACAGAAATGTAAGTGCAGTTACCCTCTCTCAGAGGCCACTGGCACCCTGGACCCTGCAAGTCCTCGAGGGAGACCCCATGTAGCAACCTGAGCAGGTACTTTCTCTCTTGCTCCTGACTCAGCACCAGCCACTGCAGTACTGCCTGTTGGGAGGTGCCAAGAAATGTATCATCCAAAAAAGTACAGTATGTTTTCTTTTTTGTTACATTGAAGACCACAAGTCACATCAGTACATAAAAGGAAATATTTAATTCATGCAATTCATAGATGCATGTAAATTTACACTACCTGCTCTGGGGATAAGGTGATAAAGAACTCATTTTCATTCCTGAACTCATCATCATCTGTGTCCTGTACCCATACAGTGGCCTGCTCTTTTCTGCACAGACTGCTGACACATGGCCTGAAACCACACGATGGACAGTAAAATGGATTGCATTTTTATAGCGCTCAAAACGCTTTACCATTTATTCATACATCGACACGAGCGTCCTCACTTCCCACATTCACACACCAATGGTGGCAAGCTAGCACCGACCAACTCATTGGAGGCAATGTGAGGTTCAGTGTTTTGCCCAAGGACACTTCGTACTGAGTTACTGTGTGCAACTGTGCATATATGTGCAATTTAATTGTGATCATCACTGTCCATAGCACATTGGTTCTCAAAGTCATTGAGAGGGTTCCAAATTAGTTTAATTTCATATCAAAATAAATTGAACCACTTTAACCCTATTTTATATTCCAATCCTATTGTATAATTCAAGCTCACAGCTTATCATATCAAAATGGTTGTGAGCTTGTACCGTAGATTTGTCTTTTTTAAACAAAAAAAAGTGAAATAATCTTTAAAGATTTTAACAACACAAATCTAATCTAACAAAATAATTTCAAATAGGGGTCTGTGGCAAAATACAAATCAAATTGGGGTCCTTGACATATTAATATAATAATACATATTAATAATACATAATAATATTTAAAAGCTCAACCTGTGGGACATGATTTTAAGCTAGGGGGGGTCCCCAGAATACAGTGAATTGACAACAAAATGAAAGAGCCCAGCCCCATTGATTTGTTTATTAAAGTAATCAACAAATAATACTATAAAATCTGGTCAAACATTGGCCACATTGTCAAATAATATAAGAAAGGGGCAACAATGTCAAAATAGCAGATCTACACGCTTGTAAATTCGGCTATTTTCACAATATTTTTCTGTGGAACTTATGTCTAACTAAATATACTCCTACAATGTCCAAGTGCTTGTCAGCATAGGGGTTCCCCAGTTCAAATAGGATTATTTTGGGGGGTCCTCAGTTCAAATATGATTATTTTTTGGGGGGTCACAACCTGAAAATATTTGATAACTACTGCATTGGCCTTTGGCCTACCATGTCTCCCAGGTCTGTCTGCTTGCCAACAGAGCACCATAGGACACTTTCTCTCTGTGAGCTCTGAGAGTGGCCAACCTGATGTACAGACACAACAGCCTCAGGGCCTCCCTGTCGAGCCTGTTGGGGAGATACAAGCAAAGAACCCCTAAAGTCATGACCGTCCTAGTCAGAGATGTGTTTCATCAGCGCATCAACCTGAGTTGTAAAATATTAAGTAAATGTTTATTATTAGTTAACTGATTCACAGTACCAAATGGGTGGTATTTTACATACTGTATAGCAGTGGTTCTCAACCAGTGGTCCGGGGACCACCAGTGGTCCTTGAGGGGGTTCCACATGGTCCCCACTCCCCAGCTAAATGGAGAGTTGGAAACTAAATGGACCCTTATAGATCTTTAACTCTTGAGAGTGTAAAATGAATCCAAATGGACCCGTGCGGGTCCATTTTACACTCTCAAGAGTTAAATTATTGTTAAACATCTGCATTAGTTTTGTTCTATCTGTTATCTCTCCTAATTATACCACATCAATACAGCGTAGAATTGTGGATATAATTTTATCCAACAACAACAACAAAATATTCTTTATAGTTTTGGGTCTGAGAGGCTTACATCACATCAAATGATGGTACGTGGCTCAAATGCCGAATAAATAATGTGCCTTGATACGAAAAGGGTTGAAAACCACTGGTATATAGAACTAAATAAAAACTAAGGAGCTGAGAAAGATAATCACGTGAAAGTCAAGTCAAAACTCAAATGAGGGAGTTATTTACAAGCTGCCGTTTACTCTCTATCTACCTCTTGCTCAGGGCTGTGAGTGCGTCGCTCTCTTGTTGACAAGAGGTTTGTAACTCAGTGAGGATCGTTATTGCAGACCATGATTTATCCCTGGAACCAGAACCTTCTCGACAGCTCTTAAGAGACACTCCCTCATGTGACCTGGGGAGAAAATGCAACAAAAATGAGTCATGTCATATGCTTCCCCATTGCTGGGCAAGTACTTCTGTGTGTGTGTGTGTGTGTGTGTGTGTGTGTGCGTGTGTGTGTGCGTGCGTGCGTGCGTGCGTGCGTGCGTGCGTGCGTGCGTGCGTGCGTGCGTGTCTATGATTAGTAATAGCTTGAATATGAGAAGAGTAGGAGTGAACACAAACTCTGCATGTGAGTTTTGTTACCTGTACATTCTGAAAGCTCCTGGCAGCTCGGCCAGACGGAGCAGGTCACCGCATTTCACAGCCTCTTCTGCTAGATCCCACAGGCTCTCCTCTTTCTCGTCCTGTTGCCCTGGCAGCAGGGTCTCCCATGCAGTCAGACCTGTGGAGTTCCAAAATAAAAGTCTCATACCTAATTTGACACAACTGAAAATAACATATTTTCAGTAGTAAGTAAGCAGTAAGCAATATATTATTGATATAGTGTGTATATATCGACTATAGTCTTCATTCAGTTTCCCCAGCTCTTTAGTGAAGAGAAAGTACATTTTCAGGCCAGGATACCAATTGTATCTGGAGAGAGAACTCATACAGGAGGATACGGGTCCTCAGGATAAACTTGAAATTGAAAGTGATTAAACAAAGAAATGAGCAGACAAAATTGGAACTGGAACACTATCAAATTGAAGTTGATAAATTGGTTCTCTCTCCTGATTGGCTGGAATTGGAAACCCACCTCAAAATGTATATTCTCTGTTTATTAAAGAGCTGGAGAGATGGGGAAACCCCTGATATTGAACAAACACCCTAGCAATGATTACTATCAGAATGTAGAGCTTTAACTTAATTGTTGTTTTAACCAAAAATATCAACCTTTAACCACATATAAACCCTATATACTTAGTTGACTCGAGTCCCAGAGGGCTCAATACTGTAGGTCTGCTAATATTTCCCTCTAAACGTTGTGAGCTTGTAGATCTGGTAATTCTGACAGGCTACCATTTGTGGCCTAAAAGACATTAGGCAGTGGCTTAAAGCCTTAAAGTAAAACATATTTCATTTGGCGAAGAAATTTCATGACATTTTATATTATTTATTTCTCATGACACAAACAGTGTCAGTCCACACCTCTTTCAGTTGTAAACACAAATATTTGTGTCAAGTGCAAGCTTGTGAAAAGGCTGTGCGTCAAAGTATAAAGTATCCTTAACGCTCGTATGTGATAGCAGGTCCTTACCGTGATGCTCCTGCAGCATTTCTGTGTAGAGCATGTGGCTGACCGCATCATACTTCACTTCCACCAGCAGGAGGAGGTCAGATGGGGAGACATAACCCCAGGCCTGACCTCTGACCCTTAGCCCTTGTCCAACCCACAGAGAGGGTATGATGCTGTGCACGCCCTCTGATACCAGCCTGGGAAGACGGAACGGAGATGATTGGGACAGTGCAGAAATAACTTAGCAAGTCAACCACTTTGACCCCAGTGTAAGTATTTTGAGCATAAAAACGACAGCAAAAACAACTACAGTACAAGCTCACAACCTGTGAGCTTGTAGAAAGGCTATTTATAGCCTTGTAACGAGAATGGAATAGGAATCCTAACCATTTCTTATGTTTAGGGTCATGGTTACCTGGCCCAGTGCTGCCTGGCTTTCCTCCTCAATCTTGATTTATACGTGCCTTTACTCTCCTGGTCCCACTTCCGTGTCAGCTGCATTCTCTACATTCAAAGCAAGAAAAGTGTCAGGCTATTATAAAATGCCTTCGACCAAGTGGTCATCTGTTTCAGTGTGAGCACAGGCTAATACATACCTGTGAAAGGTCTGTGTCAAGGCCATATGAAGTTACAGGCTCAGAATCGGATCTGTTCCAAGTTTGTTTGGTGCTCTTTGTGTGTGACTGCATTCTATTCATGGTCTGGCGACTGATGCCATGCTTTGTGTCCATCGTGTACACAGTGTTGAGTTTCCCCATATTCAGAAGCTGGAGGTCCCAGTAGAGCTACAGATAAATAGCGCCGACTTAAGGCAACGGCAGGAACGGTAGTGACAACACTGTTCAAATATTTGACTTTAATCCATTTAGACCCGACGCTGATTCGAAAAATGCCTTCTAAATCCTAAAAGTTGTCAAAATGTCATATTGATAACATTCAAAATTGTTTAATTTATTTTTTTTATAAGAAAAAAAACCCAAATAAGTACCTCTTCTCTCTTTTGTCTCTCTCTCTCCATCTCAATGAGAACATCCAAAACCCTTTCTCCAATGCACGACCAGCCCTTATCATCCCCTGCAATCTGAACAAGAAACAGCTGAATGACAATGTCTTAACAACCGATTTCCACAGAATATCTTTCTCAATGTTAATCTGCAGTTGCATCTGTAGTTTCTTTTGTGTGGTTGAGTGGAACGTTAGGTACCTTCTTTATAGCCATGTGCACATCCTCTTTTGTAGAAGGTAAGTGGAATATTTTGTTGAAGAGAACGCACAGGTCTTCAGATGAAAACTCTCCTCCAACAGAGCTTCCCAGAGATTGGTACAGTCCGGCAACACAGTCCTAAAGAAACACATTATGCAAATTGGGACAGCAAACTATTTGGAACAACATAAAAAGCAAATGGTTTCAATAAAACTCATCTTACCTGCTCCATGTTTTCACTCTCGTAACTGATCAATTATACAGTAACATATACAGGCTACTGCTATGGTTACAACTGTCCTGTGGAAAACAACTGGATCGAGTTACCAAGCAACAACACCATGACAGTGTGACTGTCATCAACATAAGTCAGTGCCATTCCACCTGTTTGTAAACGGTAAACCAAATGAGATGAGAATGGACATTTGTAATATCTAGTCCTCAAATTATCTAATGACTGACATTGGGTGGAAAAATAACCAAAATGCATCTGCGATCCTGTAGATGGCGTAAATGTCCCAGAAAACACCTCAACTGACATTATGTATCACTTTTACTCAAATAGCAAAGAGGTCTATTTCACACACAATACAAATCAGTTACTTGTGATACAGAACCGTCACAGAAATAAAAAATCACATTCATGTGAAGTGAGGGGTGCAGCGAGGGCAATATTTATATTAGCCAGATGGAGTCTCATGTTGTCATTTACTGCTCTAAACAAACATCACAAGTCCATAGACTTGGCTGGCATATGACGTAATTTCCAAAAGCCATGCATGATTGGAGGGACTATAGCGCCCTGCAAAACAAAGAAAAAATAAGAAAGACTCTTTGTTTTGGTACTGTTAACACAGACACAAATATAGAAGTGCACGTTTTAATGCCGTTTGGAGTATTGACATACATTTCAAAAGGAAGCATTGCATGTTGTGCATTCTTATTTACCACCCTGTAGGAGTACTAGCTGATATGAATACCTCTGCTCTGCTTCTGTGATTCTTACATGGTTTGAACTGTTCATAGTTGGAACTGAAAAGGTTGCTTCATCTCATGTCTGACTAATTTCCACATCAATGTCTGATTTATAATAAATAAAACATTAAACTGCAATTAATTTGCATTACACAATAGAAAACACCTATAAATAGATAAAAACACAAGTTACAGTAATTGCATTCTGAAGTTATTTTAGTCAAATAACTAGCAGTCCAATCCCTTGTTGAAATAAACTATAACATGTAAGCTCATTTGGATAGAAATTGGAGCCTACATTATATATTTGTAAAGTCAACTAAGGCATGTGAACAAGGAGTACAGTGCAGTGCCATACTCAGAAACTCTTCCACAAGATGGACACATGGCTGCAGCAAAGACTGAAATTTGGACCTTCTAAATGAAGTGGTTGATTCACTAGGACACTGCCACAGCTATTGCCTAAGTAACTTTATGATTTCCTCCAACTTCATTGCAGTCTTCAGGTCTCCCTGGACTTTCAGTCTCCCACTGGTGTAGGCAGCATATGGTCTCAGGCTGCCCTCAAACATGGCCAGTAGATCCCTGTCACACATATTCAAGGTGACATCTGGCTGCTGGCACGGGGAGCCTACATCAGCTGCACCGCTGCCTACGATGCACACACAGACAATAAAACAAATGTTAAGGGTGCTTTGTGGCATTGGGCAGTTAATGCAAGGGTTCCTAAACCTTTCCATCCCAAGGACCCCCAAATAGTCATCCATAGCCTCTGGCTGCTGCACTCCTATTTTCTTTTACTTTAAGAAGTCAAAAACTAAAATAGCTGATCTACGAGGCTGTGTGTGAAGTGTGCTTTTCCATAGCTCAGCTTACAAACTGCTGTACTCATCAGTCAAATTTATTTTGTTAAGCTGCCAGTAGGCCAAAGAAGTGCACTTTGTTATAATCATCTTTTATATTTTCGGAAATGTAACTTTCATTTTATAATGGAAGTCAATGGGACTCTGACTGGGCTGAAAAATTGCCAAACAAATTTCTAGTCATACGTCATAGATACATAGACACAAGCTGGCAACATTGTAGATACAATTGTGGATAGCCTACAATGTGCATCCGAGATCCACAATGGAGCCACATCATTCCCATGTGGGTCCCGAGATCCACATGATTAGATTTTTTTTAAAGCCAATACATTTAAAGAATCAGATTGCATATTGTCGTCACATCCAAATCATCAATCAACATATGTGCCTATTACGTGACGAAGCATTTTGGAATTGGTTGTCTTTAGTCAGTAACCATAAGTAATGTGATGGGATTACTTTCAGTAACTTATGTGTATAGTGTATAGTATTTTTTTTGTAATTTAAACTAATCAGATGACATTACTTAGATTACTTTATAATTATATGTAATGTGTTACATCCGTTGAAATTTTTAATGCAACCTGGTTGAATGGTCACTGTAAAGTTGCCCGAACGGCCAAGGCTCCAAGAACAGTCAGGACTGGTAGTTAAGGGCGTTTATTCTCCCCAAACTCCTCCACCAAAAGTCCAGTCGTACAGAATTGTTCAGTGCACTAATTATCAATAGCAAACTGTAATACTGGCAACTAACCCTAACCCTAAATACTTAGGCAACACTCCTTAACAATAACAAAACACAAACAGGATGAGAGCTCTCTTCAGGCTGTACCCTGATCACACAAGGCCCTGTAGCTCTCCCTCAGGGATGTTATTTGTGTCAATGCCCACATCCAACTAACTTGTCTGTCCCTGCAGCCTCCCTTAAATAGGAGTGGATCCTACCACAGGCCACAGAATCAATTAGCACCATTTCTTCTCAATAAATACTTTCAATATAAATACTTCCATAAATAACACCTTGAATACACAGTAACCTAAACATTCTAAATAATGTGTTACAAATAAACAAGTATAAAACAGAATGAACACTCAATGACAATTACTCAAAGCATAAGGAGAAACAGCCCTCTCCTGCATAGCACTTGGCCCCTTCCTCATCAAGGGAAATGCCACCAGCAGTGCAGGAGAGACAACTAACCAATCAGTGATTACAATTTCCATAAAGGTTAAAACAATAGTCCTTGCATGTTATAGGCAACAGTTTCATGTGTGTTTGTATATAGGGCACGGGTTGCCCCGTGACAGTCACCTTGACTCAGATCCAAGTAATAGCTTTTGCATTGTCCGTCCTCTGAGCTGATGTGGAACTGGAAGCAGGCCCCCACCCGTCTGACCAAGGTGTCCGACAGCAGCAGTTTGACCACCCCCAGCAGCTCCTCCACAGAGCCAGGCCTGGCCATGACGGTCAGAGGAGCATCTCCAAGCTCATCTACAAAACGTACATTGTCCTCTAAGGAAATGCAAGACATAAGATACATGTTATTACACTGCAGTCATACAAACAGAGCAGAAAAGAGATGGTGGAGAGTGAAGACTGATGCTGCGTTCACACGGGCAGATGCAAAGATAGTCTACCATTCAATGTCATTTGTCAATGGAAGCCAGCGACATGAAGATGCAGAGATACACCCGACGTTTGTAGTTGCTGCAAAAGCTACAAAAACATTTAGCTGGTTTCAACTTCAGAATTCAGATACACATTTAAAAAAAGTACAGTCCGGCAACACAGTCCTAAAGAAACACATTATGCAAATTGGAACAGCAAACTATTTGGAACAACATAAAAAGCAAATGGTTTCAATACAACTCATCTTACCTGCTCCATGTTTTCACTCTCGGAGTCGTAACTGATCAATTATACAGTAACATATACAGGCCACTGCTATGGTTACAACTGTCCTGTGGAAAACTATCGAGTTACCAAGCAACAACCGTGACAATGTGACTGTCATCAACATAAGTCAGTGCCATTCCACCTGTTTGTAAACGGTAAACTAAATGAGATGAGAATAGACATTTGTAATGTCTAGTCATCAAGATTTCCAAAGACATTGGGTGGAAAAATAACCAAAATGCATCTGCGATCCTGGGAAGTGTCCCAGAAAACACCTCAACTGACATTATGTTCCACAAAAGTGACATGACTTTTACTCAAATAGCAAAGAGGTCTATTTCACACACAATAAAAATCAGTTACTTGTGATATAGAACCGTCACAGAAATAAAAAATCACATTCATGTGAAGTGAGGGGTGCAGCGAGGGCAGTATTTATATCAGCCAGATGGAGTCTCACGTTGTCATTTACTGCCCTAAACAAACATCACAAGTCCATAGACTTGGCTAGCATATGACGTGATTTCCAAAAGCCATGCATTGGAGGGACTATAGCGCCCCGCAAAACAAAGAAAGAATAAGAGACTCTGAAACTGATGTTTCAAATCTTTGTTTTGGTACTGTACAAACACAGACACAAATATAGAAGTGCACTTTTTAATGCTGTTTGGAGTATTGACATACATTTCAAAAGGAAGCATTGCATGTTGTGCATTCTTATATACCACCCTGTAAGAGTACTAGCTGATATTAATACCTCTGCTCTGCTTCTGTGATTCTTACATGGTTTGAACTGTTCATAGTTGGAACTGAAAAGGTTGCTTTATCTCATGTCTGACTAATTTCCACATCAATGTCTGATTTATAATAAATAAAACATTAAACTGCAATTAATTTGCATTACACGATAGAAAACACCTATAAATAGATAAAAACACAAGTTACAGTAATTGCATTCTGAAGTTATTTTAGTCAAATAACTAGCAGTCCAATTCCTTGTTGAAATAAATAATAACATGTAAGCTCATTTGGATAGAAATTGGAGCCTACATTATATATTTGTCAAGTCAACTAAGGCAATATGTGAACAAGGAGTACAGTGCAGTGCCATACTCAGAAACTCTTCCACAAGACACATGGCTGCAGCAAAGACTGAAATTTGGACCTTCTAACTGAAGTGGTTGATTCACTAGGACACTGCCACAGCTATTGCCTAAGTAACTTTATGATTTCCTCCAACTTCATTGCAGTCTTCAGGTCTCCCTGGACTTTCAGTCTCCCACTGGTGTAGGCAGCATATGGTCTCAGGCTGCCCTCAAACATGGCCAGTAGATCCCTGTCACACATATTCAAGGTGACATCTGGCTGCTGGCACGGGGAGCCTACATCAGCTGCACCGCTGCCTATGATGCACACAGACAATAAAACAAATGTTAAGGGTGCTTTGTGGCATTGGGCAGTTAATGCAAGGGTTCCTAAACCTTTCCATCCCAAGGACCCCCAAATAGTCATCCATAGCCTCTGGCTGCTGCCCTCCTATTTTCTTTTCCTTTAAAAAGACAAAAACTAAAATAGGTCAAAGAAGTGCACTTTGTTTTAATTATCTTTTATATTTTCGGAAATTTTCATTTTACAAGTCAGTAACCATAAGTAATGTGATGAGATTACTTTCAGTAAACTTCTGATTTTTTCATGTAATGGTGTATAGTATTTTTTTTTTTTGTAATTTAAAGTAATCAGATGACATTACTTAGATTACTCTATAATTATATGAAGATGATTTAGTAATCCGTTACATCCGTTGACATTTTTAATGCAACCTGGTTGAATGGTCACCTTGACTCAGATCCACATAATAGCTTTTGTATTGTCCGTCCTCTGAGCTGATGTGGAACTGGAAGCAGGCCCCCACCCGTCTGACCAAGGTGTCTGACAGCAGCAGTTTGACCACCCCCAGCAGCTCCTCCACAGAGCCAGGCCTGGCCATGACGGGCAGAGGAGGAGCATCTCCAAGCTCATCTACAAAACTTACATTGTCCTCTAAGGAAATGCAAGACATAAGATACATGTTATTACACTGGTCATACAAACAGAACAGAAAAGA
Organism: Protomyctophum bolini; assembly: GCF_963924005.1. Lineage (NCBI taxonomy): Eukaryota > Metazoa > Chordata > Actinopteri > Myctophiformes > Myctophidae > Protomyctophum > Protomyctophum bolini. Next base: position 30,675,892 of record NC_137865.1, read on the forward strand.
GATGGAGGAGAGTGGAGACTAATGCTGCGTTCACATGGGCAGATGCAAAGATACAGTCTACCATTCATTGTCATTTGTCATTGGAAGCCAGCGACATGAAGATGCAAAGATGCATCAGACGTTTGTAGTTGCTGCAAAAGCTACAAAAACATTGAGCTGGTTTCAACTTCAGATATAAATACGCTGTGTAGCTTTGCATCTTTGTATATGTTCCATCTGCCAGTGTGAAAGCAGCATGAGTGTGTTGCAGCACCTTTCTGAGGCTGAAGAAGTCCACCTTGACCCATAAAGTGCATGGCCAGCTGCTGAATGGGGCCAGCAAGGCCCTCCAGCCCAGGCACTGAGGGAGGCATAATGAAAGGCCCTGAGGGGCCCTCCTGTGGGGCCTTTAGTAAAGATCCCACTGCCAGCTCCACTCTGTCCACCTCCAGACCCCAGGACCGGGTCATCTCATTGATGTCCACCTGTGAGAAAAATAGTTGGTTTAAATTAATTAAGACTGAACAGTCAGTAGGTAAACAAATTCGGTAAGCTTTAAACTTTTCTTTCATCGTACAATGAAGTATCTTACTTTAAAGTTCAAAGTAAGATACTTCGTTGTAAGATGAATAGTGAAAATAGATGATCTACAAACTCATTTTGAAGATGTTCACCTATAATGAGATGCCCAAAATAGGGACACCAGGTTGAAACACCAGGTGGAAAGTGTTTAATTTAACTCTGAAGAAGCTTCTTGTCCTCACCCCAAGGTATTCCCCCAGCTTCACTCTCTCAGTTTGGATTTCTCCAACAGTCTTCTTTCCCAGGCTTTGGGTCATGACGTTCTGCGATGTTAGTCTGGTCGATGCGTTGAGGTCCTGGACAGACACCACCGACATGACTGGATTCCAGATTCGGAACTGAATGTCTGCTCCCATCAACAGCACACCACCATCCCGAGTAGTCACCTGGAATGGTAGCATTTCAGAAGATGCAAAAAAACCTTGCTGTTTTCTCTCCTTCACCAAGTTTAATATGCAGGCGTGTTCCTAATTGTATACGTGCCACAATGTTAAACGTGCATCGGCATTCCCAGATCAGGATAGTGCATCCATGTTAAATTTGGTGCAGGCTGGCAAAAAGCTGGTTTAACCACTTAAACCTAATTAAAACTATACTGTAAACTTGACCTGAGTTGGCTCCACACTCGGTCCACTCTCCTCCCCCCCCCCCCCCACCCCCTACACAAAAGCTCTTTGCAAATTTACAAACTCACAACGTATTGCAACTTAAATTAAGTGATCCTTTAAAGGTCGTTTCAACAAATTGACTATGTTTTTCCAGACCATCGGAACTACAGACATCTGTAAGACACCGGGACTACCTTTACATTTAGCAAAGGGTCCAGTTTGCGCCCTTAGCTGGATCTTAACACAGTGGGACTTATCCAGGAGCTACAGTGGAGGGAGAGGTCCCCTGGCACTGCACCACTGTAATTGACATGGGTTAACTTAAGGCAGAGAATGAATTTCCCCACAGTGATCAATAAAGTATGTGTATGTTGGTGTACCTGACAGGGAGGTATGTTGAAGGCTCGGGTACGCAGGTCTACCCTCTGCCATTGGTCTATGAGGGGCAGCAGAAGGACAACTCCGGGTCCTTTTGGAGGACAAATCCGTCCCAGACGGAACACAACAATCCTCTGGTAGTTAGGAACCGTCTAGTGACAATGCCAAACACAGAGTTTGTTAGGATTGATCTAAAAGTTGTATTGCACTGGCTAGCCCTATATGGCTTTGACCTATCATATCATACCCTCCCAGGTAGCAGACTAGCAGAGTCATCGCGGCGGCAAATAGAAGTTGTAGTAGCGATGCTTGGGTACTCAACTCACCCCTTCAGTCAGCTATTGTTCTCTAGTTCCATGCAGTTGAAAGTCAAATATATACATTTTTCCAGGAGCTTCACACAGATTATCCTACCCGACAGGTCTGGACATATGAAAATTGATTTTTGTGAGCACATACAGTAGGTATCGAGCACACAATTGGCAGGTGCCAAACACACCTGTGTGCCCAAAACTGCCCATACATGTGTGCTCACAAAAGGATGTTTTAAGGCCCAGTCGGGTATGAGAATGTGGTCCAGGTGAAGCTCTTAGGAAATTGATGTACCCATTTTGGGTTTTGAAGATTTATTTTTTAATTTTGACGTCAGTCCTAAATGGGTTAAAACACATTTTCCACCAGAATTGTCAAATGGATTAGAATCTAGAGGACATGGGACACTGCATAGGTGATCTATGGCTGAGCCTGTGTACAGTATGGCATACATGAAATTAAATGTGTGTAATATAACAGCTTATATAGGAGGAATGCCCACTTACTTTCAACACAAACCATCCTGATATAGGAAAACTTATAACGGTTAAGATGTGGACCAAGAAAATGACAATCAGGTTGCAGATCCAGGACAGCCATCCTTGTGACAAATCTACAAGAGAGGTAGAAAGTACTATATGATTAATATGCAGTCAACCAGTCATACTACTTTATCACTGCAACACATGATGCATTTTCTTTGTTGGATTTAGCCTAAGATTACATTTTAGACTCTCGTAGATGTATTGGATCGAGTTTGACATTTTTTTTAAATCTACTGTAGGCTACGAGAGTCTAAACAGAGGCTTAATTTCCCTGAGGTTGGAGAACGGACAATAGGCTGAGCCTAGCCCCTCTCGGAACCCTACATAAAGCTTTTATGAAATTAAAGTGTCAGAAACTTTACTACATTTGGGTTCTGCTTGTGGGGCTAGGCTGAGCCCAGAGCTCTGTCCGAACATGTACAAATGCAAAATATAAGGTGCTTGCCCTGATGCCCCACATATTAGAGAGGCCTGCTGGGTGCTTGTGCAATGTATTAGTCCGTAGTTTCAATGAAGAAAGTGTGAAAATGTTTTAATCCCGTTTGTGGCCGATTCTGTCGGAAATTCCCAATATACATGGCGGTAGTGGGAGGGCGAATCCGGTGACAGCCGGAATTACGCTCAACGTAAACAGGAAGTAAAACGAAGGGTGCAATGCCGTTCGGCCACAAACGGGATTAAATTAAAACACTTCTTTATTGAAAACTACGGACTGTAACATTGCACAAGCACCCCACAGGCCTCTCTAACATTTGGGGCATCAAGGTAAGCGCCTTATATTTCGAGTCGCATATACACAGTTACCAGTCCAGTCCATGACAGTCACACCCGTGACCCGAAGTGCTTAGCACTTAAACATGCTCGTCGTAAGCACGAATATCATGTGAAGTTGTGAACCATGGCTAACAATTTACAACTGTCTATTATGATAAATTAACGTAGCCACTACGGGTTATTTGTGGGATTGGGATATACCCTGGCCTATAATAACTGTTACCTACCGGTGAAGTCGTTGTCAGTGACTTTAGGTATATAGTCAAAAGAGTGTCCTTTATGTTGGTGGGACTGACTCTCTCTTTCCACGAACAATCCTGGGTGTCTTCTTGTGTCGCTCTGTTGAAGGGACTGGTAGTGGTAGCTGCTAGACATCGTCACCACGCACTACTCAAATTCGATACATTATATACTATTACTATATTATACTTAACCATTTCTTAGACATTTGCTGACGGGTTGTCTGCACAAAAACGAGCTGCTTGGATGGCCAGTGTCAATGTTGTCCACTTCCGTGTTTATTTCAGTCCTTGGTTTATTTATTCCCCACTCTTCTTTGGTTTTACTGATGGCTATCGAGTGTATCGAGCGTTGACTATCAGACTATGTATGTGGTGCTTAGCGTTACATTGGTGCATTACCGCCACCCTCTGCTTCTAAAAAAGCACTGCAGAGATTCTCTAGTAAGATTAACCTGTGCCCTGACTGTCCTCTACTTGTGATGTAGCTTCATAAAATAAGCTGATTAGGAGGAAATCTTCCTCTTGAGAACAAATCGATGATCAGGGATGAACACAGTGCACATTGCACAAGAACAATAACTGACACCAAATAAAGGTATTCGTTTATTTTTATTTACTAAAAATACATATTCAAAATTAAAAATTACACAACACATAATATTTCCTACTTTCCAGCATCTATAAATAAATAATTCCTTCAATATAGCAAAAGCAAAAATTTTGTAACATTAAAAACAAGGAAACCAAATTATTGATTGTATTGCAGTGTGTGGTCTGTGACTTATGGTGGTGGGCGGTGGCTCATCATTTTTGCATTATTTAATTATGACTTTAAGAAAAACAGCATGAAATAAAATTCCTGGAACAAGATGTATTTTGAGAGCTGGCTTTATAAAACCACTGCGTTTCTGCATGGGGCTCATTTAGTTTTTGAACATGTCACAAAGCAGCTTCTCCATGGGTGTGTTTCCAATGGTCCTGTGAAAGAACAGTTGCTCTATCCTTTCTGAGCTGACCAAATGGAGGGATGGCAGCAACAGCAAAAGTCTTCCACACCTGAACAACAACAAAATTATGATTTTGTTTTCATAATAAATGACACACACACACACACACACACACACACACACACACACACACACACACACACACACACAGACCCTCTGGGCACACTTTAGCGGACAGCCGCGGACAGAAGAAGCTGTGTTTTACGTCATTTCCGAGTTTTTAGATAGCTGGTGGATGGAAAAGAAACTCCACCTCCGTGGCTGACTGCCGCGGAGGAGAGTGAAAATGACGTAAAACACAGCTTCTTCTGTCTGCGGCTGTCCGCTAAAGTGTGCCCAGAGACACACACACACACACACACACGCACACACACACACACACACACACACACACACACACACACACACACACACACACACACACACACACACACACACTGTAGGTGTCATTAACCCATTAAGACCTGATTCTACAAATGTCTTCTAAATCATGATGGTTTTCTGAAAAACCTATATGTTTCTATATCAGTGGTTCTCACAGTTTCATGTCAAGGACCCCCAGAATTATCTATATTTGGCCGCAGACCCCCCCCCCATCTGAAAATATGTTGTTGCAGGGACCCACCAATATTAATGATTGCTGTGAAAGAATATAGATTCAAAGATTTGCACACGTTTTCACGATTTATCAAAAATAGAATATCTTCAAGCTCATAGCACGGCACTCAGTGGCTTGTGGATCTGCTATTTTCAACGGCTAAAGTTTTAAATAATAGTTAAAGTTTTTAAAAGCTAAGGCGACACGGATGCGTTCCAAGTCTTAATGGGGTTAAAGCCCTTTTTATTATTATTGGGTGTACCTGGCAGCTTGGGCTGGGTATACAGAATGGATGTGCTGACCCAACAGCACCTGTGACTGGTCCTGCAGATTTTCCACCTGTTCTGGGTCTTTCAGACCTCGAATCTCTGCAATGAAGTCACACAACTGATGTTAGTTACAATGACCACCCACGCCAAAAAAAAGAAAATAGCAAAGCAATATGCTGGCTCACCTGGCTTGAAGAGTACAATGGCTTTGAGACAGGCAAACTCAGTGGGATCAACAGCCAGGCTCTTGAAGCGATTAAAGACCTCCTCTAGGATACGCAGGTCATTGGAGGGGAGGCTGCCTTTGGAACTCTGCGTGGGGGACAGTTCTGGCAGAGACAGGAGGGGGCAGCTGTCCAAGGGTAAGGACCACTGGATGGCACACAGCAGAAACATCTCACTCCAAGCTTCCTCCAGCAGGATCACCTGGAAATGACGCAGGAATACATCTGAGTGTAAATTACAATGGTGGAAAAAGTACTTTTTTTTAGTAAAAGTCAGGAATTTAAAATGTACTTGAGTAAAAGTACAAAAGTATTGGCTTCAAAAATGTACTTAAAGTACCAAAAGTAGAAGTAATCATTCGTGTAGAATGTCCCATTTCAATTTTTCAAATGTATAAAAAGCTTTTGAAAATAGCAGATCTACAAGCTGCAATAGGGCTGAAGTGGTTACTGTTTTGTAATAGTAACTAAAGTTTTCAAATAAATGTAGTGGAGTAAAAGTACAAAATGTGCCTTGGAGATGTAGTGGAGTAGAAGTAAAAGTATTGGAAATTGGAAATACTGTACTTAGTTACCGGTACTGTCCACCACGGGAAGTGGTGCAGGATTACATTTGAGTGTAAATTACAATTTACAACAAAGTATATCAAATAAAAACAAACCTTACCTGGTCTCTGAATGGCAAGTGAGAGAAAACAGGCAGGTTCTTTGCCCATTTGACAGACATGAAGAGGAGACGAGCTGATGTCTCATACACACTCTCTGGGCAGCAGGAGTTGTACAAGGAAGACGAGCGACATTCAGAGGGTGGCCTATCTCTCTCTGGCTCATTCGTTGTCACGTCAATATTCTCTTCCACTGCAAAGCACAGAGAAAGAGAGTCAGGGAAATCATACAGCGATCCCTAGACACATTTTATCCCTGCCGGGCACGAGCCTTGTGTGTGTGTAGTCACAAGCTCTTGTTAATGTTTTATCGGTTAAATGTTTATAAAACCTACAGACAGACTTAACCCGACTTTCTACCTGAATGTGTTAACACTGAAGTGTTTTCAAAATTTTCTAAAATTGTCACATTGCAACGTGTTGTCAGCTTGTAGATCGGTTATTTTCGCTACTTTTACACAAAACTGTCATACACCGTCAACGATGTATAAAACAGGCCATAAATTATTTAAAAAGCATAAAAAGATAGATACAAGGTTTCTGCCTGACATCCTTATAATAAACCATGCTCCATCTTCACATATCCCTGCATGGTCTCACCATCCTCAGGCTCCAGTTTGGCACAAGTCTCAGCAGTAAGTAGGCTGACCATGAGGCGGTGGTTGTTTTGTGGGCCGTCGCTGGGCTTTGTGGGGGCAGGAGGTGTGATGGAGGTGTTGACCAGTGGTCTACTGATGATGGAGTATGTGGGCTCCCTTGTCGTAGCCAGGTGCTCCTTTTCTGCGTCCATATTAATGGAGTCCAGGCTGACCTGCGCTGTGCTCCGAGGCTGACGCTCATTCTGCACAGCTGTGAACAAATAGGAATACACTTTGACACATGGACATCCAAAAAAGAATCATACCCTTATTACACTGATACTGAATGTTTCAAAACATGAAAAGTAGTATGTAGTATGTTTTCAGAATACATTTCTTTCTTTCTTTTGAACATTCCAAATGTCTTTTCTCCAAAATGTATTTTTGCTCATTTTGAAACATATATTACTGGGGTACAGTATGTATGACTGGGGTGGGGAGTCTATTTTCCACTGTAGGCTCATTTTCTACTCACCATCTTTGTTCATGCCAGCTTGGAGGCACCTCTTCAGTCGACATGCTTGACACTGGTTGCGATGAGCCTTGTCAACTGGGCACATACCAGTTCCAGCCTGACACCTGTGAGTTTTGACCAGAGCCATGTTCTAATTAACCAATATCTACCTGTATTATGATTTGCCAGGAATGTGACACATTGTGAGCTTTTAGATCAGCTATATCTGGTGAGCGACACCATTGTATGACAGAGAATAATTTCAGCATAACTGTTGTTTTTTTGTAGACATGTGTATCCCCGTCCTCACCTGTAGATTAGTCTGCGTCTCACGCTGCGTTTAAAGAAGCCACTGCATCCATTACAGGCATAGATGCCATAGTGTTTCCCACTGCTTGTGTCAGAGCAAACTTTACACAACAGGCCTTGAGGTGGTGATTTCCCCGGAGCTAGAGCTTTAGCCGAAGAGAGCAAGATTGAGTAACTCGGATCATAGTTCGTTTCAGAAGTGAAACTGCAACACATTTTTGTTTCTGGCTCACCTGCTTGAGCAGCATCTGTGTTGTGTTGTCGTGAGTCCTTCGAGTTGGAAGAAGGTAACATGTTGATCTTGGCCATGTGGTCCTCCATTGTGAGATGTGAATGTATTCTTTGAAATACTCTAATACAATTCTGTCCTCTATGCAGTCTTTCCTGAGAATCTCAAAGCAACCTTTTAAGTTGAGAATGACAGAAATAGATGTTCTGCCAAAACAAGAATATTCTAGTACTGTCCACCAATGCTGTCCACACCTTGCACAGAGATACTCGGGGAGTAACTCCTGGAGTGCATCAAGTGTTTGGTCCTGTGCTGCTGTCCCGGGTCAGTGGCCTCCGTTGTTTGTACAGAAGTGGGTCTGCCACCTCTTCCTTTTCTATGTGCCAGACTGATCGTGTGAGCCTGTGTCGTCTGGGGGCTCTCTGAAGGAAGACAAGAAGATTAGTACCAGGCGCTGTGTAAGCAAATACTGATTTGTCATCCCCTTAATCTTTACTGTCCATAAGGGTGGATCAATCAGTCACACCACTCAGAGGCAGAACCACACTCAACAAGTGTTAACAATGAAAAAGGACAAGGAAATATCCAGTCTGTGTGTTTTGGTTTTTTAAAGCCCGCACTTTGAATCAAATTGCTTTGAGTTGTGCTGTATTGTTATGTTTTTTTTTTAACTTTTTTTCCCATGATGTGTAATGCTGTGGCTGAATGTTTTAACATAATTAATTTTATTTTCCCTGCTTTCATCTAATTTTCTACTCTTATATCTTATCTCCCTCAGAGCTCAGACAGGTTTTCTGCCTCCACCAACTAATCCATTCTTGTTTTCCGTATGAGTCAGTGTAAGTCATACTAATCTAGATTTGTATCTAATGCACTTGCTTGAGCATCTAGTTGCCAGTAAAACAGTAATGTTATCTTAGTTGTCTCATTATTTCCTATTTAAATTTGCTCTACTGGGATGTTGACAAAAGCAAATGGAAATGACCTTATAGACTGTTTCAGCATTGTATTGCTTTGGTCCTGTCCAAATTAGCAGTGCTATCTCTTTCCATGTGGCATTGGGAGAACGCTACTATCCCAAATCAACAAAGAAGCTTATGCCACCACCAAACATGGTCTCCCTCCTTGAGAGGGATCATGGAAGGGGATGATGAGAAGAAAAACAATTAGTGCTAAGGTTGAAAGAGCACCAAAGAGTTGACCCTTAAGCCAGCTGATTCATACTTAGTGTCGTGAGTAGACTTCAAGTCTATTCTTCTACCATATGGTGGCTGCTCTCTGAAAGCCCAGGCTGCCCAATTAGTGACCCATGCACAATATACTGCTAATTAAAGGTCAGTCATTTGCTGTTTTCTTTTCCAAGCCAGTGGATAAAAACACGTCCATATTGTTCTTTTATACTACAACCAATGGCTGGTCAGGTGGTATAAATACTGAACAGCACTAGTATTATTTTTTTCCTGCTCAGTTTTTAATTTGCCTTTTTAATTTTCTTTTCTTCTTTTATGTCTAAAATCCTTATTACAGCACTCTTGATTGCGAACGCAATGAGCACTTACTATGAGACCTAGGAGATCATGTGTGTGTGTGTGTGTGTGTGTGTGTGTGTGTGTGTGTGTGTGTGTGTGTGTGTGTGTGTGTGTCCGTCCGTGTGTCCCCCCCTTTGTGCCCATATATGGAGCTGAGTGATTTGTTTGTGATTGATGCAACACACTCCATATTTGGACGTATAGCTGCTTTGGGGACTCCTTATATGGTTATGGCTAAGTTAAAAACTTAACTTAAAAATAACTTAACTTAAAAAAATAATAACTTAAAAATAAATCTTAAAAAAACCCAAATATGTACGAGCTGCGTTCGCTTCCCGCGTTTGCGCGTCTTACTGGTTTTTAGGGTTTGTATCCAAAACAGAGCCCTCTCTGTTAGCCTAAATGAGTGTATAAAAGGATTAAATATTTTGAAGGGCTTGTTTGATAGAGCTATTTGACCTCAGAACTCATTTTCTCATTGGATCAGTCACACACACAGAGACGCGTGCACATGTGGCACGTGCACACACACACACACACACACACACACACACACACACACACACACACACACACACACACAGCGATATATCTTTCCCAGACAGTATTTTTAGGAATTCTAATTTGAAATGCCTAATTAATCTAAAGTGCTTTACCCATCCAGTTAAAATATGTGTTCCCTTTGTTTTTGCCTCTGGGGGTACCACCTACTTTTTTGTGTAGAAACAGGAACTCGGTTTTGTTCTTCTTAGAACATTCCTCCCAGGTCGTTCTTTGTTTATTCCCACTAACGGCTGGGTTTCCCGAACACATTTAGTGTAAGACTTGTAGTGCTGCACATGCTCAGATGCTCTCTAGGCCACACACAGAAGCCTGTGAACATAGACATTCCGTGCATAGATGGTCCAGGCAATGGTAGGCCTGAGGCCTACTGTCAGCTGTCCAGCAGTCCAAATATTATTAAATTGAATTTCAGAATGGTAGACCTGAGGCCTACCATTGCTTGGCACATCTATGCACGGAATGTCTATGTTCAGAGGGCATCTGAGCATGTGCGGCACTACAAGTCTTACACTAAATGCGTTCGGGAAACCCAGAACAACATGTTATGGGCAGTGGTGCTGACAGAATCTGTCGTAATTACACAAACTGTAAATCACACAATAAAAATGCTTAACCTTACATTATTACATCTAATCTAAGTAATGCTGAATGACACTGTGGTCCAGTGGTGGACGGGGGGATATTGCAAGTGGGACCCCAAATGATTGGCAAAATATTAAGATAGAAAAACATGTAAAAAAAACATGGTATTGGTTATTTTAAACTTTGAAAAGTGAGTTTTCGTTGTGATACTGATCAATTATAAATTATATAATTATATGTTACTCCCATTGATCCAAGCCGGCCACAATCGATTGATTGATTGTTAAAATAAACATGCTCTGAAAATGCAAGCAACCCATTCCCAGCTGTCTGTCCACTTAACAGCTCAGTAGTCAGATGAGTGGGTCGATTTTCAAGTGGGGCCCTGATCCAGAAAAGGTTGAGAACCACTACCGCAGCAAGTGGGTTACATAAATTAGAGCCTGCCGGCCTGAGAAATAGAAGCTACATGGACTGGATTACCTCACCTGCATGTCTGGGGAAAGCTGATCATCTCCATCCCCACACCAAAACTTAAACTGCAAACAATAAAATAATTGACATGGTGCAGGACACATTTCTGGATCTTTTGTGTGCCTATGTGGCAATTTTATGTTCCAGAATATCAGCACATTTGAGAATTTAAACTTGTAATATAGGCAATGATGGCGCACACAACCATATAGTGTATATCATTATGCCGGAAGTCGGATATGTGACCCGGTAACGGGTATTAACTAGGATTTGTGTCACAGTGAGGATGAAATATGAGTTAAGCTCTGCGTGACCGTCCCTGTCTCGATCTAGATCTCTGACACCCCAACTGCAGGTCCTGCAGTGAGGTGTTGCTGCCCTCAGCGGAATCTGTAGTCGGTGAGGTTGGGCCCAAGAGCGGATGACTGTCAGACTCCTCCTCTCCTGAGCACTGGGATGGAGCTCAACTGTTCTCCGATCGTTTACACTTTACTGTAATGGATCCAGTCACAAATTAAATGGCCAACTGCCATGAAGGTAGTGCGAAGATAGAGACTGTGGGCTACTACTGCTTTAAGGATAAATAATTTCAGTGACAGCAGCACCACAGGTGACTGGACAATGTATTAGCCTAAGCCTACTGCAGTGGACATGGATGAAGATGAGCAACCGTGAATGAAAGAGTGTTTTTTCCATTGAATTGTCTAAGAGTATTTGAATTTTTTTCTATACAGCATAAAGTTGATTAGGAATCAATGTCCAGTGCACTGCACATTGGGAATTTGGGATGCAAGACTTGCAAATGGAACTCTCACTGCACATGGCATACTTTGTTACTGCCCTTGAGTGGATGCCCTTGAATTCGAGTTCACAAATCTATGCATCAGACTAAGCAGCTTTATGTATAATCTCCTTGAATGTCAGCTATTGTCAAAGAGTGAGATTAACTTTTTATAAGTGGTAGGTGGCCTCTTTGTGTATTAGTAACAGGTGTCTCAAGATGCAAGGGCATGAATTTGATGCCATGTTTTGTGGCATAACTGGCATAATCCTTTACCATGCAATCATTGACAAAAGAATACTAGGTCTGCAATCTAATGCACTGTCTTTCATCGTTTGGTCTGGGGACCACCAGATATCCAAATCGACCTTCAAATGAGATTGTACAAATGGAATGGATCAAATAATACAATACAGCAAAGTGTATAGCATCCCTGTCCTTGGCATAGATAGAGAAAAGTTATACATTATTGTCTGCTGTGTTGCTTTTCGATGGGTACACTGTGCAATTTTGTAGAGGTATATCTAAAGAGCACAAAGTACGTTTCTGAACGTGCCAAGTATCGCAAGACTGTCCATCATTCTCTGTCTGGCAACCACATCTTGCGATATCTGCCGCTGTTTAGATGCCTCAATAAAATGATGTACTGTGCACGTCGAAAAGCAAGTTATTAGAAGAAAACTTGCCCAGAGACTGCATCCACACAGAAGAGTCACGAAGATGCCAGATCCTGCGAGTGGCAGGAATCTCTTCCTGGTTTTTAGACAGCTGGTGAATGGAAATGAAGCTCCACCCATGCTGTAACTTGCACCGCCGTCTGCAAAGCGTTTCTGTTTCTCTGGCTGGCACTGCAAGTTGCCGCGTGGGTGGAGCTTCATTTCCATCCACCAGCCGTTCTAAAACCTGGAGAGACTCCTGCTCTAAGCGGCAACTGGCATCTTCGTGAATCTACTGTGTGGATGCACCATAGATAATTAAAATAATAGATGCCTCATTGGTCGCTGCAGTTCCTTGGAGCGAACTGTCTCACACAAAGGGTGGATCGAAGTGCGCCCATAGAGGACAGAGACATGAGCGTCATGGCGGCCTCCAGTCACGTGACTCACGTCCCTTCCTTTCATTATGTTCCCTGGCACCAACACAGAAGCTTGCCCTCTCTTGAGAGCATCCGCCCCAGAGCCGGAAGAGGCGTCTACCTTTATGTCTATGAGCCCTGGTGTCCACTGTCCAGTCACATGACCTCATGTACCTTCCATTCATTTTGTTCCTAGGATACACACCCATGTTGAGGACAATCATTCTCTCTACTGATTTTAGTAACCCTATGACCTTTTCTCTTGTGCCACCCTTAGACTAATGGTAGAATGGTAGCTACCCTCGATCAGTCCCATTAGGGAAAGACAGGGCCACACAATCCGTTGGAAATACTCCAGAACTACTCTACCAGGGAGGTACGCTTCTGGCGCATGGAAGGATTAGGCTCTGTGGGTTGACTCCTGTCTGGGCCCCTCCTACGTCTCACCAGGTCCACTCAGATTAGATTTTATAGTCGTGTTATAAACCAAAATTGTATCTAAGAACCTTCAAGAAGTAATCTATCTGGATCTTTTCATGATTCTCAGGTATAATGGTCAAGGCCAGGACTTCTGTTGTATTGCACTGAGGTGGTCAACGTAAAAACACACACACAACCAAAGATTGCATGGCTAAGCAGTCTTTGGTTTGGTTCAGTGCTGTAGTGTAAAGCATCCCATGCCCCTGTCAAATGATGACTGGAAGCAGGGTTGAATTGTCAGCACAATGTACACCAGGGATTGCCCCACCCTGCCATCTGCTGCCATTAACATAATCCACACAATGAGAAAAATCAATTGTCTTAGTGCATATCAAAGACATGGCAGCTCAACTCAACAAGTAAATTAAACATTAGGGAGACTTATCTCAAATTCCATGTTAATGCTTGTTACAGTCTCCAAATGATTGCGAACGCAGTGAGCACTTAAGTGGCTCAAGAGTGGAGACCCCAACATAAATTATAGGACACCACAAATGGAAAGTTTTAAGGTTTTATTAACCAAATAATAACTAAAGGTAATCATTGAGGAGAAAAACAAAAACTTGATGAATGATGAAACAAAAGAAGGCTAGATGCCGGTCAAACTTAATAGAATGGAGGGGTATGAAGCTGCTCCCCCTTCCCTGATTGACAAAACCAAGAAATAATCTAACTAAGGCTTTCTTGCCTAAATTATGAACAATGTGGGGGTTAGAGCTGTTGCTGGGTCTGTGTCAACAATGCTGACCAAGGAGTATATCCTCTCTATATTAATGCTAAATATCATTATCAGTACCACTCTAAATACTATACCACCAGTGTCACCACCGATACTAAACTACTATTTAATAAAACTAGACCATGCTCGGCTGTAGAGCACAGAGTCGATAACGATGGAAGTTGGAGATCCATGCCCCACCCCGCTGTGCAATACCCGTTGTACCCGTGTCGGAGTACCCGTTCCACCCATCTGTCTGTGTCCCTTTTATGCCCATATATGGAGATATCTGTATCTGTCTCTCTGTGTCCCTTTATTCCTATGGAGTTCGGTGTCAGGCATGCCCAAATATTTTAAGTGTTTGTAATGTCAGAACCTTGAACCTTGATCCCTGATTGGCCAACGGACAACATCGACATACAACCGACATACGCAGCCGATTACAGTACTTGGTACACGGTGTTGTATTTGTGTTTGTTTTATTTGTTATATGTAAAAAAAAAAAAAAAAGGAAAATGGAATGCACACACACAAATGTCAAAGCAAATTCCTATGTGTTTTACACAATGGCAAAAAAAGGAATCTGAATCTGACTTGCATGATAATACGCAGCCGATTACGTGCGCTCTCTGCTTGCGCAAGAAATAATAATAATCTAACTATAAATGCACCACGTCTCTGTCTGTCTGTCTGTCTGTGTGTACGGTTGTAATCCACGTAACTGGAGAACCGTTAGCCCCACCGACTTCAAATTTGACACACACACATTCCACACCACGAGTGCAGTGCCCGGCCTTGAGTCGGTGGGATATACACCGTTGTCCATAAACGATGGAAGTTGGAGATCCATGCCCCACCCCGCTATGCAATACCCGTTGTACCCGTGTCGGAGTACCCATTCCACCCATCTGTCTGGGTCCCTTTTATGCCCATATATGGAGATTTCTGTATCTGTCTCTCTGTGTCCCTTTATTCCTATATATGGAGTTCAGTGTCAGGCATGCCCAAATATGAAGTGTTGTAATGTCAGAACAGGCCAGCTACAGGTACATTATTGCGAACGCAGTGATTGCGAACGCAGTGAGCACTTACTATGAGACCTAGCAGATCATGTCTGTGCGTGTGTCCGTGTCCCCCCCCTTTGTGCCCATATATGGAGCTGAGTGATATGTTTGTGATTTATGCAACACACTCCATATTTGGACGTATAACTGCTTTGGGGACTCCTTATTGCGAACGCAGTGATTGTGAATGCAGTGAGCACTTACTATGAGACCTAGCAGATCATGTCTGTCCGTGTGTCCGTCCGTCCGTCCGTGTGTCTGTCTGTCCCGCTATCCAAATATGGAGTGTGTTGCATCACTTACTGTATATGTGGACCTTGCCCCTTTTGTGCCCATATATGGAGCTGAGTGATTTGTTTGTTGTGGACCTGGCCCTTTTGTGCCCATATATGGAGCTACGTCCAAATATGGAGTGTGTTGCATCAACAAATCACTCAGCTCCATATATGGGCACAAAGGGCACAGACACACGAACGCATGAGTCATGGTGACATCACTAATTTCACAGTACTACACAGTTCTCACTAATTCGTAATTTATTGTAATTGTTATTGCAATTAACGATCTGCGTTCGCTTCCCGCGTTCGCGCGTCTTACTCGTATGGTTATGGCTAAGTTAAAAACTTAACTTAAAAATAACTTAACTTAAATAAATAATAACTTAAAAATAAATCAGCTGCGTTCGCTTCCCGCGTTTGCGCGTCTTACTGGTTATTACATACTCCTTATATATCAGACTATCTCAGTCTCATTACCTAACCCAAACTGAAATCATGAGGTTTTCAACAGCAACTCAATCCAGATACTTTAAGGAAGCAGCCATGTTCTTGAATGAAATGTATTTCATCTGAAAAAGAACAGATTCCATCTGTCCACAGTCTTCATATAGCATGGTACTCCTGCCTGCAATGACCAACAAAGAGAGGCTCTGCCTGGACGCCACGCCTCAGAGAGGAAGAGAAATGGAACAGGAAAAAAAAAACATTGATTCAAATGACTGCATAAACAAACTGAACAGACCATGGTAAATATACAGATTTTTGTCAGTAACTGTATAAAAGGACAATAATACTAATACATGGAGAACCCAACTACCTCAGCAGCTTGCACCGGAATTCCTGCAGCCGAGGTAAAGCCTTCTCCACGCTATAGGTTTGCTTCTCATCACTCCACAATCTCTCTGCTGCTGCACTTGCCCTTGGCCTGGGGAGGACACAAGGAGATAGATAGAGTAACTTAAGTAACTCTGCAGTTGGGGTATGTTGAGTATTTGTAGTGATTTAATGTTTCTCACTCAATCAGGGAGTTAGCTGTATTAATTATCTCTGCCAGGCTGAAGGCTGAGCACACACCAGTGTGTGTGTCTATCTATGTGTAAATGACTAATAATGTCAGAAACACCAGGACTGCATGTTTGATGAAAACTTGTTGTGCCTGCAGCCAGCTAGGCCATGGAAGTACTTCAAGTACCCTTAAAGGACAACTTTAGTTTTTTTCAACCAAGGTTCATGTTTTAGGTTGAAATTAGACAAAGTAAAAGGTGAGCGTAATTCTTTTTTTCATTTGCTGCTTTCTTTCGTTTTAGGGATTTTAGCTGTTTTGACAGGGGGACAGGGGCATTCGAGCATGGGGCTAAATATGTATTTCTTTACAATTTTTTATAGCAATTTATTTTTATATTCTTTACTATAGTTCTACTAGACCCCAATAAATTACATCTGGCCACAAAAGATCACAGGGTCTACTGAATGTGACAAACTGACATATTGAGCCTATGACATAGTGACTGTGTGGCTTCCCCCCAGTAGACTACCTTCACATTCAGTATAGATCCTGTGATCTTTTGTGGCCAGATATAATTATTGGGGTCTAGTAGGACTATAGTAAATAATAATAACAATAAATCACTATAACATTTTGCAAAAAAAATACATATTTAGCCCCATGCTCGAATGCCCCCGCCCCCCTGTCACAAACAACTAAAATCCCTAAAACGAAAGAAAGCAGCAAATGAAAAAAGAATGTACACTCACCTTTTACTTTCTCTAATCACAACCTAAAACATGAACCTTGGTTGAAAAAAAGTTGTCCTTTAACAGATATGGTACGTTGAGTGATGCAGTGATAATGTTTCTCACTCAATCAGGGTGTTAGCTGGATTAATAACAATTCCGTTATGGTACATTGAGTGATGCAGTGATTAAAACAATTCTCACTCTCACTGAGTCTCACCAAAGCCGTGGAGAGAGGTTGGCGGCGTCAACATATTCTCCCCACATGCAAACCTCCCCCCCAATAACTAGCTTCTTCTGTTCCTCTGTTCCTGTGAAGGGAAAGCAATACCTGCAATTAGTAATGTGTTGTTAACTCAATGGGGTTTCAAATGGCTTTGATACCTGGATTACAGATCCGTTAATGAATGAGGATACAGGCTACAGTATGACAGAGTGTGGTTTGAGTATTATTGTACTGTATTCATGGTTTTCCAAGGCAGAGAGATTCACAGCATTCACATATATACCAAAGCACAGCAAATCATCACTCAGACAATAGTACCGTGGTCAAATCCATCCATTAAATATTTGAACGAGGTTCTCGCTCAATTTAGCAGTCTTTAGTTCATAGTTTTAAAACATGTATCTTGATTAGGTCTGGGTTTGCCTAGAGGGAAATTATCATTACCAGTAGCTTACTAGACTACAATTTGTAATCTTTTACTTCATTGTTATTACCAGGCCTTGCATCCACCAGAGAAGTTCTGTGGCAGCACAGTTTAGTCTCTAGTAGTTACGCCAGTCTTGACCATATAGTGATGCGGTTGATATAATAGAGGCCACCAGCCGGACCATGTGGTCAATTTTGGTAATCCTGCTCAGCTCTGCCTTTGTACTCAGCATGAAGGCCTTTCCAGATGTGCAACATCCTTGACGATCTGACCATGCAGGGTGACAAACAAGACATTGTCTGGCCCTTCTGTGTGGTCATTCATACTTGCTGCCATTGATCAGTGTGTCTGACTACTGGTATTGTTTTCTCTGCTTATATTTGGTTTAAATCACAATCTGGTGTAGCCTCATGGTCATGGTACGGTATCATGATTTTGTTCATGATTCCAAGCATCCAATGCTTTAATGCCTGCGAAACCAAAGGCATTCAACTAGATTTCACAGCACTATAGGGAAAATGGTGGGAAAGATACAGCAGTATTGCAAGTATAGAAGCTCAAATCTATAGTTATCTGTCTACATCTGTGTGTTGGTTAATTTTAATATATATAGTTGACAGTGGCCTTACTTAATGTAAATGTTTATTTAACTGCCAGTAACTTAGCAATTTTGACATGGCTGTATTCCACTGGATGCTCTTCATTTTAGCACAGTACCTTTTTAATTTATACACACATAATGATAATGTACTCTTTAAGTACATTATCCCCTACATTAGGGGACAGTATGCAAATAGTATACAGTCGTTTAGACTGTATTGCCCCCTGGTGGTATGAAACTACAAAAAGCATATATACAAAGACATTTTGCCAGTCAATATTCAGGGAAAAATCACAAAAGAAACATCAATGGTAAACAACACAAAACCAAACAAAACATAGTACATAGCACACCACCACAACTGTCCACTCCACACAGATTGTGCTCTGACCTTTAAAGGCGAGGGGCCACACAGTGTAATAACGGGCCCAGTTGTGTGTGGGACCAGGCAGATCCAAATACCATGGAGAGGCCAGGATCACTCTATGCCCTGCTTTAGTCACCCTGCGCACCTTACAGAGGTAACACCCATCTTTCCAAACCACCACCACTGATAGGCACCTGTGCTGCAACATAATCCTCTAGTCGGTCAGATATAAATTTGTTGCGTGCGTGCGTGCATGTGTGACATCTGAAGGTGATGTGAGTCACTGAGAGGCTCTGCAGCAGGGTTCCCCAATTAATTTTCCTCAAGGGCCATATTTTGACTAGGGTACCAGGCTGGGGGCCGAGTCTGCACGCGCGAGGTCGAGGGGCAAGACCCCATTTGAAAAGGATGCCCAGTTTGACATGCATAGGCTACTGACCCCCATTTAATTTAATGACATATCTGGGACCCCCCCCCAAAAAAAAAATATTCCAGGGGCCACAAGGGGGCGCTCCGCGGGCCGCAAATGGCCTGCCTATTGGGGAACCCTGGTCTACTGTGATATATTCAAGAAAAGATACGGTTTGTCGTCTTATTTGCCGATTTACTTACTGACCTGCACTTAAAGATGGAGTGCCACAAGTTTTGTATTTTTCCAGTTTTTCATGTGTCTATGAGGTGACAGTACTTCATTATACACCCTGGAGTCGTTTTTATGTGCAATGGTGTATTAACTTTGTATTTAGGATTTCTTCCTGGAGGCTGAACCCTTAACAGTCAAACAGGCCAATGAAATAAACAGTAATATAGTGACATCACACTATCAGCCCCTCCCCTAACCCCTCCCCCTTTATCATACAACTACAGCTGTGGGTGCGGCTTCAGTTCAGGTGGATCACCACCCATCACCAACCACCAGCCAAACCAGGCATATTTAATGAACTGGTGGGCGTGTCCATATAAAAGCATGGTTTTAACAAATACTGTACACTTTTTGTAAAAAGTTCTTCCTCCTTATATTATAATAACTAGACCTTACCCGTTCTGAATATATGAACAGCAAATGATGTTCAGTGTGGGTAATGTTTTTTTTTGATCAAAGTTTTTTTATTACTTTTTCACACATGAAAATATTACATAAAAAAAAAAATCCCCCTTTTTTCGTGTGTAATGTAGGGCAGTTTTAGGTTCCGTGAGGCGGTCCGTGCATCGTGGCGTTGTGAGATGGCGCGGAAAGCGAGTAGCTGTCTTGCTCTATGCTAAGGAAGTACTCTGACTGACTGACTGACAGACAGTCCGATAAATTATTAGATTGATACCTGATGATCATGTTTTAGGGTGGGAAAAAATCGTGGCACTCCATCTTTAATGTATCACTTTTTTACTGGCATGTTTGCACTCTAGTGAGATGCGAAAATACCTTTCGCTGTACTGTACATTGACAATACATTTAATCTCTCTCAATCTTTTATTTGTACAACACAACTATAGCTGATCATTTGCTAGTATGAACAGTACTTACCGGTTCATGGAAGTCAAAGACGTCTTGCCACACAATGGGTGTCTTGTTGAGAGCTAACGTTATGTTCACCATGCTGAAAATATAGATAATGACTTGGGTCTCATAAAGGTTATGTTAAATAGCTCTATAATCTGTTAGTAGGCTACTCATTGCTATAGGGTGTTTGTTCAGTAACATGAGTCTCCATGTCCCCCCAGCTCTTTATTAAACAGAACATTTATTTTCAGGTCGGGATAACAATATTGTATCCAGGATTCAGGATAGAGAACTCACACAGGATACAGATTAAACAAGTGGAATTGGACGTGATGGATGGATTTAAACAAAATATACCACTTATGCTAACTTTATGAATGTACTTAGAGAGGATGTTATTTACACAGATACATTTACCTGGTATCATATAGTTTCAATCTACAGATTTAATTATTTAGATTTGGAGTATATTGTTTATACTGATGCTAGGTTGGTGGTTTAACTACAATTCTAGTTTCCTGAAGCACTATACACTCTTCGCATGAACTCTCTTTGCATGTACCATACGTATGGTAGGCTACATGCAAAGGGAGTGCTCTGGATAAGTCTGCTAAATTGAAAATTGTATTATGGTGCTTTTCCTATTTTGACTACCGGTACTTACTTCTCCATGTAGTATGATTCCAGCTTTTTGTAATCACTTCCAAACCCCATCTTCTGCATGAAACCCTGGACATAGGGGTTGGATTTCCTATGGGGAGCAAATGATAGTGATCCAAAACATAAGGCCCTGGTCCTTAAGGAACATCATGTACTGTAAGGTCGTTAAAAAAGAACATTATGTACTGTAAGGTCGTTAAAAAAAACATCAGCCTAGGCCGTGGCTCAGCAGTCCAGGCACCTTGGCCAGTAGTCCAAGTCTGGTAGTGTGCCGCGGGTTCGACTCCCGATCCCGACGGCCTTTACTGCATGGCACCACCCTATCTCTCTCCCCCATTTTCCTGTCAGCCTACTGTCTGTCCCTAAATATAGGAAGTGAGGACGCTGGCATCGACTGTTCGCCGCTTCACCTCCCAATGTATGAATGAATGAACCATTGTAAAGCGCTTTGAGCACTTGGAAGAGCACTATAAAAATGCAATTCATTATTATTATTATATATATAAAAATAAAGGCGAAAGCCACAAAAAAACAGAAAAAAAGAATCATTGTATTGTCTGTACATTGCTGTTCAATTCTGTCCTACCAGCAGGTGAAGTTGACCTCGTCTCCTCCTAAGTGAATATAGGAGTCAGGGAACACAGAGGTCACTTCCTTAAAAAGGCGGGTCATGAATTTGTAACTAGAGTCCAAAGCTGGGTTGATGGGGCCAAATATCCCTGACGGAATACCCCCTTTGAAGCAGGGGGTTAACAGGTCAGGCTGCCCTAGAATGAAAGGATGGGTAAAAAACAGTTATTTCACTGACGACGAAGACCATGTGTAGATCGAAATGTTGTGAACTATCTCTTATTTAGTTATATGAGAGCTTAGAAGTCAGTTTGCAAATATTTTTCTTCAAAGTTTATTTGTCATTTTTATACAGCATCCGTAACGATTATTTTTGATGTGCGTGCACCACCTGGACTGCATCAGATTTCTAAAATCACACCTGTGTGAAGTGACTCTTATCATCAGTCATTCTTATCATCTCATTCCAGCCAATTAGAATTTGCGTCCTCACCTTTGTCTTTAATGTTTGTGTTTACGCAATGTTGACCATTCATTGTCAATGGCATTCAATGTTTGTGTTTACAGTTACACAAACACTCAAAGCTGGACATAGGAGGAGCCCCTCAAAGAAATAACTTTGTTAACTTGTCCTATATTAAAATTGGCTAAGTAATGGGAGGATGACCATGTCATCACTTATACAACTCAGCCATAACCATAACCATATAAGGAGTTCTCAATGCAGCTGGAGTGTGTTGTCAAACCTCAATGTGTCGCCATGGCATCAGATAAACAAAATCAGTCAGCTCAGGTCCACATTTAGACACAAAAAGGGGCATGCCCTTATATGGGAATGGGACAAAGACTGACAGATACAGAGATCTCCATATATGGGCTTATCGGTCAGATCGGGGGTGCAACGTAAGTGTGAGGGCCTGCATGTAACGGTCCAAACCGCAACTTTTAATATATTTCTGGTGTACTCTTTTAAAACCATGTCCATGAATGTGGTTTACAGTAATTCATAAGACCAGTAAGACGCGCAAATGCGGGAAGCGAACGCAGCTGAGACCCTGCAGATCATGTCTGTCTGTCTGTCTGTCTGTCTGTCTGTCTGTGTGTGTGTCTGTCCCGCTGTTACTGTATATGTGGACCTGGCCCCTTTTGTACTGAGATAGGTAAGAATCTTCTAGACGACATATAGGTGAACTCAGTCAGGATTTAATCTGTGGTGATTTACAGTGGTGTTGTAACTAAACCAGGAAGTAGGAACACTGCTACAGCATATGCACTCAAAGGGAATTTCAGATGGAGGCGATCCAAAGACACAATGTTATTTATTAGCATATTAACATATTTCCTCATAGCAGAAATATTACCTTTTCCCCATGACTGGGTGTGACCGGGTGAGTCAAACTCAGGGAGCACTCGGATCCCTCGTAGCCTGGCATGTGAAATCACCCTTCTCACATCAGCCTGAGTGTAGACATGAGTCATCGGGTGGAAAGCCCCCTGAACCAGAGCCAACGGTCTTTGTTTAAGGGTGGAGGCGATCTCACAGTATTTTATGACAAACATAAGGTCATGATAAAAAATAAATAAAATACATCAGTCTTGCTTCATGAATAGTAGTGGTAATGTGTTACACAATACTGATTCTCTCTCTGCTGTGGCGGTCCTCTCATCTTACCTTATCACTGAGGCCTGGAAAGGTGCGGCTCTGGTATGGGAAGGAAGGGTCATCAACTATGTGCCAGTGAAACACATTCAATTTGCTGTAGGCCATTGCATCCTGACAAGAAAAATTGTATAATTGAAATTATTTAGTATAAATGTACTGGGATCCAAAAGTTGGCGGATATGTAAAGGAGTTAAACCGTACATGGGATAAGGGAACTGAATAAAGTGGAAATATAGCAGTTATCAGAAAACTGAGACCCCAAATATATATATATATATATATATATATATATATATATATATATATATATATATATATATATATATATATATATATATATATTTTTTTTTTTTCATGTAGCATATGGGACATTAACCCCTCCCATTTTCAATCATGTTCCATTATTTATTTGGAGCTAAATAATAGTACAATAGTAATGCGGAGACTCATCTGTACTGTCAGTGTGATTGTGCATGGCATGCACTATGCATTCTACTGAATTCCCAAGATGGGATGTTGACAAATGATCTGTACATGTGATGTAAGAATACATTGAGTGCACACTGCATGGCTGTAATTCAACATGAATTTCAATTAAATAGAGATATATTAAGCATGCCAAAAGACTTCTCCAAAAATACGTTTCATGATTCATGATGAGGTGTTATAATTGAAAATGGCAAATTTCTCATCAAACATTTCTGGGAATTTACCACTTTGCAACGCTTGAAGCACCTTGTGTGTTATTAAGTTATTATTACCAGGGTCTTTAGGATGGTGTTTAGTGGCAAGTAATGGCGGGAAGTGTCCAACAAAAGCCCTCTGAACTGGAAACGGGGAAAGTCCTCAATCTCAGTCTTGTTAACAAAAAACTGAAAAAAAAGAAAAAAAAAAGTTATATTGCCAGGATGGGTAAAGTGTGTCGCTGTCTGGCAGAAACCAGCTAACTAAACTTTTCAGGTTTTAGATCCCCCCCCCCCCCATACATTTGTGCTATTGAACACCCGTCTGTGTGTTGGTTAAAACAAATCTTGAACCGAGAAGTATTAAAAAGCGCTTCGGCCAAAACCCAACTCCATACTTAAGTTGGATGTTTTTAAATTTCCTGAAGAATTTACATTTTGGAGTTAGGTGGTTTCTGCCCGACAGCAGAGATATACAAAGTAACATCCTGAGTGTATGTAACCATATGACTACACTCTCTGAGTTACACTGTTGTTTTAAATGTTCTCTATAAATAAAGTGGATTGGATTGTATAAATGAACACTGAGGATTATAATGTGTACCAATGCCATTTCTGCATTCAACAAAGTACTGGTATCAAGATGCCATTTGGTTTGTTCAGTTTGAAGACTAATTTATTACTGGTGATTACTTGAAAAAATGATGGTCACTTGAATAAATACTTACTGCGCCAACGTAATCTTGATACACCAGCTGACTGAAAGTTTCCAAACCTGGAGTTAATTAAATGACATTGAGTTGGCATATCATTAAATGCTGATGAGTGTGTTTGTGTGTGTGTGCGTGCGTGCATAGTGCGTGTGCGTGTGCGTGTGTGTGTGTGTGTGTGTGTGTGTGTGTGTGTGTGCGCGAGTGTGTGTGTGTGTGTGTGTGTGTGTGTGTGTGTGTGTGTGTGTGTGTGTGTGTGTGTGTGTGTGTGTCTGTGCATGTGAGTGTGTGTATGTTTTAAGTTCAATTTTGTATGCTTTGAAATGATTATATATGTTTTGTTTGATCTAAAAATCAATAAATATGTATTGAGAAAAAAATGAAATGCTGATGAAATGATGGTTATAGGGTTCTAATTGACATAAAGTGAATGCTTGGTCGCATTTCACTGATTCATTTGTTGGTTTTACACTAATAAAAATAAAATCCCTATCGATTACCCACCCCATGGAGCCTTGATTTCATGGAGATTTTTGTGTTTTTGTTGTATATAAGCAAATAATTTGATGACCAGCAGTGTATCTTGTAGTCTCCTACCGCTAACGGATACAAATAAATCAGCATAAACTCTATATAAAGGCTAGCTCTGTTCCATAGCCTTCCTGCTTCCAGGAAGGCTATGCGACTTACCGGTTTAAATCTCAAATCGAAATCAGACCAGCCTCTCCTCTTTAGTGGAAATCTCACGAACGTTTGACCTACTCACCAATACAAACACGGGTTGTGTCAATAGAAAGCCTACTTTCCTTAGTGGAAGCACTCTGAGCCCCCCACCACACATATAAACGGTACTTGTTGGGCAGAAAGGGATTTTTTTCCACCGGAGGAAAAATATTCTCTATGAGGCAGTTCTCTGGACAATATCAGTAGAGGGCGCAGCGGAGTAACTAAAAATGTTTTTTTCCCGATGGAAACAAAATCCCCTTTTGGCCAAAAAGTACAGTTTATACGTGTGGTGGGGGGCTCAGAGTGCATCCACTAAGGAAAGTAGGCTTTCTATTGACACAACCCGTCTTTGTATTGGTGAGTAGGTCAAATGTTCGTGAGATTTCCACTAAAGAGGAGAGGCTGGTCTGATTTCGATTTGAGATTTAAACCGGTAAGTCGCATAGCCTTCCTGGAAGCAGGAAGGCTATGGAACAGAGCTAATATAAAGGCTATCCCTTTAAAGTATCTCATGTGCATAACTCCTGCTAATGTGGACCCATAGGTCTAACCACAAGTAGGCCTACATACTGTACCTGCTAGTCTATGCTATATATGTGTAATTATTTTTATTTGGGACTTTAATGAAAACCAGGCCTGTATATGCCTACTTTCTAGAATGAACTGGTGGGTGTGGCCATATAAAAAGTTAAAAACATAATTTTAACACTTTTTTGGGGGAAAAAAATCATAACTACCTCTCAGCGCACCCCAAACAGTCTCTGCATTCAGGAACGCTTTACCTGCGGATACAATTAGTGTGTCTGAAAGACAAAAACAAGCACATTACGGCCTACTGCTGTGAGCCTACAATGTGTAGAAGAGCAACTTGAGCCACTTGAGGGACATGTTGTCCTTCTTAAGACTTCTTTAGTTAGAATAGGTGCAGGGTCACTATACTCAATAGCCTATACTTACATCTTTCTGAAGAGTTTTCATTTGGGTAGCCCTCACAGTCATCATGGTCCAAGCTAACCACCAATGGAAATGGTTTGGCATCATGTGATGACAGGCCATCATTTTCTACTGGTCACAAAAATGAACATTATAACACTGTAGTTAACTGCTACAGTATTCTTTATTTATTTTACTTTTAAAACAGTTTTCTAATGTTTTCAGAGCAGTTGCAGAAGAATGACCACTGCTTTGAATGACACACAAAGTTGCTGCCTCTACAAAGCCCATTGATCTATTTTAAAAGCAAACAGAATGGACCTAACAAAACCACGTCTCCAGTTAACAAAACCATAAATTGTGTTGTGTAAGTGATATTTTTAGGTGGATCATATTTTTGAGATGTGGCAGCCAAGTCTATGGACTTTTAATGTTTGTTTAGAGCAGTAAATGATAACGTAATAAGTCATCTGGCTATACATCTTGTAATATTATTTTTCCATACAAGAAACAGTGGGAGCCCTTGATCACTTCACTGAACAGTGTTTATTCGCTAACAGTAACAGGGGTGGTCTCGGTTCACTCTCCAGAGAATACATTTTCAGTATAGGTTGTCAATTCCATCCAATCAGGACTCAGGAGAGAGTGCCTATATCAGCTTCTATTTTATAGCGTTTGACTTTCTCAACCTTTTAAAGCATTTTCAGTTTAGGTATACTAATGAGGATACTGACAACTGTGTATCAGGATACCTATCACAGTATAGGACTATTCAAAACTTATTTTAACAACATAAAATCACTTTGTGTGCACCTTTAAGGGGGAAATCTTACATAGCCTATTTGAAATTTCATCATGTCCGCTATTTGAGTGAATATTGAGTGAATTTGAGTTTCACTCACTTGAGATTTCCTTGAAGCCAACAGTATTTCACGTACCTGAAATGTAATCTGGAAAAATGAGAGAGAAGTATCTCTTGAATGCAGCGTCCAGGACAGAACATATTTGCGTGGATGAGTTCCTTCCAAAGTTAAAATCCTTTGGATTCACTGAATATCGCTCCATTGAGATGGTTAAAGACTGAGGTAAAGGCCATACTCCTGTCACTGTGTGCAGACGTAACTGTAAGATAATTATAAACAAGAAGAAACTAACTTCTGGATTGGAATAAGGCCTCACACGGACATTCGACATTACATCTATTTTCCAAGGTCCTTTCCACTCTGAAAGGGCATTCACGTGTGTTGTTGACTACTGAGTCAGGACAGGTGCTGTACAACAGTTATAGTCACATGACTAAAAAGCTCAGTATGTATGTATGTAGGGCAGGCCTGTGTGTGTGTGTGTGTGTGTGTCCGTGTGCCTTTTATGTATGTTGCATGTCTTTGAGAGAGCAAGTACAATGCCTATTCATTGTATTCTAGTAGGCCAGCGGTTCTCAAACCTTTTTGGCCATGCACCCCCTGTTACCTCCCGACCTAGCTGATGCACCCCCTCACATGGAAATATTAATTGCATAAGCTATATAGAGACATATATTTCCTTTTTATCCTGAATATGGCATAATATAATGCAGCATAGGCTATATTCTGCATTACTTGCCATATATTGGTATATATGGTGCAATTTTTTTCTACTCGGTCTGTAGGAGAGCTGTGGGCAGTTCAGAAACCGTCTTCCAGTGACATCATCAATGGGGAATACAAGCTAATAAAAACTGCAGGCTTTCTAGTCCTGAAAAGTTGCAATGCGAAAATGGGAGTCATCGTTCTTCACGATAATGAAAATCTAAATATTTTTGTAAAATTCCCCCACACAGAACGCTGTCATTTCTCGACCTTTTCGGTAGCTCGCCGCACGTTCTTGAAGTCTGTAAGTTCCGGGGACCCCCACACGGAGTTGCACCAATCAGTTCACACAGGTGTGATTTTTTATTCAACTGTAACTCGGGGCACGCACCAGGCTTCCCGCAGTACCCATCCCGTGGAAAACCTGGTTTTCATTCCGACTCCGAGGCGTGATCATTACCCAGTGTGATCCGGTCTAGAGCCCGCCTTCCGTATCCGGTAATTTGCGTGCGCGCGCGCGCACGCACGCACACACACACACACACACACACACACACACACACACACACACACACACGCACACACACACACACGCGCACGCACGCACACACTATCCGCTCGCCGTAGAAGCCAGTAGTGAGTGGGGGACCGACCGGATCAACAACCTGCAAAGTGAATCGACCCCAGCCCAGTCTAATATATAATGGTGGTTGGTGCGTTCACACGGGCAGATGTAAAAGATGCAGTCTACCATTCATTCTCAATGGAAACCAGCTACATGACGATGCAAAGACGTAATGTTGCATGTAGCTGCTCCAAATTATACTCCCATTCGTCTTTGCGTCTGCCTGTGTGAACGCAACATATTACCATGTGACGCCAGGTCGCCGTGACGTCAGTCCGTGACGCCGTGTCTCTTTGTTGGCTTAGCAGCGGCGACGGTTTGTTGTTATTTTTCGCTGCAGTTGAACGAAAAAATAGGTGCGGATCAAACTGATACCCACTCGTATTGTGTTGTCAAATAATCCCCTATCCCCCCTCCCGTCTCACACGACGCTCCCACGGCCGTCGAGGCGTCGTCGTCGCGGGTTCCTCATCGACCCTCTGGTAGTAGGACTAGGAATGGACTCGGACGAGGGTTATAACTATGAATTCGACGACGAGGAGGAGGAATGCAGCGAAGACAGCGCCGAGGAGGAACCCGAGGACGATACCCTGGAGCTCGGCGAGGTGGAGCTCGTCGACCCCGTGGTCGCCGGAGGGGAGCGTGACGACTCGTGCGGTGACACGGGCGGCAGCGGCCACGGCCCGGGCCAGGAGGAGGAGGACTACCGCTTCGAGGTGCTGACCGCCGAGCAGATCCTCCAGCATATGGTGGAGTGTATTCGGGAGGTCAACGAGGTCATCCAGGTAGGCATTGTTGGTATGCGAGCTGCAGGAAACACCGTGGTCTCAACCAACAGGCCTGTTAGCCTAGCCTGTTAGCTAACTTATATCCTGTACATACATCTATAACTCCCGAGAGCGTACAGACCCAGGACGGTCCATTTGTACACTCCCGGGAGTTATAAATGGAGTTACAATTGAACACTTGAGGATTTGACTACCAAAATTACCTTACATGCTCGTTTACAGTTTCTAAAATGGGAGTGCCAATGAAATATAACCCACAGATATATTTGGGACCGGTTTCTTGCATTGTGATTTAGTACTTCCACTGTCTTCCATGGATGTACGTTTTTTTTATTAGGTTTTAGAGATAGTTGAGAGTTGAGACGTGGAACAGCTCTCAGAAGGATTGTGTTTCAGGAAATAGCCAGAGCCCAGCCAGCAGCCACAGAAGTTGGCAGCTAGCTGATGTTTCCTACGCGAACGTGAATGCTGCTAGCTTGCAGGATTAGCCAGTTTGCTAACCTAGAAGATAAAGACGGACAGCGGAGTGAAGTGACGTTAACGCAGTTGACTACTTGTCAACCATATTGTCACGTAGTATTGCGTTTTGTCATGCATTCAGCGGGTGTGTTTTCATTCTAACATTAATTTGCGATTAGTTTCATGCTGCGAGAGTGAGGCTTGGTCATTGAGCTAGTTAGCAAGTTCAGCTAGCGTGTTGGCTAACGAGTGGCTTACAAGTTTGTTTACTTGAGGCCCATCGGAGACATTTGACTTGTTAACCAATTTAAACATTCAAATGGAATCGTCTACACAGTATACACCCCACCCTGCACTCACTTCAAATACCCTTACATGGCTCCCAGTGAACTCGTCTTGAACTGACCCCATTTTAGGCCCTGACAAACTCATTAACTGTTACATTTGAACGATACCCTCACTATCAACTTGATTGTTTGTCATCGTCGCACTTCAGTTAGGTGACATAGGAGGCGAAGAATCACAACACTACCACATTATTCTATACGAAATTTAAGATTAAGATAAATACAATTGCCATAGTGCTTCTTCTAAAAATAGCAATTTCAGGCCTGCTTCGTTTCAGGTTTCTTTATGCAATATCATGGAATAAGTGTTACAGAAAAGATGCACGGCCGAGTTTACTTGATTAAATAAAAGATGCAGGAAAGGTGGACAGACATGAACGTACTGTTGTATAAACATTTTATTATTCTGCCTGTGCTTTTAGCAGTTGAACACAATCAGGAGTTTTCTCAGCCTGTGAAGAGGCTTGGAGTTAATGTTAGCAGTCAATTATGTTTAATCCAGGAATAGAGGGAGATCAATCTTCACTGATCCCATAATATTTATGGAAAGGATCTTTGCAGCCCAATTAATTCCACAAATACATCCATCAGTAGGACAAATTAGTTGACATTGTACATTATGTTCAATGGGCAAAAAATTAGTTAACATTTTGTATTCTGAAAGGACGTTGAGATGGGATTATTTTAAATAAAGGCTAATACTAGGAGGAATTTGTACTGGTGGTAAGTGGTCAGCTGTTTGGAAATGACATGGTATCAATTCAGTGCTGAATGGAGAGGTACTCCTATATCTTTGTTCTGTCCTGTGGGCCTGTTTTAGAACTAGGTTGAATATGCAAAATATTGTCAGGCAATGAAAGACAAATGGCTTACTGTTTTCCATACGATATGTCACCAGTTGCATAGATTAAGACAGTACAGTACAGTTGGCTTGGATACTGTAGCTTACATTTTAAGTTTTTGAACTAAGTGGCTTTAGTTACTTTTGAGTAATGAAATCTTTTAAACAAGTTGGAAAACTGTTTTAAGTAAAATAAATAAATGATACTACATATTCACTACAATCTTAACTTTTTTTTTAACTAATATGTGCACCAGTGGCCTAATGTATCGGGTAATAAAAATGCACTTTTTCCCCTTTTTATACCTTTTATTGATAGTTACAGTGAAGAATGACAGGAAAGAGGGAGAGAGAGAGACAAGGGGAGAGACATGCAGCAAATGTTGTTATGAACGGGACTCGGACACATGACGGGCTGTCAGGCCAGAGTCTATATGTGACAGACGCCTGGACCACTAGGCCAGCGGGCGCCCTATGCACTGTTTTATTTACAAGTCTGCATCTGCGCTGCACCCACAATTATAATTTCTGACCGGTGTAAGGTAAACTAGAGTACCGTAACCTTAACTTTTAAGGTAAATTTGGAGAGTAAACAGTTTACTAGAACTAGTAAGCTGATCAATCAACCACCGATTTAAATGGGCAGAATTTTCACTGTGGCGAGTTGGTAAACTGGCGAGTTCTCCGGATACTCTTAAGGCTCATTCATAGTCTGGATTTTTGGTGGTGAGGTGACCACCGAACTACAACATGACATCACGTCACGAGCCGCCCCAGCCCTTCTCTCTGTTTTTACTCATCACCGCTCAACGTTATTTCAGCGCCGGTGGTCAGCTCACCACCGGAGCGGTGGGCACCTCACCACCGAAAATCCAGACTATTTATGAGCCTTTACAGGTTCCAACGTCACGGCAAAACAGTCTCACTTTGAATAGTGGGCTCTGATTGGTCACCCACAACTCTGGGGTAAGTTTAAATGTCATTCAAACTAAGAGGAGTGCCAGACCAATCTCTCCAGGGATTTTTTTCCCTGTGGAAGATTCGTCTGGTTTCCAGGCTACCCGCCCCCTCCTCCTACACACATATGCCATCGCTGAATGGTTAGAGAGCCCACCTCGTAAGGCAATGGTCCCAGGTTTGATTCCAGCTCTCAGCAATGTGTCAAACTAAGCAAGACACTTAACCCCTAACTGCTCCCAAAGCGCTTTACAATGGCTGCTCACTGTGCAGTGAGCAGCCACTAGGATGGATAAAAAGCGTGAATCTAGTTTGCGTCCAAGCATAGGCATGGTCTGGGCATGGTAATGCCCCGCCTGCCTCTGATTGGCCTACCGACACTGCCTGTCTTGACTGTCCTCCGAGATGCGAGGTAACTCTGTGGTGGGAAATAATCAATAATTAATAATACAAGAGAATGCGAGCTTGGCACACTCGACAGAATGCGAGAATGCAGCCTTGTAACTAACTTGTAAGTTTTATTTTTGTAGAAGAGGCAAGCTAATATTGTTTATGCCGTTTGCTTTGATGGAATAATTGATTGAACATGTATGTACGCCGTAATATGATTTGATTTGGGTGTTCTAAATAAAGTTTGTGTTGATTGTGTAATTTATTTGTATGTTTAAGTAAACGTGAAACATTGTACTGTAAAAAGGTCTCTTTTCCGTTCACCTTTATCCTTTTTAGTATAATATAGTATTAGTTTACTATAATTACTAATTAGATTAATACACGAATCAACACTAACACTTTATTTAGAACACACCCATATCATAGTATAAGTACAACGTACACGTGTGTTCAATCAATTATTCCATTAAAGCAAACGGTATAAACAATAATTATATTAGTTTACCTCTTCTACAAAAATAAAACTTACAAGTTACAGACGGTTCTCTTGTATCATACCGTACTTGAATTATTTCCCACCACGGAGAGTAACCTCGCATCAGACTATCCAGCATAGCTATATCCACCTCGGAGTACAGTCAAGACGGGCAGTGTCGGTAGGCCAATCAGAGGCAGGCGGGCGTTACCATGACTATGCTCGGAAGCAAACTATATTTAAATTTCACAAATAAACACAAATCCACAGAGCGCTGCCCTCTAGGTGGCACAAGCATTATTTCAGTGTCAGACTCTTACTATTGACCGATTTCGTAGCGGGTCTCATGGTCGCAACCTACTTATTTCCTGTAGGCGGAGACGACACATCTGCGATTTCCCCGCACCAAGCTTCTACTACAGTGAATGGAAAAGTGACTGATGTTAGTGTGCTTCAAACTCTGGTCTCAGCCACCGCGGTAGATATTTTGACATTCCGGTTTTTTTTGTGTAATGTTGCCACTACTGTTGGAGCAGCCATAAACTACACGGGTTCATCCCGATGTTCTGGGCATCTTTGTAATGTTAGACTAACATCAGTCACTTTTACATTCACTGTAGTAGAAGCTTGGTGCGGGGAAACTGCAGATGTGTCGTCTCCGCCTACAGGAAATACGTAAGTTGAGAGAGACCATGAGACCCGCTACGGAATTGGTCTATAGTGTGCATAACTGCTTACCGTACTTTACTTATGGTAAACCTACTGGCAACTTGTGTTGTAATATTGGGGTCAGTTTTGATCGATTTGACTAATACAGCCTCCTCACTACCGTAGTTGGAGTATGAAATTTGGGTAAGGACAAAGAACTATGTATCATCTAGGCTCTTTGCCAATAATATGATACAAACAAAACTGTTGGAATTTGTGTTTGAAATCACCATCAGTGATACATGCAGTATACTCCATAATCTGGATTAATTATATTATCTATTTCTGGTGTTTATGACGGCCCAGGCTATCCCTTTCTTTGGTAACGGAAGATCATTTTTGAGTGGTGCAACCACTCCAAGGAACCGCAATGTCAGTGTTCACCTACCTATGTGTTGGTTAATGAGCACCAGTATATGACTGAGTACCTGTAGGGGCGCTGTTGTGCCAGAAACAGAGAGAGAGATAGTGCTGCACTGTTGCCTGCTAATGAGAGAGAGTGAGTGAGAGAGAGAGAGGGGGGGGGGGGGGGGGAGAGAGTTGCACCACTCAGTTCACACGGATGTGATTTTTAATGAGGTACTAGTCCAATGCAGAAGCTAACTTGAACTTCACTGCAGCTGTGTGTGAAAGATGGCCTGGCCTCTACTAGGTATTGTAACAGCAATGTAGTGTGAACAATAGCTGTTTCGTGTGTGTCATAGTAGTGCCAGCTGTCCATTCTTGCGCAACTCTGAAAGCAATCTTGGATGTTGGGGGCAATGTCTGTTTTTGCCATTTGCCCCGGCTGACTTCCGATGTTTGGTGCTAATAATTATTACTGCCATTGGCCACAACCCACACTGCTGCCGACTGTCGACAATGAGATCAATCAAAAGTCCAAACGTACTTTTTGGAGAGAAAAAAAAGTCCCATAATTATACTTACCTACAGCTCAATGATTTAATTCAAGTAATTCTTATCCCATTGTGTAAGGTAAACTGAAGAACCACATCAACTGGATGAAATGCATACATTTCATTTCTACCGGGTTAAGCTCTGAAGCGCAAGCTCATTTAGGTTCACTCAGTGTCTTACATAATGTTAGTTTCACAACAAATGCATAACTTTTGAAGTCACTTGACGACAACTAAGGCAGGTGTGCCGACAAAGCGAGGCCTTGAGGCTCGTAAAGTGTGCCCAGGCAAGCTGCTAGGTGAGCATGTGCCCGCACAGAGCAGCCAATGACCTTGTGTGTCGATCAAGGCATCATTCCCAGTTGGTTAGCTGTAGTGCGTATGGAATAAGTTATCATGCCAACCAAAACGAGCACAGAGTTTTGAGATCCAACCCGGTGAAAATTATAACATTACAAAAAGCTCTTCTGTGTTCTTCTGGTGGGTTATCGTTATATTAGATGCATCCTTTTAGTTACTGTGTGACAACCGCATCAATTGCAATGCGAGTAATCAGTGTTTCCGCCCTCTTAACTAGAGGCTTTAAATTTTGTATTTTTCTGCCGTGCTTTCATGTTGTACACAAAGTAAAATGATCAAAGTGAGAATTTAGCCGTAAGTTTTGTTTTTTCATTTATTTGTTTCATATATCTGATGAATCGCATGTCTGTAAAGTATGGGCTGATCTATGGACAACCATTTCCCTTTCTTCCAGAACCCTGCGACAATTACACGCATTCTTCTTAGTCACTTCAACTGGGATAAAGAGAAGCTGATGGAAAGGCATGTACTTCTGCAATTAATTCTATATAACATACACGCACCCACACACACACACACACACACACACACACACACACACACACACACACACACGCACACACACACAGTATGCACACAACATTTTAAACAACATGTATATTTATTTGCCCAGTAAGTCTCAAGTCTTGATTGTAACTCTGACTGGTATTAATGTTTTTAATCTCAATTTGTACAGGTACTTTGATGGAAACCTGGACAAGCTTTTCTCTGAGTGTCATGTCATCAACCCCAGTAAGAAATCTAGGACCCGTCCTCCGATCAACACAAGATCATCTGCACAGGACTTGCCATGTCAGATCTGCTATCTAAACTACCCCAACACTGTGAGTTCCATCATATGACTGGTTCTATATTATACAGCAGCTATAATACAAGGTGAAACTCTGAAAGGAAATTTTCGTCCTTATAGAAATGGAATAAAGATATAAACACCAGAAAGGTATTTAGAAGCATATTACATTATTACAAGTGAACAAAATCTCAGTCATACATAAATATATCAAATATTTCATTGTCACTTAATTGCGGCTTCATACCTATTCAGTTTGCTGATGGTTGGATTGTAGACTAGAGTACATGTTATTGACACATGGTGGAGAGCCCAGGTCGTGGCTGGCTTGTAATGATTCATAGTGTTTTTTTGGATAGTTTTAATTAATTAATAATAAATTGATTGGCCGCAAAGGAGGCAAATAAACTGGGGTATGACTTGCATTTGTAATGTCTTTGAGCATTACAAACACTTTCCGCTGTTCTTTACAGCTTGACCTGAATAAATAGTTATACAACTGTTTCCTGTTTTGTTGGGTTGCACATTAAACATTTCAGCTTGTTTAATTACGCTTATCACTTATCAGCTCAGGTGTGTGGTCACCTCACCAGTGAACTAATTTAATAAATATATGACAGGCACTAGTTTGGGGTGTTCATATTTATCTATAGATCCAGGAATCTATGTGTATGTCTGCGTCTCTTTTTGTAAAGACTATGTACGGAGAATCCCAAACGTGCCCAAGTTGATTAACCATTTTAAGCTCAGGTTCCCCGGCCTTGGCTGTGGTGAAACGCAATATCTACCTATTTGAAGGAAAGGGACCCAGACCAGATTATACTTCCATCTAACTTCCAAATTGATGCAACCAAAAAAACACTGCAGCTATATACCATCATTTACTGCAAAGTCTCCATTAGATTGTTACAACATTGTAGCTGATAATACAATTCTCTATCTATGGGGAAATTAATGAATGGGATGGGAAACGTACTGTGAAGTATATGCTCCTGTAGAGAAGCCACACGTCTGTAATGCAACCAACCAATTTAAGAAAAACATATATGGAAGTTATACATGGAATGCAGGCAAATTTGTGAATAAGTATCCACTCCCTTTGCCATTTAAAAAGAAATCCAGTAATATTATGGGTGCCATGTGGTAAAATGTTTGTATACTGTCTACTACCTGGTGAGATTGCTTGTTGTCAACCTGCTGTCATGGCATGGGTCTTGTGTTTTCGAATGGTACACATTTGGGTGATTAGCAATTTGCTGTCTCTGTGGATCAGATATGGTCTACGATATGATAAGTGATGATAACCAAATCCTAGTTGATTCTGTGAATTATTAGCTGGTTGTTTTTTCTCTGCATAAATGTAAAAAGAAAATAGCAACAAATCCACTCAATGCTTCCATTTAAATCCTGAAAAAAACTAACTGGATTGCTATAATTGGACTGTGAGAACAGAGAATTGGCATTTGTCATGTATTTTACATACCCCTATTCAATGTTGTTTTGGCGCCAGATTAGCGCCCTTTATTTGCTGACTTTTACCACTTCAATGCTCAGAATATTTGTGCTCTTCACAGTACTTCACAGGCCTGGAGTGTGGACACAAGTTCTGTATGCAGTGCTGGGGAGATTACCTGACCACCAAAATCATAGAAGAAGGAATGGGACAGGTATTTATTAAGACTTTTTTATTTTTATTATAGACAACATACGGTTATTACGGAAGTTAAATTATGGCCTTGTATGCTTCTGTTTCAGACCATTTCTTGTCCTGCCCATAGTTGTGACATATTGGTTGATGACAACACAGTCATGTGAGTACCTTGTTTTGGCTTGTTTTGACATGCTGAATTATTCGTATTTTAATTTGTATGTTTTGACAGTTTACTCTTGAACTGGGTCAGTCCTGATTTGTTGTTGGAACAGCCCACTTTAACACATGTCTTACTGTGACATGCTGAGCTTGTGACCTTTTAACCCAAAGAAAAGCAAAATTGTGTTAACAGGTTTTGATCATACTTTAAGTTGGTTAAAGTGATCTTACGTAAGTTCATGTAATTTCATCCAAGAATTATATTATTCAAATGAAAGTGCTATGTTTTTTGTATTTTCACACCACATGTTGTGGGGCCTATATTAATTTGAATTTGCCCCATATTGAATGCGTTGCAAGCTAATCTCTTGACCTAGCGTTAAGGCTGTAATTGCTTTAACCTACATCCTGGTCTCCCGTAGCTAGTAAGGTTAATGTGCTGGTGTTAGGTTATGCTACATTATAAACCAAACACAAAACCAGGTGCCACCACTGGACCAAACATTAATGTGGCATCATGGTAAGATTCCACATCAATCTTTACATAAAAGACTGGGTATGTAACTATGGTCTTTGGCTAGGCTTACATCAATTTACTCTTTATTTGTATATCAGTGTATAGTTGGGTCCAGGCAGGAAACTAAAACTTTTCCCCTGCAGCTACTATAAAGTGCAGAGCTCAAAATTTCAACCGTTTTGGTTGCCAATGTGCCTGGAATTGAATCTGTGCGACCTAAAAAAATAATTGGGAGCACCTATAAGTCTGCAAATAATTTCTGTGGTGCGACCAAAACGGTACGTCAAGTGAAACAAAAGAAGCGCTCCTTGCCATCAAACGTGCATTCCCCTCTGAGCCGCCGGTAGCTCTAGTTTATAATAGCGTTAGCGTGTAGATTGTTTACTCATTGACACAACAGAGCGGAATGTTTTTAAGGCTACTTTAAACATTTGACGTTATATTTTTGAGTGGTGCTAGCCACTCCGACAGCATTGTGTCGCTGGCTGGCTCTGTCCGTCCAAGAACGGAAATAGCATTTGTTGACCACCAAGTGTCACTGTTGTGCAGCCTAACATGCACACACACACACACACACACACACACACACACACACACACACACACACACACACACACACACACACACACACACCCAGCGGCCAGGGAAGAGGGCTTGTACAGCACAAGTACAGTACAGCACCACTCAGTTCATAGGCGTCTGATTTTATTAATAATTAAACAAATCAATTACATATTGGTGCTCCTTACATTATGGTTGGTGATCCTAATTATTTTCTGGAGCAATCCTTCTTTTTCTTTTTTCTTTTTCTTTTACAGTTTAGTGTGTGTGTATGTGTAACTGTGTGTGTTCATTTAGTTATGCTTGAGAGTCTGACTAATGGTGTAACTAAGAAGTAGGGTCAGCATGGTGAGACATTTTCCAACAATAAATAAATCTCGTCAACACCGGTACTACCTGTATCAAAGAATTTGCATAGCCTACTTTGACTCCAAGTGCTCTTATTATTCTAGCTGCCGTCTGCTAAATTCATTGCAGTTGTCAACCAGTAGATGTCCTCCTCAACACACCCAGGTTGAAGCTTCACTACAGAAGAGTAGTTTCTAATAATTATTTCTCACAACAACTTATTCATTATACTACATCTAGAGTTTTAGATTAACTCTTTATATCGTCTTAAATCTTCCCCAATTTGCCAAGTGGGTGCTTTTGACCTGGGCTTTGACCCCAAATCCTCTACCATCTTCTCATGTAAAGAGCCTTCTTTCTTCCTCCCCCACTCCCATCACGTGATCTGCTCTGGGCTGCTTGCTGCCTGCCTGCTCTCTGTTCTGTTCTGCAATCTGCACAGACGGGCTCGGTTGAGGCAGAGCGCAGGAGGAGACACGTTGATTTTATAAATTGTACTATGGTAATGTGCATTATCCGGCTAGATATTGATAGCAAGCTTAGTAAGTTCTGAATAATTTTGTTTTTACTTGAGTAAAAGTATAAAATTAAGTGTTTACCCTAGGATGAAGTTGTAGCAGCAGTGGTGGACAGAACAATAATATAAAAAGAAACGTCTTTCTCCATCCTGCTGAGACGTTTCTATAATCTTCCAGCAGCTGGATCTGTTCGTTTCCCACATTGGTTATGTCCATATGAGGGTCATCAGCATGTGTCTACCTTCAGCTTTACTACCCACTACTACAACCCACTATCAAAGGCACACTGTGCGACCCCTGTAGCTACTATAGGGGTTACCTTCCATGTCTGCCTATGAGTACACGGCATAGCCTTCATTCATGAACTCATTGGTTTGGGCTTCGTGTTGACTAACATTTTGTTTTGGTTTCTCCTCCAGGCGCCTCATAACAGATTCAAAAGTGAAGTTGAAGTACCAGCATTTAATCACAAATAGTTTTGTAGAGGTATGTTGATTGAAATATGTTTATGGCATCAAGAATATGAGCTTAAGTTATAACTATGACCCTCATGGTGCTCCATGTCACATGTTGTGTTTCTGCTTCCTCTTCATAGTGTAATCGACTGTTAAAGTGGTGTCCAGCACCTGACTGCCATCATGTCGTCAAAGTCCAGTATCCAGATGCCAAGCCTGTGAGGTGCAAGTGTGGCCGTCAGTTCTGGTAAGACACCCCTCCGGCTTATTTAGTTATGCTAGCCAGTAGCCAGGTTTGGCATCCCCTATGCCAAGGCTTTGCCATAAACGAGCTTGTACCCACCTGGCGCTGCAGTACGCTCCCCTTGCATCCTTGTTTCCTGTTGGCAGGTCATAGCTCTCCTAATCCCTGCAACTAGAACATGGAGAAATTTTATCACAGATTACCTGGAGTCATATCAACATGCACAATGTAAATCTCTTTATTGTGAGGAGCTGTGGCAGGTTGGGTCATGGTTTATTACTTGCTTTTAATCTCTTTCCAAAACGATCAGTTAAAGCTGTTCCTCTTTTGCACACAGGTAATGAATGATGTGCATTCATGCAAGAGAATTCTTTCCCAGCAGGGATGTGTTGAAATGCTGTACACTACTAAATTGAACATGAGTGTTTATTTTCTTTTTCTTTTTTGCAGCTTCAACTGTGGGGAAAACTGGCACGATCCTGTCAAGTGCAAGGTATGCACAATTGATTTCAAGAATATTTGTCAGAAAATTTGACATTGAGTAAATTCAACAAGGAAATCCATGACATTATTAAAATTAATATTAACGACCTTGGTTGTAAATTATACAGGTGGTTGTAATCAAATGGCAGGTAATTTAATGTAATTAAATTACATACATGGTCAATGAGCTGTGGAATGCCCCTTTTTATATGGCCAAACATGTCATGAAAAGACATTTTTTTCTTTTACTTAACATAGAGCAAGACAGCAGACTGCCAGGCTCCCACACATTTTGATGGAGGACACTCATAAGACTAGCCTTGTTATTGCAGAGGCAGTCCTGGCAGCAACAATGCCTCTTGAGTCCCAGTGTAAAACTGAGAAAGCGATATACCTGAATGTTTTCACACTATTGAAGGGAAGGCCTAAGTCATTTTTAGTTCTCATTTATTTTGTAGTGGCTGAGGAAATGGATCAAGAAATGTGACGATGACAGTGAAACTTCAAACTGGATTGCAGCAAATACCAAGGTATGTCCATTTGCAAGGTTGGTTGGGTTAGCAATTTGTTAGTCATAAAGCTATTTACATAGTCCACAAATTATTAATTCGTAAACTACATCATTGCAAGTTCTTAATAAGTAATGAACTGTAGAAGATTTAGGCTACAAACTATAAGTCGTTGCAGTAGGTGCTGGGTGGAGGTGGGATTTCTTGTGTCGATCTGTTGTTGCGCACGCTGCCATTAGGTAGAGAATGATCTGTTGTTGCGCACGCTGCCATTAGGTAGAGAATTATCTGTTGTTGCGCACGCTGCCATTAGGTAGAGAATGTCGCAGCTTCCATTTTTATAGTAGAAGTCAGAGGACGTCAGATTGAGCTGGAGCAGCCAAAATATGGAGATGGCTGTGGTCGTCACAGACTTGCCACATGACGTCTGAGATCCACATGCCTTTATTAAACCTTGGTTGCGTCCGAAATCACATACCGGTACTAAATATATTATACTATTTTTCAACATACTTTTGAGTGGTGTATGCAATAGAACGTTTTATTTTGGACATGCTGTACTAATGAGACTGCACAGAATGTTAGGAAAGTGCCCCATCTTGTGACAAAGCAGATGCTACTACACATACAGGTAGTGGGGTGGAAACATAGATTTTTGGATTCATTGCAATGCGGACATGGCCGATAGTGAATCGATGCACAAAACTATTTTCTAAATGTTAATTTAACATAATATTGGGGGAAAGAAAAATAGAATTGCTTCATTTATTTATTACTTTCACTCACTTTCACTCACTCAATCACACTTTGCCCCACAACCAGGAGTGTCCAAAATGCCACGTCACCATCGAGAAAGATGGTGGCTGCAATCACATGGTTTGTCGGAACCAGAACTGCAAAGCTGAGTTTTGTTGGGTCTGCTTGGGTCCATGGGAACCCCATGGCTCTGCCTGGTAAGTCATTAAAAAAAAAGAAAATCACACTTGTGTGAAGTGAGGGGCTCTCTTATCATCGTACATCACATTCCGTGCTCAGCCAATTCAATCATTAATACTATGTGGTACACAAAGTTACAAACACACGGAGCTGGCCAATCAAATCATCACAAATGTGGTACACACAAAGCTGAGC
This sequence comes from Protomyctophum bolini, assembly GCF_963924005.1. Lineage (NCBI taxonomy): Eukaryota > Metazoa > Chordata > Actinopteri > Myctophiformes > Myctophidae > Protomyctophum > Protomyctophum bolini. The sequence goes on from NC_137865.1 coordinate 30,717,831, forward strand.
ATAAGAGGGTAGCGTCCCTCAAACACTAAGCCACTGCATCACTTCACCTCACTTAAGCAGTGCGTCTTGTTAACGTAGCATACCCTTACCTCGTTCATCATCTATCTGGATCATAGCTTTACCCACATGCATACCACAGAAGTCATTTGTTCACTCTAGTATAATGTGTTTGTACTATATTTTCATCAATCTAATGAGCAGAACTACTTTGAAACAAAAATCTGAATCTTCTCTGCAAAATATAGAGGTATAAATGTTTTTTTATAAAACTGCAACCATATGGTCTTTAGCCATTAAAGAGAAATCTGATGACTTTCAAGAAATATTGGGACAGTTATGGACAGCAATCCATTAGGACCTGTATTAGATAATCCACAGTAATGTGGGGAGGAAAATGGGGACCATATCTGTTTTAGTTGTTTGTTATGATTGTATTTTTTATTAATTTTTTGTCATTGTATTGTATTTGTGTATCTGTTTGTTTTTTTCTGGACATTTTATTAACAAGAGAGCTAAACTGTAATGTTTTATATAATTGAAAAAGAATGTCAATAAATATATTGTTAAAAAAAGAAACTGCAACCATATAGTATCTAGTAGTGATGCGCGGGCCGGCTTTTTTTCATAACCCGCCCGTCCCGCCACGGGAGCCAGCCTGCACCACCTGCCCCGCAAAACAATATATTAATCAACGGCCCGCCCGCCCTGAAAAAACAAAAAGTAGCCTAACAACCGGCTTTTCAACACCCAGCAAGTCTAGTCCATTCAATTGTGTTGAGAGAGAGAGAGAGAGAGTGACAGCTGGGGAGGGCACCATATGGGAGAGGAGAGGAGAGAGAGGTTCACTTCACTCGTTTGGGTTTTGTGTGCACTGCAGTCGTGCTCGAAATGAATGAATCTCGTGCTCATTTTAGTTTGATTGTGTATAGGCTACTTATTTGCGGCGGTACTGCACAGCCAAAATAGCCACTCTACAAGCTCTCTACGCGTCGCCTGCGACGTGTTGTGAGCTCATAGATCTCCTATAATTCTGTGCGTGCAGCCCACTGTGCACGCCTGCACAGCACCGCGCGCAATTAAGAAAGATTTGGTGCAGATGTGCTCATTGCGCTGATGATGGTCAGGTTCAGAGCCTCAGAACGCGCCCTTTCATAAGCTACACATTGATGAACAACAGAACAAGCTGGTGGTTTCAGCAGGAGTAGACCGTAGACACAGGAGAGCAGGTACCGGAATACTTTTTTTCTCCTTTTTTGGGAGGGGGGGCCCGCCCCGCTGAAAACCTTGACCCGTCTACCCGCCCCGTGGGACCTGCGGGCAACAGGCCGGCCCGCACATCACTAGTATCTAGTAATAACACCCACTTTAAGTAGTGATTTAAGTAATGATTATCTCCTTTAATACTATGATACTTTAATAGTGGTATATTATGTGAATTCTGATGTCTTGTAGGTATAACTGCAATCGTTACAATGAAGATGATGCCAAGGCGGCCAGAGATGCACAAGAGGTAACGTCTGTAAGACATGTCTTTTTATTTTTTAAATATTTTATATTGTGCCTTTTTATGCATTTATTGATGATGAAGTCAGACAGGAAACGGGGAGAGAGGAATGGGGGAGTGACACGCAGCAAAGGCAGTCGCGATCGAGACTCGAACCCGCGTCGCGCTGTCAGGCTACATTGGAGCCTGACATGTCGCCAAGACATGTCTTTTGCATAAGGTTTGCCTAACCCGTCCCCCCTTTTCACTGGTTGACTGATGTCTGCTAATCATTTGGTGAAACTTTACTCAAATTCAGAATTCCATGGGATGCCTTGTTCAATATCTACCCTGATTTCATTTGCCATAATTTGTGTTTGCTGCCAGTACATACAGACAGTGTGGAGGGCAGCGTTGCTTCTGCAATGTAACTAAATCAAGTTTGGTGTGTTTGGTGTCATGTGCAGCGCTCCAGGGCAGCATTGCAGAGGTACCTGTTCTATTGTAACCGCTACATGAACCACATGCAGAGCCTACGCTTTGAGCACAAGCTCTATGCTCAGGTTAAGCAGAAAATGGAGGAGATGCAGCAGCACAACATGTCCTGGATCGAGGTGCAGTTCCTGAAGAAGGCTGTGGATGTGCTGTGCCAGTGCCGGTCAACACTCATGTTCACCTATGTCTTTGCCTTCTACCTCAAGAAGAACAACCAGTCCATTATATTTGAGGTACTGAGAAATGCTATCTTGTCAGGTCACGTGTTGTGACTCGGACTGTCACAAGAAGGCACAACTTTTGCATATGATTAACTGAAGCTGAATACTTCTACACAAGGTGAACAATTGGACTTGCCAAAGTCTTTAAAGGGTTAGTTCAGATGATTTTTGGACTTAAAGCTGTAGGAAATACTTGCCATTAATATAGTGTTTGCAAACTTACGGTATTAATTGATTGCCTGAGTCCCGTGGTGGGAGTTATGTTCTGGTTTTGGAAAATGTTACCGGTCATTTGGTCGGGGTCTGGGGTAGAGTTCTCAACGGGCCTGAAATTTAAAGCCCAACCATACTGGGTCCAAATTGGGCCGGCCCGAGGCTCTGCCCAGCTCCAAACATTACCATAAATTTAGGCCTGAATACCCGGAAAAGACGAGTGGAAAAGTGTTGGCCCACCTTGACTACCTTGACACCTTGACAGCAGGACTAGCATACAACATTGTTGCATGCTAGATGTAAACAGGGTAAGTGTCATGGCCGCCCCAATGCATTTCCAATGGACAACAATCTGTTGTGCAGGTGTGAGTGAAGCCTTAGGCCTGACTCACACCTTCACAACAGATTGATTGCGAACGCAGTGAGCACTTACTATGAGACCTAGCAGATCATGTCTGTGTGTGTGTCCGTGTCCCCCCCCTTTGTGCCCATATATGGAGCTGAGTGATTTGTTTGTGATTGATGCAACACACTCCATATTTGGACGTATATCTGCTTTGGGGACTCCTTATATGGTTATGGCTAAGTTAAAAACTTAACTTAAAAATAACTTAACTTAAAAAATAATAACTTAAAAATAAATCTTAAAAAAACCCAAATATGCGCGTCTTACTGGTGTATAGCTGATGCATGAGACTTGTTTACTGATGCAAGCTCGCAATGCATTTCCAATGGGAGTCACATGGTTTGACACAACATTTTTGTTGTATGAGGGGGAGGGGGGGCAGTCGAAACACAGACTAATGCCGTACAACAAATGTTGTCAAACCATGTGACTTCCATTGGAAATGCATTGGGGCGGCCATGACACTTACCCTTTGTTTACATCTAGCACCCAACAATGTTGTATGCTAGATGCGAAGGTGTGAGTGAGGACTTAGGCTTCACTCACACCTTTCGATACAACATTGAGTAGTCTAGTTGACTAATAATATGGTTTTGGTCTCCATTTGACATCAGAACAACCAGGCAGATCTGGAAAACGCCACCGAGGTGCTATCTGGCTACCTAGAGAGGGACATCTCTCAGGACTCCCTGCAGGACATCAAGCAGAAAGTACAAGATAAGTACAGGTGGGTGAAGGAACTAGCACCACTCCACATGGTCCAATCACTGTTCAGCTGTTTTGCATCTAACTTCCACTTTTAGCAGTTCCAGTGGCTCAAGTTCAGTTGAAGGAGATGTTGGTGTACTGTTTTGTGGATTTAATACAAAAAAAAAATATATATATATATATATATACCGATATTAAATTTTCCATTGGCTAAATCCCGTGGTGGGAATTCGGTTCTGGTTTTGGTGAATATATATATATTTTAAAAAGATGCGTGAAAGAGCTTCAACACTATACACAAAAAAGCTTTCAAGTAAAGGCATGGGTTGTGGTTTATTGTCCAACTTAAGCTGTCCTTTCATTTTGTCCTTGCCGTCCGTGCTTTGTAGCACTTTGAGATTTGACGATGCTTTATAAAGCAGATGTATTATTAATATTATTACTTTTGTGGCTTTCCCTCTTTCGTTTGCCTGTAGATACTGCGAAAGCAGGCGAAGAGTGCTGCTACAGCACGTGCACGAAGGCTATGAGAAGGACCTGTGGGAGTACATCGAGGATTGAGGACACGTCCCCCCCCATGCAACGGACTCTTGAGTATCTCGACAAAACCTAGAGCGCTGATGCAATTTAACTGGGCAGCACGGGCCTCTGCCGCCTCTCCCCCGGCAACCACTTTTTTGCATCTTTTGTTTTTTCCCTCCCTGGATTTGTTTAATGAAATCTTCAAAGTAAATTATATATAAATAGAATAATGAAAAAAGAGTAAGTGTACTACAGTATTGTTAGCAACAGAGTGAAGTCTGAGAAAGCAGAAGATCCATCTAAACCAGAATACATCCACTAGGCTTGTATTGTAACACCTCCTTTTCCCCTCAGTTTTGTTTCTTTTTTTCTTTTTATCCTTGTGAATCTTTTAGGTTTTGATTTTTTTTTTCTTTTTTTTGTGTGAACATGTTTTCAACACAGCTTTAATTGTCCTGGCCATGTCTGCTATATGTGGTGAGATCCTTTGTCTGGGTTGCTGAATGTTGATCAAGCTGATCGCAAATGGGGCAAAGACATTTCAGGGGGAGGGGGTTGAAGGAAAAAAGTTAAAAAAGAACAAAAAGTAAGTCTGTATTTTTCAATTTGTAAATACTCCATATGCATGGAAGTTCAAGAGCAAGAGTGGCACGTGTTTGCATAATTTTTAAATTTAAAAATATTTATTCTTTACCAATATTCGAGAAGGTGTATATTTGCTGTGTACGGTTTGAGTCTCTCTACCCACCGCAACTTACATACAAGTGTGGTATTATGTCAAGTCTTTGGCATTATGGTAAAAAACACAACCCCCTCCATCATCGTCCAATCTCTCCAGAGTGGTGCACAAGTTACACCCTACCGGTTAACTCTAAACGGGGAACGATAGAACGGGTTCATTGTACTTGCCAAGCAATGACATTGAGGACTTTGAAAGTGCACAGCGGGGTTTAGAAATCCAAGAGGTGGTTTAAAAGTGTAAAATGTACAGGTTAGGTGGAGTGTACCTGCTCTGTCTCCCTCTATGCTAATCCACATTTTTGCTGTACCCTCCCTTAGTTGATTTTAGAGATGTTTAACATTACTAATTATTTACAAGAGCCAAATTGAGTGACATTCACTCTTCTTTTTTTCTCTCTCTCTCGACGTGGCTTGAGGTAGCCCTCTCAAAGCTCTGCTCGCACCTTGAGGAATACGATGAAGGTAATGGAATGTACTGGCACCAGGCAGCACCGCTCTGGGTGCTGGTAATTTGGGACTGGATAACTGTCTAACAGGGTCAGGCACTTGCATCACTCTAGCTGAGAATTATGGATGGCGTGGGGCTCATGATGGCCGTGCTGCTCTTAGAAGAGATCTCTTAACCTTGCAGTGAACCTGGACATTGCTTTAACACGAGTGACATAGATGGACTCGCATGAGCCTTAGTAGACAGCGGAGGAGTGATAGTTCAAATTTCTGAGGGTTCTAGGATCATTTTATAATGCTGTTGCTGTTATGCTTTTGCGTTTTTTGAGATGTTTTTCTGCACATGGTATTGAGGATTTGGCAACGAAATGTCAGTGCCCCTCCAGGTATTGCATTGTTCTGTGTTGGTTGCTCTGGATAGCAAGCTCTCTGCTTGTAAATGCTCGCATATGTCTCGGCACTGCAGCAGTCTTCACAAGACTAACTGCAGGGGAGACACGAAATATACAGCTACTAGTGCAAGTGGGAAGATGACAAAGTGTCAGACATTTTTCAAACACATCCTTTGCCCAACCCCCCCCCCCCCAGTATCAGATCTTTGGGGAATTCTTGCCCAAATTGCTTCTTATGTGTTCAACAAACTATTATTTTAACCTAGCAAAAATAAAAAAAACTGTATTGTTTCTTTGAATAAATGTCATGAGAATTATTGGGAGTACTGTGTGAGTCATTAGAGTAGGCTTGGTCTCGATCATGAATTACCCAAATGTCCATGATGCATTTCTGCGCTTTGTATTTGAAATGTAGTGTATTCTACAATCCTTTACAGAGAACTGTGGTTGTCTTCCAGAATAGTAGCTTTATGAATAAATGTGGTAATTCATGGTCAATAAGATTTTTTTTCCTTTTATTTTCTGTTGGGAAAAATGTTAACCTTTTTGCACCTATTTTACTTGCAGGTGTTTTCATTTTGACTTGCAGGTTGTTCATAAGAGGATGTGGTTGTTTGTAAAATGTTACTTTTTTCCAACTTCATTTTGTGTATCAGCCACAAACTAATGACAATTCAGTTTGGATAATGACAGAAGGGCAATTTATTTTCTTTAAGCTGTCTTGCAGTTATAGAACACACCAGCTACTGCTGTGGTCCTTAGGCTAACACGCTCAACAGGGCTCAATGTTTTCTTCGTGTCTGCTAGTAGTTTTCATCAACATTTCAAGATAACATTGAACGTAACAGAAGCAGCTACTTTCATTTAATTGAAACATCCAAAAACTTTTAATACTTTTCTACATATATCTTTTCTTTATGCTATCAAAGGTGTTTTATTTCCTATTTACATAGTGTAAAAATGTGGAAGAAATTAGTTGTCTGTTTTGGAGAAAATATTAAAGTGCAAAATGTTGCAAACATCCTTCTGGCATGGGTGATTGTTTCATAATGCACACAATATACATCTTTGTTGTGGCTGCGACTCATCTTTACAGCTTATGTGTTAATATGTTGGAACACCATCCTTGGAAAATCACTTTCCATCTGGATATAAGTATAACTATGAGAAAAATGTCACAAGCACACTGCATGGAATTTGTAACTGAAGAGATGATCCACATGAGGGGGACAGAGACCATGAAATGTTACTCTGGAACATAGGGATTTTATTGGAGGTAATGGACAGAATTGATCACGTTGTTTTTATTAGTAGTACACATTACAAATCTACTGGCTCTTTATTTTAATACCTATGATGTGAAGTTTAGCACAATGTTGATCCACAATAAAATTAAGTTTTTGAGTGAGCAAATGAGGGCTTGCAGCTAGGACTTTTAGACCCTTCAATGAGTAAAGCCATCTCACCAACAGCATTTTGATTATATTACATCTCTGCAAATACACGGTTAAAGTGAAACAAAGATAGTGAAGATAGCTTTTAGCATTGCAAAATGCTGTACTCTGTCGTCGACACTAAGCCATTCCAACCTGTTAAAATGGGCAGGGGTGAGGTGGGTTCTGGGTGTAATTAAGGCAAGGCCAAGTAGTAGCCTGACCAGTTTGTTTTGGAAAGTGGAGCCTAGTTTAAAGGGCCTTTTGAGGTGCTGTGGTACCAGAAGTACCATGAGCAAATAGAGGGTATGCGCGTGACATCATCATACCCGGTAGTTATGCGGGAACGCCTACTAAGTGAGTGGCAAAAAAACTACTTTCTGGCCTATTTGATTGCATTAAATGACTTTAAACAACATTAAATTCACTTTGTCACTCACTTTGCCACTCGATCTGCCATTCACTTTATGCATGCGCATACCCTCTATACACTTCTATATAGCCAAAAACAGGAAATCATCATAGAGGAGGTAAAAAGGAAGGAAGAAAATTAATACAGTTTACGGGGGCCAGTTTAGAATTGCAGCCGTCCGTAGGTGCCCTTTGAGAGCGTTTTTGAAGGAGTCAAGGGAGTCGCATCTGTTAATGACCGTTGGTAGGGCGTTCCACATGGTGGCATAGGAGTGAAATTAATTTAGTCCCTTGTTTGTGCCAAATCTGGGTTGAACTGTTAGCACAGGGTTTGAACTCCCTCTGGTGTTGTGGGTGTGGACTTCGTTGACATTAAGGAAGTATTTAGGCACAAACAAGTCACATGGAATCTGATTTAGATCAGGTTGTTGCATTCGGACTGAGACAGATCTGAGATTTCCTGAAATCAGATTTGAAACCACCTCTAAACGTGGCTCAAGTAAAAAAAAAAAAAATCTGATTCCATGTGACTTGTTTGTGTTTAGACTTATTTAAACAAATCAGATTCCAATCTGGCAGAATAGCCTTAATATACAAAAAGGCCCTCGACGATGCCAGAGCCACCTATTATTCATCCTGAATAGAGGAAAACAAAAGTAACCCTAAGTTCCTTTTTGATACTTGTCAGCTAAACTGACAAAAAGCCATGAATCCACTGATCCATGTATCCCCACAACTCTTAGATAGATAGATAGAATACTTTATTGGCAGTTTAAGAAAATTACAGAAAAATGACATTTTAAAAAACGCCAAATGGACTTAGACACAAAAAAGCCTTCGCTTGTTTCCATTGTGGTCCACTTTGTAACATGAAACTATACACATACATACTGTACATACAAAACAACCATGGAACATATAATAAATAATCCTTATATATAAGGCTGGGAGCTATATACATAGGACAAGAGGTACCCTGGGAGAATAGTCTTGAGCATGGGAGATGGGCTATCCAGGGTTAGAATCTAATTATGACCAGTGAGTGTGTAGATGGAGCCATGATTTCAGGTCTTTCCTAAATATTGCAATAGAATTTAGGGATTTCAGGGCTGGAGGGAGTGCATTCCACAGAGTAGTGGCTGCGTAGAAAAAAGCATTTTTCCCATGAGTGTCCTGAAACTGGGGGGAACTAGATCATAAGGACTTCCTCTGGTTGAGTACCTGTGAGCATCCCTCACTCTGGGCAGGTAGCCCATCAGGTACTCTGGAACAGAGGCACCTAGGATCTTGAAGACCAGACACAGTGAGAGCTGAGATACTCTCTCCTCCACCCTTAGCCATCCCAGGCTACTAAAGTGGGCAGAGGTAAGATGAGACCTGGGGTTCAATTTTAGTAGTAACCTCACAAGCTTGTTTTGGGAGGTCTGCAGCTTTGTTTTCAAAAGCGTGGAGATACCTCTGTACCATGAAGTACACGCATAGTCAAAGTGGCACTGGATGAGGGCACCGGCCAAGTTCCTCATAGCACTGCTGTTGACATAAGGGGATATCCTGCCCAAGAAACGAGTTCTCTGGTTGACCTTAATAGTAGCGATTTCATGAGTTTTAGTGCAGGAACAAACCCTTTAAAAGAGGCTTAGTTTTTTAGATACCCCTCCCCGAGGTATAACAAAACGGGACATCGTTTTTTCATATCTTTAGGATGTCCCCTTCATGAAATGGATTGTCCCGAGATTTACTTTTACTGCAAAAGTCATGAAATTAATCCATGAAGTGACTAGTCTCACCACATATGTAGGCAAAAAACGCCTATCCTAAAAGAGTTAAGTTAATCCTCTGTCATTTTCTACCTGCTGATTGTTTTTACATCATACTTGCACAGATGATCTACAGGTAGTGTGCCTACATCCCAGAACAATTAGAATGCCATTATTACTTGCGCAAGCAGAGCGCGAAAAATTGCGCGCTATAGTATGCCGTACGATATGGGCTATAGCCCACGGTCCAAAATGATGAGAAACGAGGCTAACTTTTTTTTTCAAAATTTCAAAAAACATGGGCTATAACCCATCGTTTTTGTCATTTCGAAAAAAAATTCAAATCTTCAAAAATGATGAAAAACTGCGCGCTATAGTATGCCGTACGATATGGGCTATAGCCCACGGTCCAAAATGATGAGAAACGAGGCTAACTTTTTTTTTCAAAATTTCAAAAAACATGGGATATAACCCATCGTTTTTGTCATTTCGTCGTTTTTTTCAAATCCTCAAAAATGATGAAAAACGGCGCGCTATAGTATGCCGTACGATATGGGCTATAGCCCATGGTCCAAAATGATGAGAAACGAGGATAACTTTTTTTCCAAAATTTCAAAAAACATGGGCTATAACCCATCGTTTTTGTCATTTCGTAATTTTTTTCAAATCCTCAAAAATGATGAAAAACGGCGCGCTATAGTATGCAGTACGATATGGGCTATAGCCCATGGTCCAAAATGATGAGAAACGAGGCTAACTTTTTTTTTCAAAATTTCAAAAAACATGGGCTATAACCCATCGTTTTTGTCATTTCGTAATTTTTTTCAAATCTTCAAAAATGATGAAAAACTGCGCGCTATAGTATGCCGTACGATATGGGCTATAGCCCACGGTCCAAAATGATGAGAAACGAGGCTAACTTTTTTTTTCAAAATTTCAAAAAACATGGGCTATAACCCATCGTTTTTGTCATTTCGTAATTTTTTTCAAATCTTCAAAAATGATGAAAAACTGCGCGCTATAGTATGCCGTACGATATGGGCTATAGCCCACGGTCCAAAATGATAAGAAACGAGGCTAACTTTTTTTTTCAAAATTTCAAAAAACATGGGCTATAACCCATCGTTTTTGTCATTTCGTAATTTTTTTCAAATCTTCAAAAATGATGAAAAACTGCGCGCTATAGTATGCCGTACGATATGGGCTATAGCCCACGGTCCAAAATGATGAGAAACGAGGCTAACTTTTTTTTCAAAATTTCAAAAAACATGGGCTATAACCCATCGTTTTTGTCATTTCGTCATTTTTTTCAAATCCTCAAAAATGATGAAAAACGGCGCGCTATAGTATGCCGTACGATATGGGCTATAGCCCATGGTCCAAAATGATGAGAAACGAGGCTAACTTTTTTTTTCAAAATTTCAAAAAACATGGGCTATAACCCATCGTTTTTGTCATTTCGTAATTATTTTCAAATCTTCAAAAATGATGAAAAATTGCGCGCTATAGTATGCCGTACGATATGGGCTATAGCCCACGGTCCAAAATGATGAGAAACGAGGCTAACTTTTTTTTTCAAAATTTCAAAAAACATGGGCTATAACCCATCGTTTTTGTCATTTCGTCGTTTTTTTCAAATCCTCAAAAATGATGAAAAACGGCGCGCTACAGTATGCCGTACGATATGGGCTATAGCCCATGGTCCAAAATGATGAGAAACGAGGATAACTTGTTTTTTTCAAAATTTCAAAAAACATGGGCTATAACCCATCGTTTTTGTCATTTCGTAATTTTTTCAAATCTTCAAAAATGATGAAAAACTGCGCGCTATAGTATGCCTTACGATATGGGCTATAGCCCACGGTCCAAAATGATGAGAAACGAGGCTAACTTTTTTTTTCAAAATTTCAAAAAACATGGGCTATAACCCATCGTTTTTGTCATTTCGTCATTTTTTTCAAATCCTCAAAAATGATGAAAAACGGTGCGCTATAGTATGCCGTACGATATGGGCTATAGCCCATGGTCCAAAATGATGAGAAACGAGGATAACTTTTTTTTCCAAAATTTCAAAAAACATGGGCTATAACCCATCGTTTTTGTCATTTCGTAATTTTTTTCAAATCCTCAAAAATGATGAAAAACGGCGCGCTATAGTATGCCGTACGATATGGGCTATAGCCCATGGTCCAAAATGATGAGAAACGAGGCTAACTTTTTTTTTTCAAAATTTCAAAAAACATGGGCTATAACCCATCGTTTTTGTCATTTCGTCGTTTTTTTCAAATCCTCAAAAATGATGAAAAACGGCGCGTTATAGTATGCCGTACGATATGGGCTATAGCCCATGGTCCAAAATGATGAGAAACGAGGCAAACTTTTTTTTTCAAAATTTCAAAAAACATGGGCTATAACCCATCGTTTTTGTCATTTCGTCATTTTTTTCAAATCCTCAAAAATGATGAAAAACGGCGCGCTATAGTATGCCGTACGATATGGGCTATAGCCCATGGTCCAAAATGATGAGAAACGAGGCAAACTTTTTTTTTCAAAATTTCAAAAAACATGGGCTATAACCCATCGTTTTTGTCATTTCGTCATTTTTTTCAAATCCTCAAAAATGATGAAAAACGGCGCGCTATAGTATGCCGTACGATATGGGCTATAGCCCATGGTCCAAAATGATGAGAAACGAGGCTAACTTTTTTTTTCAAAATTTCAAAAAACATGGGCTATAACCCATCGTTTTTGTCATTTCGTCATTTTTTTCAAATCTTCAAAAATTATGAAAAACTGCGCGCTATAGTATGCCGTACGATATGGGCTATAGCCCACGGTCCAAAATGATGAGAAACGAGGCTAACTTTTTTTTTTCAAAATTTCAAAAAACATGGGCTATAACCCATCGTTTTTGTCATTTCGTCGTTTTTTTCAAATCCTCAAAAATGATGAAAAACGGCGCGTTATAGTATGCCGTACGATATGGGCTATAGCCCATGGTCCAAAATGATGAGAAACGAGGCAAACTTTTTTTTTCAAAATTTCAAAAAACATGGGCTATAACCCATCGTTTTTGTCATTTCGTCATTTTTTTCAAATCCTCAAAAATGATGAAAAACGGCGCGCTATAGTATGCCGTACGATATGGGCTATAGCCCATGGTCCAAAATGATGAGAAACGAGGCAAACTTTTTTTTTCAAAATTTCAAAAAACATGGGCTATAACCCATCGTTTTTGTCATTTCGTCATTTTTTTCAAATCCTCAAAAATGATGAAAAACGGCGCGCTATAGTATGCCGTACGATATGGGCTATAGCCCATGGTCCAAAATGATGAGAAACGAGGCTAACTTTTTTTTTCAAAATTTTAAAAAACATGGGCTATAGCCCATATCGTACGGCATACTATAGCGCGCCGTTTTTCATCATTTTTGAGGATTTGAAAAAAACGATGAAATGACAAAAACGATGGGTTATAGCCCATGTTTTTTGAAATTTTGAAAAAAAAAGTTAGCCTCGTTTCTCATCATTTTGGACCGTGGGCTATAGCCCATATCGTACGGCATACTATAGCGCGCAGTTTTTCATCATTTTTGAAGATTTGAAAAAAATTACGAAATGACAAAAACGATGGGTTATAGCCCATGTTTTTTGAAATTTTGAAAAAAAAAGTTAGCCTCGTTTCTCATCATTTTGGACCATGGGCTATAGCCCATATCGTACGGCATACTATAGCGCGCCGTTTTTCATCATTTTTGAGGATTTGAAAAAAATGACGAAATGACAAAAATGATGGGTTATAGCCCATGTTTTTTGAAATTTTGAAAAAAAAAGTTAGCCTCGTTTCTCATCATTTTGGACCATGGGCTATAGCCCATATCGTACGGCATACTATAGCGCGCCGTTTTTCATCATTTTTGAGGATTTGAAAAAAACGACGAAATGACAAAAACGATGGGTTATAGCCCATGTTTTTTGAAATTTTGAAAAAAAAAGTTAGCCTCGTTTCTCATCATTTTGGACCGTGGGCTATAGCCCATATCGTATGGCATACTATAGCGCGCAGTTTTTCATCATTTTTGAAGATTTGAAAAAAATTACGAAATGACAAAAACGATGGGTTATAGCCCATGTTTTTTGAAATTTTGAAAAAAAAAGTTAGCCTCGTTTCTCATCATTTTGGACCATGGGCTATAGCCCATATCGTACGGCATACTATAGCGCACCGTTTTTCATCATTTTTGAGGATTTGAAAAAAATGACGAAATGACAAAAACGATGGGTTATAGCCCATGTTTTTTGAAATTTTGGAAAAAAAAGTTATCCTCGTTTCTCATCATTTTGGACCATGGGCTATAGCCCATATCGTACGGCATACTATAGCGCGCCGTTTTTCATCATTTTTGAGGATTTGAAAAAAATTACGAAATGACAAAAACGATGGGTTATAGCCCATGTTTTTTGAAATTTTGAAAAAAAAAGTTAGCCTCGTTTCTCATCATTTTGGACCATGGGCTAGAGCCCATATCGTACGGCATACTATAGCGCGCCGTTTTTCATCATTTTTGAGGATTTGAAAAAAACGACGAAATGACAAAAACGATGGGTTATAGCCCATGTTTTTTGAAATTTTGAAAAAAAAAGTTAGCCTCGTTTCTCATCATTTTGGACCATGGGTTATAGCCCATATCGTACGGCATACTATAGCGCGCCGTTTTTCATCATTTTTGAGGATTTGAAAAAAATGACGAAATGACAAAAACGATGGGTTATAGCCCATGTTTTTTGAAATTTTGAAAAAAAAAGTTAGCCTCGTTTCTCATCATTTTGGACCGTGGGCTATAGCCCATATCGTACGGCATACTATAGCGCGCAGTTTTTCATCATTTTTGAAGATTTGAAAGAATTTACGAAATGACAAAAACGATGGGTTATAGCCCATGTTTTTTGAAATTTTGAAAAAAAAGGTTAGCCTCGTTTCTCATCATTTTGGACCATGGGCTATAGCCCCTATCGTACGGCATACTATAGCGCGCCGTTTTTCATCATTTTTGAGGATTTGAAAAAAATGACGAAATGACAAAAACGATGGGTTATAGCCCATGTTTTTTGAAATTTTGAAAAAAAAGTTAGCCTCGTTTCTCATCATTTTGGACCATGGGCTATAGCCCATATCGTACGGCATACTATAGCGCGCCGTTTTTCATCATTTTTGAAGATTTGAAAAAAACGACGAAATGACAAAAACGATGGGTTATAGCCCATGTTTTTTGAAATTTTGAAAAAATAAGTTAGCCTCGTTTCTCATCATTTTGGACCGTGGGCTATAGCCCATATCGTACGGCATACTATAGCGCGCAGTTTTTCATCATTTTTGAAGATTTGAAAAAAATTACGAAATGACAAAAACGATGGGTTATAGCCCATGTTTTTTGAAATTTAGGAAAAAAAAGTTAGCCTCGTTTCTTATCATTTTGGACCATGGGCTATAGCCCATATCGTACGGCATACTATAGCGCGCCGTTTTTCATCATTTTTGAGGATTTGAAAAAAATGACGAAATGACAAAAACGATGGGTTATAGCCCATGTTTTTTGAAATTTTGAAAAAAAAAGTTAGCCTCGTTTCTCATCATTTTGGACCGTGGGCTATAGCCCATATCGTACGGCATACTATAGCGCGCAGTTTTTCATCATTTTTGAAGATTTGAAAAAATTTACGAAATGACAAAAACGATGGGTTATAGCCCATGTTTTTTGAAATTTTGAAAAAAAAAGTTAGCCTCGTTTCTCATCATTTTGGACCATGGGCTATAGCCCATATCGTACGGCATACTATAGCGCGCCGTTTTTCATCATTTTTGAGGACTTGAAAAAAATGACGAAATGACAAAAACGATGGGTTATAGCCCATGTTTTTTGAAATTTTGAAAAAAAAAGTTAGCCTCGTTTCTCATCATTTTGGACCGTGGGCTATAGCCCATATCGTACGGCATACTATAGCGCGCAGTTTTTTATCATTTTTGAAGATTTGAAAAAAATTACGAAATGACAAAAACGATGGGTTATAGCCCATGTTTTTTGAAAATTTGAAAAAAAAAGTTAGCCTCGTTTCTCATAATTTTGGACCATGGGCTATAGCCCATATCTTACGGCATACTATAGCGCGCCGTTTTTCATCATTTTTGAGGATTTGAAAAAAATTACGAAATGACAAAAACGATGGGTTATAGCCCATGTTTTTTGAAATTTTGGAAAAAAAAGTTATCCTCGTTTCTCATCATTTTGGACCATGGGCTATAGCCCATATCGTACGGCATACTATAGCGCGCCGTTTTTCATCATTTTTGAGGATTTAAAAAAAACGACGAAATGACAAAAACGATGGGTTATAGCCCATGTTTTTTGAAATTTTGAAAAAAAAAGTTAGCCTCGTTTCTCATCATTTTGGACCGTGGGCTATAGCCCATATCGTACGGCATACTATAGCGCGCAGTTTTTCATCATTTTTGAAGATTTGATTTTTTTTTCGAAATGACAAAAACGATGGGTTATAGCCAATGTTTTTTGAAATTTTGAAAAAAAAAGTTAGCCTCGTTTCTCATCATTTTGGACCATGGGCTATAGCCCATATCGTACGGCATACTATAGCGCGCCGTTTTTCATCATTTTTGAGGATTTGAAAAAAATGACGAAATGACAAAAACGATGGGTTATAGCCCATGTTTTTTGAAATTTTGAAAAGAAAAGTTAGCCTCGTTTCTCATC
Source organism: Protomyctophum bolini (assembly GCF_963924005.1). Classification (NCBI taxonomy): domain Eukaryota; kingdom Metazoa; phylum Chordata; class Actinopteri; order Myctophiformes; family Myctophidae; genus Protomyctophum; species Protomyctophum bolini. Next base: position 30,733,827 of record NC_137865.1, read on the forward strand.
ATTTTGGACCGTGGGCTATAGCCCATATCGTACGGCATACTATAGCGCGCAGTTTTTCATCATTTTTGAAGATTTGAAAAAAATGACGAAATGACAAAAACGATGGGTTATAGCCCATGTTTTTTGAAATTTTGAAAAGAAAAGTTAGCCTCGTTTCTCATCATTTTGGACCATGGGCTATAGCCCATATCGTACGGCATACTATAGCGCGCAGTTTTTCATCATTTTTGAAGATTTGAAAAAAATTACGAAATGACAAAAACGATGGGTTATAGCCCATGTTTTTTGAAATTTTGAAAAAAAAAGTTAGCCTCGTTTCTCATCATTTTGGACCATGGGCTATAGCCCATATCGTACGGCATACTATAGCGCGCCGTTTTTCATCTTTTTTGAGGATTTGAAAAAAATTACAAAATGACAAAAACGATGGGTTATAGCCCATGTTTTTTGAAATTTTGGAAAAAAAAGTTATCCTCGTTTCTCATCATTTTGGACCATGGGCTATAGCCCATATCGTACGGCATACTATAGCGCGCCGTTTTTCATCATTTTTGAGGATTTAAAAAAAACGACGAAATGACAAAAACGATGGGTTATAGCCCATGTTTTTTGAAATTTTGAAAAAAAAAGTTAGCCTCGTTTCTCATCATTTTGGACCGTGGGCTATAGCCCATATCGTACGGCATACTATAGCGCGCAGTTTTTCATCATTTTTGAAGATTTTTTTTTTTTTTCGAAATGACAAAAACGATGGGTTATAGCCCATGTTTTTTGAAATTTTGAAAAGAAAAGTTAGCCTCGTTTCTCATCATTTTGGACCGTGGGCTATAGCCCATATCGTACGGCATACTATAGCGCGCAGTTTTTCATCATTTTTGAAGATTTGAAAAAATTTACGAAATGACAAAAACGATGGATTATAGCCCATGTTTTTTGAAATTTTGAAAAAAAAAGTTAGCCTCGTTTCTCATCATTTTGGACCATGGGCTATAGCCCATATCGTACGGCATACTATAGCGCGCCGTTTTTCATCATTTTTGAGGATTTGAAAAAAATGACGAAATGACAAAAACGATGGGTTATAGCCCATGTTTTTTGAAATTTTGAAAAAAAAAGTTAGCCTCGTTTCTCATCATTTTGGACCGTGGGCTATAGCCCATATCGTACGGCATACTATAGCGCGCAGTTTTTCATCATTTTTGAAGATTTGAAAAAAATTACGAAATGACAAAAACGATGGGTTATAGCCCATGTTTTTTGAAATTTTGAAAAAAAAAGTTAGCCTCGTTTCTCATCATTTTGGACCATGGGCTATAGCCCATATCGTACGGCATACTATAGCGCGCCGTTTTTCATCATTTTTGAGGATTTGAAAAAAATTACAAAATGACAAAAACGATGGGTTATAGCCCATGTTTTTTGAAATTTTGGAAAAAAAAGTTATCCTCGTTTCTCATCATTTTGGACCATGGGCTATAGCCCATATCGTACGGCATACTATAGCGCGGCGTTTTTCATCATTTTTGAGGATTTGAAAAAAACGACGAAATGACAAAAACGATGGGTTATAGCCCATGTTTTTTGAAATTTTGAAAAGAAAAGTTATCCTCGTTTCTCATCATTTTGGACCATGGGCTATAGCCCATATCGTACGGCATACTATAGCGCGCCGTTTTTCATCATTTTTGAGGATTTGAAAAAAATGACGAAATGACAAAAACGATGGGTTATAGCCCATGTTTTTTGAAATTTTGAAAAAAAAAGTTAGCCTCGTTTCTCATCATTTTGGACCATGGGCTATAGCCCATATCGTACGGCATACTATAGCGCGCAGTTTTTCATCATTTTTGAGGATTTGAAAAAAACGACGAAATGAGAAAAACGATGGGTTATAGCCCATGTTTTTTGAAATTTTGAAAAAAAAAGTTAGCCTCGTTTCTCATCATTTTGGACCGTGGGCTATAGCCCATATCGTACGGCATACTATAGCGCGCAGTTTTTCATCATTTTTGAAGATTTGAAAAAATTTACGAAATGACAAAAACGATGGGTTATAGCTCATGTTTTTTTAAATTTTGAAAAAAAAAGTTAGCCTCGTTTCTCATCATTTTGGACCATGGGCTATAGCCCATATCGTACGGCATACTATAGCGCGCCGTTTTTCATCATTTTTGAGGATTTTAAAAAAATGACGAAATGACAAAAACGATGGGTTATAGCCCATGTTTTTTGAAATTTTGGAAAAAAAAGTTAGCCTCGTTTCTCATCATTTTGGACCATGGGCAATAGCCCATATCGTACGGCATACTATAGCGCGCCGTTTTTCATCATTTTTGAGGATTTGAAAAAAACGACGAAATGACAAAAACGATGGGTTATAGCCCATGTTTTTTGAAATTTTGGAAAAAAAAGTTAGCCTCGTTTCTCATCATTTTGGACCGTGGGCTATAGCCCATATCGTACGGCATACTATAGCGCGCAGTTTTTCATCATTTTTGAAGATTTGAAAAAAATTACGAAATGACAAAAACGATGGGTTATAGCCCATGTTTTTTGAAATTTTGAAAAAAAAGGTTAGCCTCGTTTCTCATCATTTTGGCTCATGGGCTATAGCCCATATCGTACGGCATACTATAGCGCACCGTTTTTCATCATTTTTGAGGATTTGAAAAAAATGACGAAATGACAAAAACGATGGGTTATAGCCCATGTTTTTTGAAATTTTGGAAAAAAAAGTTATCCTCGTTTCTCATCATTTTGGACCATGGGCTATAGCCCATATCGTACGGCATACTATAGCGCGCCGTTTTTCATCATTTTTGAGGATTTTAAAAAAATGACGAAATGACAAAAACGATGGGTTATAGCCCATGTTTTTTGAAATTTTGAAAAAAAAAGTTAGCCTCGTTTCTCATCATTTTGGACCATGGGCTATAGCCCATATCGTACGGCATACTATAGCGCGCAGTTTTTCATCATTTTTGAGGATTTGAAAAAAACGACGAAATGACAAAAACGATGGGTTATAGCCCATGTTTTTTGAAATTTTGAAAAAAAAAGTTAGCCTCGTTTCTCATCATTTTGGACCATGGGCTATAGCCCATATCGTACGGCATACTATAGTGCGCAGTTTTTCATCATTTTTGAAGATTTGAAAAAAATTACGAAATGACAAAAACGATGGGTTATAGCCCATGTTTTTTGAAATTTTGAAAAAAAAAGTTAGCCTCGTTTCTCATCATTTTGGACCGTGGGCTATAGCCCATATCGTACGGCATACTATAGCGCGCCGTTTTTCATCATTTTTGAGGATTTGAAAAAAATGACGAAATGACAAAAACGATGGGTTATAGCCCATGTTTTTTGAAATTTTGAAAAAAAAGTTAGCCTCGTTTCTCATCATTTTGGACCATGGGCTATAGCCCATATCGTACGGCATACTATAGCGCGCCGTTTTTCATCATTTTTGAGGATTTGAAAAAAACGACGAAATGACAAAAACGATGGGTTATAGCCCATGTTTTTTGAAATTTTGAAAAAATAAGTTAGCCTCGTTTCTCATCATTTTGGACCGTGGGCTATAGCCCATATCGTACGGCATACTATAGCGCGCAGTTTTTCATCATTTTTGAAGATTTGAAAAAAATTACGAAATGACAAAAACGATGGGTTATAGCCCATGTTTTTTGAAATTTAGGAAAAAAAAGTTAGCCTCGTTTCTTATCATTTTGGACCATGGGCTATAGCCCATATCGTACGGCATACTATAGCGCGCCGTTTTTCATCATTTTTGAGGATTTGAAAAAAATGACGAAATGACAAAAACGATGGGTTATAGCCCATGTTTTTTGAAATTTTGAAAAAAAAAGTTAGCCTCGTTTCTCATCATTTTGGACCGTGGGCTATAGCCCATATCGTACGGCATACTATAGCGCGCAGTTTTTCATCATTTTTGAAGATTTGAAAAAATTTACGAAATGACAAAAACGATGGGTTATAGCCCATGTTTTTTGAAATTTTGAAAAAAAAAGTTAGCCTCGTTTCTCATCATTTTGGACCATGGGCTATAGCCCATATCGTACGGCATACTATAGCGCGCCGTTTTTCATCATTTTTGAGGACTTGAAAAAAATGACGAAATGACAAAAACGATGGGTTATAGCCCATGTTTTTTGAAATTTTGAAAAAAAAAGTTAGCCTCGTTTCTCATCATTTTGGACCGTGGGCTATAGCCCATATCGTACGGCATACTATAGCGCGCAGTTTTTTATCATTTTTGAAGATTTGAAAAAAATTACGAAATGACAAAAACGATGGGTTATAGCCCATGTTTTTTGAAAATTTGAAAAAAAAAGTTAGCCTCGTTTCTCATAATTTTGGACCATGGGCTATAGCCCATATCTTACGGCATACTATAGCGCGCCGTTTTTCATCATTTTTGAGGATTTGAAAAAAATTACGAAATGACAAAAACGATGGGTTATAGCCCATGTTTTTTGAAATTTTGGAAAAAAAAGTTATCCTCGTTTCTCATCATTTTGGACCATGGGCTATAGCCCATATCGTACGGCATACTATAGCGCGCCGTTTTTCATCATTTTTGAGGATTTAAAAAAAACGACGAAATGACAAAAACGATGGGTTATAGCCCATGTTTTTTGAAATTTTGAAAAAAAAAGTTAGCCTCGTTTCTCATCATTTTGGACCGTGGGCTATAGCCCATATCGTACGGCATACTATAGCGCGCAGTTTTTCATCATTTTTGAAGATTTGATTTTTTTTTCGAAATGACAAAAACGATGGGTTATAGCCAATGTTTTTTGAAATTTTGAAAAAAAAAGTTAGCCTCGTTTCTCATCATTTTGGACCATGGGCTATAGCCCATATCGTACGGCATACTATAGCGCGCCGTTTTTCATCATTTTTGAGGATTTGAAAAAAATGACGAAATGACAAAAACGATGGGTTATAGCCCATGTTTTTTGAAATTTTGAAAAGAAAAGTTAGCCTCGTTTCTCATCATTTTGGACCGTGGGCTATAGCCCATATCGTACGGCATACTATAGCGCGCAGTTTTTCATCATTTTTGAAGATTTGAAAAAAATGACGAAATGACAAAAACGATGGGTTATAGCCCATGTTTTTTGAAATTTTGAAAAGAAAAGTTAGCCTCGTTTCTCATCATTTTGGACCATGGGCTATAGCCCATATCGTACGGCATACTATAGCGCGCAGTTTTTCATCATTTTTGAAGATTTGAAAAAAATTACGAAATGACAAAAACGATGGGTTATAGCCCATGTTTTTTGAAATTTTGAAAAAAAAAGTTAGCCTCGTTTCTCATCATTTTGGACCATGGGCTATAGCCCATATCGTACGGCATACTATAGCGCGCCGTTTTTCATCTTTTTTGAGGATTTGAAAAAAATTACAAAATGACAAAAACGATGGGTTATAGCCCATGTTTTTTGAAATTTTGGAAAAAAAAGTTATCCTCGTTTCTCATCATTTTGGACCATGGGCTATAGCCCATATCGTACGGCATACTATAGCGCGCCGTTTTTCATCATTTTTGAGGATTTAAAAAAAACGACGAAATGACAAAAACGATGGGTTATAGCCCATGTTTTTTGAAATTTTGAAAAAAAAAGTTAGCCTCGTTTCTCATCATTTTGGACCGTGGGCTATAGCCCATATCGTACGGCATACTATAGCGCGCAGTTTTTCATCATTTTTGAAGATTTTTTTTTTTTTTCGAAATGACAAAAACGATGGGTTATAGCCCATGTTTTTTGAAATTTTGAAAAGAAAAGTTAGCCTCGTTTCTCATCATTTTGGACCGTGGGCTATAGCCCATATCGTACGGCATACTATAGCGCGCAGTTTTTCATCATTTTTGAAGATTTGAAAAAATTTACGAAATGACAAAAACGATGGATTATAGCCCATGTTTTTTGAAATTTTGAAAAAAAAAGTTAGCCTCGTTTCTCATCATTTTGGACCATGGGCTATAGCCCATATCGTACGGCATACTATAGCGCGCCGTTTTTCATCATTTTTGAGGATTTGAAAAAAATGACGAAATGACAAAAACGATGGGTTATAGCCCATGTTTTTTGAAATTTTGAAAAAAAAAGTTAGCCTCGTTTCTCATCATTTTGGACCGTGGGCTATAGCCCATATCGTACGGCATACTATAGCGCGCAGTTTTTCATCATTTTTGAAGATTTGAAAAAAATTACGAAATGACAAAAACGATGGGTTATAGCCCATGTTTTTTGAAATTTTGAAAAAAAAAGTTAGCCTCGTTTCTCATCATTTTGGACCATGGGCTATAGCCCATATCGTACGGCATACTATAGCGCGCCGTTTTTCATCATTTTTGAGGATTTGAAAAAAATTACAAAATGACAAAAACGATGGGTTATAGCCCATGTTTTTTGAAATTTTGGAAAAAAAAGTTATCCTCGTTTCTCATCATTTTGGACCATGGGCTATAGCCCATATCGTACGGCATACTATAGCGCGGCGTTTTTCATCATTTTTGAGGATTTGAAAAAAACGACGAAATGACAAAAACGATGGGTTATAGCCCATGTTTTTTGAAATTTTGAAAAGAAAAGTTATCCTCGTTTCTCATCATTTTGGACCATGGGCTATAGCCCATATCGTACGGCATACTATAGCGCGCCGTTTTTCATCATTTTTGAGGATTTGAAAAAAATGACGAAATGACAAAAACGATGGGTTATAGCCCATGTTTTTTGAAATTTTGAAAAAAAAAGTTAGCCTCGTTTCTCATCATTTTGGACCATGGGCTATAGCCCATATCGTACGGCATACTATAGCGCGCAGTTTTTCATCATTTTTGAGGATTTGAAAAAAACGACGAAATGAGAAAAACGATGGGTTATAGCCCATGTTTTTTGAAATTTTGAAAAAAAAAGTTAGCCTCGTTTCTCATCATTTTGGACCGTGGGCTATAGCCCATATCGTACGGCATACTATAGCGCGCAGTTTTTCATCATTTTTGAAGATTTGAAAAAATTTACGAAATGACAAAAACGATGGGTTATAGCTCATGTTTTTTTAAATTTTGAAAAAAAAAGTTAGCCTCGTTTCTCATCATTTTGGACCATGGGCTATAGCCCATATCGTACGGCATACTATAGCGCGCCGTTTTTCATCATTTTTGAGGATTTTAAAAAAATGACGAAATGACAAAAACGATGGGTTATAGCCCATGTTTTTTGAAATTTTGGAAAAAAAAGTTAGCCTCGTTTCTCATCATTTTGGACCATGGGCAATAGCCCATATCGTACGGCATACTATAGCGCGCCGTTTTTCATCATTTTTGAGGATTTGAAAAAAACGACGAAATGACAAAAACGATGGGTTATAGCCCATGTTTTTTGAAATTTTGGAAAAAAAAGTTAGCCTCGTTTCTCATCATTTTGGACCGTGGGCTATAGCCCATATCGTACGGCATACTATAGCGCGCAGATTTTCATCATTTTTGAAGATTTGAAAAAAATTACGAAATGACAAAAACGATGGGTTATAGCCCATGTTTTTTGAAATTTTGAAAAAAAAGGTTAGCCTCGTTTCTCATCATTTTGGCTCATGGGCTATAGCCCATATCGTACGGCATACTATAGCGCACCGTTTTTCATCATTTTTGAGGATTTGAAAAAAATGACGAAATGACAAAAACGATGGGTTATAGCCCATGTTTTTTGAAATTTTGGAAAAAAAAGTTATCCTCGTTTCTCATCATTTTGGACCATGGGCTATAGCCCATATCGTACGGCATACTATAGCGCGCCGTTTTTCATCATTTTTGAGGATTTTAAAAAAATGACGAAATGACAAAAACGATGGGTTATAGCCCATGTTTTTTGAAATTTTGAAAAAAAAAGTTAGCCTCGTTTCTCATCATTTTGGACCATGGGCTATAGCCCATATCGTACGGCATACTATAGCGCGCAGTTTTTCATCATTTTTGAGGATTTGAAAAAAACGACGAAATGACAAAAACGATGGGTTATAGCCCATGTTTTTTGAAATTTTGAAAAAAAAAGTTAGCCTCGTTTCTCATCATTTTGGACCGTGGGCTATAGCCCATATCGTACGGCATACTATAGCGCGCAGTTTTTCATCATTTTTGAGGATTTGAAAAAAATGACGAAATGACAAAAACGATGGGTTATAGCCCATGTTTTTTGAAATTTAAAAAAAAAAAGTTAGCCTCGTTTCTCATCATTTTGGACCATGGGCTATAGCCCATATCGTACGGCATACTATAGCGCGCCGTTTTTCATCATTTTTGAGGATTTGAAAAAAACGACGAAATGACAAAAACGATGGGTTATAGCCCATGTTTTTTGAAATTTTGGAAAAAAAAGTTAGCCTCGTTTCTCATCATTTTGGACCATGGGCTATAGCCCATATCGTACGGCATACTATAGCGCACAGTTTTTCATCATTTTTGAAGATTTGAAAAAATTTACGAAATGACAAAAACGATGGGTTATAGCCCATGTTTTTTGAAATTTTGAAAATAAATTAGCCTCGTTTCTCATAATTTTGAGACCATGGGCTATAGCCCATATCGTACGGCATACTATAGCGCGCCGTTTTTCATCATTTTTGAGGATTTGAAAAAAATTACGAAATGACAAAAACGATGGGTTATAGCCCATGTTTTTTGAAATTTTGGAAAAAAAAGTTATCCTCGTTTCTCATCATTTTGGACCATGGGCTATAGCCCATATCGTACGGCATACTATAGCGCGCCGTTTTTCATCATTTTTGAGGATTTGAAAAAAACGACGAAATGACAAAAACGATGGGTTATAGCCCATGTTTTTTGAAATTTTGAAAAAAAAAGTTAGCCTCGTTTCTCATCATTTTGGACCGTGGGCTATAGCCCATATCGTACGGCATACTATAGCGCGCAGTTTTTCATCATTTTTGAAGATTTGATTTTTTTTTCGAAATGACAAAAACGATGGGTTATAGCCCATGTTTTTTAAAATTTTGAAAAAAAAAGTTAGCCTCGTTTCTCATCATTTTGGACCATGGGCTATAGCCCATATCGTACGGCATACTATAGCGCGCCGTTTTTCATCATTTTTGAGGATTTGAAAAAAATTACGAAATGACAAAAACGATGGGTTATAGCCCATGTTTTTTGAAATTTTGGAAAAAGAAGTTAGCCTCGTTTCTCATCATTTTGGACCGTGGGCTATAGCCCATATCGTACGGCATACTATAGCGCGCCGTTTTTCATCATTTTTGAGGATTTGAAAAAAATGACGAAATGACAAAAACGATGGGTTATAGCCCATGTTTTTTGAAATTTTGAAAAAAAAAGTTAGCCTCGTTTCTCATCATTTTGGACCATGGGCTATAGCCCATATCGTACGGCATACTATAGCGCGCCGTTTTTCATCATTTTTGAGGATTTGAAAAAAACGACGAAATGACAAAAACGATGGGTTATAGCCCATGTTTTTTGAAATTTTGAAAAAAAAAGTTAGCCTCGTTTCTCATCATTTTGGACCGTGGGCTATAGGCCATATCGTACGGCATACTATAGCGCGCAGTTTTTCATCATTTTTGAAGATTTGAAAAAAATTACGAAATGACAAAAACGATGGGTTATAGCCCATGTTTTTTGAAATTTTGAAAAAAAAAGTTAGCCTCGTTTCTCATGATTTTGGACCATGGGCTATAGCTCATATCGTACGGCATACTATAGCGCGCAGTTTTTCATCATTTTTGAGGATTTGAAAAAAATGACGAAATGACAAAAACGATGGGTTATAGCCCATGTTTTTTGAAATTTTGGAAAAAAAAGTTATCCTCGTTTCTCATCATTTTGGACCATGGGCTATAGCCCATATCGTACGGCATACTATAGCGCGCCGTTTTTCATCATTTTTGAGGATTTGAAAAAAATGACGAAATGACAAAAACGATGGGTTATAGCCCATGTTTTTTGAAATTTTGAAAAAAAAAGTTAGCCTCGTTTCTCATCATTTTGGACCATGGGCTATAGCCCATATCGTACGGCATACTATAGCGCGCCGTTTTTCATCATTTTTGAGGATTTGAAAAAAATGACGAAATGACAAAAACGATGGGTTATAGCCCATGTTTTTTGAAATTTTGAAAAAAAAAGTTAGCCTCGTTTCTCATCATTTTGGACCATGGGCTATAGCTCATATCGTACGGCATACTATAGCGCGCCGTTTTTCATCATTTTTGAGGATTTGAAAAAAACGACGAAATGACAAAAACGATGGGTTATAGCCCATGTTTTTTGAAATTTTGAAAAAAAAAGTTAGCCTCGTTTCTCATCATTTTGGACCGTGGGCTAAAGCCCATATCGTACGGCATACTATAGCGCGCAGTTTTTCATCATTTTTTAAGATTTGAAAAAAATTACGAAATGACAAAAACGATGGGTTATAGCCCATGTTTTTTTAAATTTTGAAAAAAAAAGTTAGCCTCGTTTCTCATGATTTTGGACCATGGGCTATAGCCCATATCGTACGGCATACTATAGCGCGCCGTTTTTCATCATTTTTGAGGATTTGAAAAAAATGACGAAATGACAAAAACGATGGGTTATAGCCCATGTTTTTTGAAATTTTGAAAAAAAAAGTTAGCCTCGTTTCTCATCATTTTGGACCATGGGCTATAGCCCATATCGTACGGCATACTATAGCGCGTCGTTTTTCATCATTTTTGAGGATTTGAAAAAAACGACGAAATGACAAAAACGATGGGTTATAGCCCATGTTTTTTGAAATTTTGAAAAAGAAAGTTAGCCTCGTTTCTCATCATTTTGGACCGTGGGCTAAAGCCCATATCGTACGGCATACTATAGCGCGCAGTTTTTCATCATTTTTGAAGATTTGAAAAAAATTACGAAATGACAAAAACGATGGGTTATAGCCCATGTTTTTTTAAATTTTGAAAAAAAAAGTTAGCCTCGTTTCTCATGATTTTGGACCATGGGCTATAGCCCATATCGTACGGCATACTATAGCGCGCCGTTTTTCATCATTTTTGAGGATTTGAAAAAAATGACGAAATGACAAAAACGATGGGTTATAGCCCATGTTTTTTGAAATTTTGGAAAAAAAAGTTATCCTCGTTTCTCATCATTTTGGACCATGGGCTATAGCCCATATCGTACGGCATACTATAGCGCGCAGTTTTTCATCATTTTTGAAGATTTGAAAAAAATTACGAAATGACTAAAACGATGGGTTATAGCCCATGTTTTTTGAAATTTTGAAAAAAAAAGTTAGCCTCGTTTCTCATCATTTTGGACCATGGGCTATAGCCCATATCGTACGGCATACTATAGCGCGCCGTTTTTCATCATTTTTGAGGATTTGAAAAAAATGACGAAATGACAAAAACGATGGGTTATAGCCCATGTTTTTTGAAATTTTGAAAAAAAAAGTTAGCCTCGTTTCTCATCATTTTGGACCATGGGCTATAGCCCATATCGTACGGCATACTATAGCGCGCCGTTTTTCATCATTTTTGAGGATTTGAAAAAAACGACGAAATGACAAAAACGATGGGTTATAGCCCATGTTTTTTGAAATTTTGAAAAAAAAAGTTAGCCTCGTTTCTCATCATTTTGGACCGTGGGCTAAAGCCCATATCGTACGGCATACTATAGCGCAGTGGCGGCCGGTGACATTTGTCCTAGGGAGGGCGCTATAACAAAATCAAGAAAACATGCACTAGGTATCATAGATTAAATATCTACTGAGGGAGCCTGTCTAAAGTTTATTAAATATATCTACTAAGGGAGCCTGTCTAAGGTTTATTAAATACATCAAAATGTAACAAAAGGTTCATATAGGGTTAAAGAAACAAACCTGAGACAGAAGGACCAGTGCCATAAAAAAGTGCAATGGCTCAAAGCCACATGACCTTGCTACAGTGGCTTTAACATTAACAAAAACATAAACAAAACGTCCTTATAAAATAACCCTCAAAGCCATGACTCTGCCACCTTATGGCTTAATTTTTACTTTTTGTACATACATTTGTGATGATTACATCAGGTTTGTCTGGACCCAGCTCTCTTTCTTGCAGTGTCCTTCTCTCAAATGGTGTTTTCTGCAGTGATTTCACAGAGTTTTATATTTCCTCTTATTTTTCCATTATGCAAGTGAATTAAACTATTATTATATTGACTTTACCTGGCTCCATTCATCTGTCTCATCCTCGTTTTTCTAGCGTATGTTGTTGTGAAACCCTATGTCAAACTGTGCTGTGATGTGTATGCTGCCCCCAAGTGTTTTGTGGTGTGAATAACGTCATGGATCGCACATATTTCGCGACCCAGTGGCTTCCTATAGTTTGTATTGAAGACCTGTGTACCGCAATGCATTACTCTTCAGTGCTGAGAATATAGCTCCAGATGATCGCCGCTCGCGCACCAACACGTGACACACACTAACCAATCAGAAACGTCATACAACGTAAATAACATTTGACATTTCATGGAGGCATAATACTAACGTGGCAGCATATTACAACTTTTAAACACTGCCTTTGGTTAGTGGCTACTTATATTATATAATATTAACGTTTCTGGATTGCTAATTTTAAATAAATTACAGGCTGTAGATTTCGTTTCTCAGTCATTCTTATTCACGTTTTATTCAGGGGGTGGGCATGGTGGTGCGGCGCACCAGCGCCCCCTATGGACGCACCGCCACTGCTATAGCGCGCAGTTTTTCATCATTTTTGAAGATTTGAAAAAAATTACGAAATGACAAAAACGATGGGTTATAGCCCATGTTTTTTTAAATTTTGAAAAAAAAAGTTAGCCTCGTTTCTCATGATTTTGGACCATGGGCTATAGCCCATATCGTACGGCATACTATAGCGCGCCGTTTTTCATCATTTTTGAGGATTTGAAAAAAATGACGAAATGACAAAAACGATGGGTTATAGCCCATGTTTTTTGAAATTTTGGAAAAAAAAGTTATCCTCGTTTCTCATCATTTTGGACCATGGGCTATAGCCCATATCGTACGGCATACTATAGCGCGCCGTTTTTCATCATTTTTGAGGATTTGAAAAAAATGACGAAATGACAAAAACGATGGGTTATAGCCCATGTTTTTTGAAATTTTGAAAAAAAAAGTTAGCCTCGTTTCTCATCATTTTGGACCATGGGCTTTAGCCCATATCGTACGGCATACTATAGCGCGCCGTTTTTCATCATTTTTGAGGATTTGAAAAAAATGACGAAATGACAAAAACGATGGGTTATAGCCCATGTTTTTTGAAATTTTGAAAAAAAAAGTTAGCCTCGTTTCTCATCATTTTGGACCATGGGCTTTAGCCCATATCGTACGGCATACTATAGCGCGCCGTTTTTCATCATTTTTGAGGATTTAAAAAAAATGACAAATGACAAAAACGATGGGTTATAGCCCATGTTTTTTGAAATTTTGAAAAAAAAAGTTAGCCTCGTTTCTCATCATTTTGGACCGTGGGCTATAGCCCATATCGTACGGCATACTATAGCGCGCAGTTTTTCATCATTTTTGAAGATTTGAAAAAAATTACGAAATGACTAAAACGATGGGTTATAGCCCATGTTTTTTGAAATTTTGAAAAAAAAAGTTAGCCTCGTTTCTCATCATTTTGGACCATGGGCTATAGCCCATATCGTACGGCATACTATAGCGCACCGTTTTTCATCATTTTTGAGGATTTGAAAAAAATGACGAAATGACAAAAACGATGGGTTATAGCCCATGTTTTTTGAAATTTTGAAAAAAAAAGTTAGCCTCGTTTCTCATCATTTTGGACCATGGGCTATAGCCCATATCGTACGGCATACTATAGCGCGCCGTTTTTCATCATTTTTGAAGATTTGAAAAAAACGACGAAATGACAAAAACGATGGGTTATAGCCCATGTTTTTTGAAATTTTGAAAAAAAAAGTTAGCCTCGTTTCTTATCATTTTGGACCGTGGGCTATAGGCCATATCGTACGGCATACTATAGCGCGCAGTTTTTCATCATTTTTGAAGATTTGAAAAAAATTACGAAATGACAAAAACGATGGGTTATAGCCCATGTTTTTTGAAATTTTGAAAAAAAAAGTTAGCCTCGTTTCTCATGATTTTGGACCATGGGCTATAGCTCATATCGTACGGCATATTATAGCGCGCAGTTTTTCATCATTTTTGAGGATTTGAAAAAAATGACGAAATGACAAAAACGATGGGTTATAGCCCATGTTTTTTGAAATTTTGGAAAAAAAAGTTAGCCTCGTTTCTCATCATTTTGGACCATGGGCTATAGCCCATATCGTACGGCATACTATAGCGCGCCGTTTTTCATCATTTTTGAGGATTTGAAAAAAACGACGAAATGACAAAAACGATGGGTTATAGCCCATGTTTTTTGAAATTTTGAAAAAAAAAGTTAGCCTCGTTTCTTATCATTTTGGACCGTGGGCTATAGGCCATATCGTACGGCATACTATAGCGCGCAGTTTTTCATCATTTTTGAAGATTTGAAAAAAATTACGAAATGACAAAAACGATGGGTTATAGCCCATGTTTTTTGAAATTTTGAAAAAAAAAGTTAGCCTCGTTTCTCATGATTTTGGAACATGGGCTATAGCTCATATCGTACGGCATATTATAGCGCGCAGTTTTTCATCATTTTTGAGGATTTGAAAAAAATGACGAAATGACAAAAACGATGGGTTATAGCCCATGTTTTTTGAAATTTTGGAAAAAAAAGTTAGCCTCGTTTCTCATCATTTTGGACCATGGGCTATAGCCCATATCGTACGGCATACTATAGTGCGCAGTTTTTCATCATTTTTGAAGATTTGAAAAAAATTACGAAATGACAAAAACGATGGGTTATAGCCCATGTTTTTTGAAATTTTGAAAAAAAAAGTTAGCCTCGTTTCTCATCATTTTGGACCGTGGGCTATAGCCCATATCGTACGGCATACTATAGCGCACAGTTTTTCATCATTTTTGAAGATTTGAAAAAATTTACGAAATGACAAAAACGATGGGTTATAGCCCATGTTTTTTGAAATTTTGAAAAAAAAATTAGCCTCGTTTCTCATAATTTTGGACCATGGGCTATAGCCCATATCGTACGGCATACTATAGCGCGCCGTTTTTCATCATTTTTGAGGATTTGAAAAAAATTACGAAATGACAAAAACGATGGGTTATAGCCCATGTTTTTTGAAATTTTGGAAAAAAAAGTTATCCTCGTTTCTCATCATTTTGGACCATGGGCTATAGCCCATATCGTACGGCATACTATAGCGCGCCGTTTTTCATCATTTTTGAGGATTTGAAAAAAACGACGAAATGACAAAAACGATGGGTTATAGCCCATGTTTTTTGAAATTTTGAAAAAAAAAGTTAGCCTCGTTTCTCATCATTTTGGACCGTGGGCTATAGCCCATATCGTACGGCATACTATAGCGCGCAGTTTTTCATCATTTTTGAAGATTTGAATTTTTTTTCGAAATGACAAAAACGATGGGTTATAGCCCATGTTTTTTAAAATTTTGAAAAAAAAAGTTAGCCTCGTTTCTCATCATTTTGGACCATGGGCTATAGCCCATATCGTACGGCATACTATAGCGCGCCGTTTTTCATCATTTTTGAGGATTTGAAAAAAATTACGAAATGACAAAAACGATGGGTTATAGCCCATGTTTTTTGAAATTTTGGAAAAATAAGTTAGCCTCGTTTCTCATCATTTTGGACCGTGGGCTATAGCCCATATCGTACGGCATACTATAGCGCGCCGTTTTTCATCATTTTTGAGGATTTGAAAAAAATGACGAAATGACAAAAACGATGGGTTATAGCCCATGTTTTTTGAAATTTTGAAAAAAAAAGTTAGCCTCGTTTCTCATCATTTTGGACCATGGGCTATAGCCCATATCGTACGGCATACTATAGCGCGCCGTTTTTCATCATTTTTGAGGATTTGAAAAAAACGACGAAATGACAAAAACGATGGGTTATAGCCCATGTTTTTTGAAATTTTGAAAAAAAAAGTTAGCCTCGTTTCTCATCATTTTGGACCGTGGGCTATAGGCCATATCGTACGGCATACTATAGCGCGCAGTTTTTCATCATTTTTGAAGATTTGAAAAAAATTACGAAATGACAAAAACGATGGGTTATAGCCCATGTTTTTTGAAATTTTGAAAAAAAAAGTTAGCCTCGTTTCTCATGATTTTGGACCATGGGCTATAGCTCATATCGTACGGCATACTATAGCGCACAGTTTTTCATCATTTTTGAGGATTTGAAAAAAATGACGAAATGACAAAAACGATGGGTTATAGCCCATGTTTTTTGAAATTTTGGAAAAAAAAGTTATCCTCGTTTCTCATCATTTTGGACCATGGGCTATAGCCCATATCGTACGGCATACTATAGCGCGCCGTTTTTCATCATTTTTGAGGATTTGAAAAAAATGACGAAATGACAAAAACGATGGGTTATAGCCCATGTTTTTTGAAATTTTGAAAAAAAAAGTTAGCCTCGTTTCTCATCATTTTGGACCATGGGCTATAGCCCATATCGTACGGCATACTATAGCGCGCCGTTTTTCATCATTTTTGAGGATTTGAAAAAAATGACGAAATGACAAAAACGATGGGTTATAGCCCATGTTTTTTGAAATTTTGAAAAAAAAAGTTAGCCTCGTTTCTCATCATTTTGGACCATGGGCTATAGCCCATATCGTACGGCATACTATAGCGCGCCGTTTTTCATCATTTTTGAGGATTTGAAAAAAACGACGAAATGACAAAAACGATGGGTTATAGCCCATGTTTTTTGAAATTTTGAAAAAAAAAGTTAGCCTCGTTTCTCATCATTTTGGACCGTGGGCTAAAGCCCATATCGTACGGCATACTATAGCGCGCAGTTTTTCATCATTTTTGAAGATTTGAAAAAAATTACGAAATGACAAAAACGATGGGTTATAGCCCATGTTTTTTTAAATTTTGAAAAAAAAAGTTAGCCTCGTTTCTCATGATTTTGGACCATGGGCTATAGCCCATATCGTACGGCATACTATAGCGCGCCGTTTTTCATCATTTTTGAGGATTTGAAAAAAATGACGAAATGACAAAAACGATGGGTTATAGCCCATGTTTTTTGAAATTTTGAAAAAAAAAGTTAGCCTCGTTTCTCATCATTTTGGACCATGGGCTATAGCCCATATCGTACGGCATACTATAGCGCGTCGTTTTTCATCATTTTTGAGGATTTGAAAAAAACGACGAAATGACAAAAACGATGGGTTATAGCCCATGTTTTTTGAAATTTTGAAAAAAAAAGTTAGCCTCGTTTCTCATCATTTTGGACCGTGGGCTAAAGCCCATATCGTACGGCATACTATAGCGCGCAGTTTTTCATCATTTTTGAAGATTTGAAAAAAATTACGAAATGACAAAAACGATGGGTTATAGCCCATGTTTTTTTAAATTTTGAAAAAAAAAGTTAGCCTCGTTTCTCATGATTTTGGACCATGGGCTATAGCCCATATCGTACGGCATACTATAGCGCGCCGTTTTTCATCATTTTTGAGGATTTGAAAAAAATGACGAAATGACAAAAACGATGGGTTATAGCCCATGTTTTTTGAAATTTTGGAAAAAAAAGTTATCCTTGTTTCTCATCATTTTGGACCATGGGCTATAGCCCATATCGTACGGCATACTATAGCGCGCAGTTTTTCATCATTTTTGAAGATTTGAAAAAAATTACGAAATGACTAAAACGATGGGTTATAGCCCATGTTTTTTGAAATTTTGAAAAAAAAAGTTAGCCTCGTTTCTCATCATTTTGGACCATGGGCTATAGCCCATATCGTACGGCATACTATAGCGCGCCGTTTTTCATCATTTTTGAGGATTTGAAAAAAATGACGAAATGACAAAAACGATGGGTTATAGCCCATGTTTTTTGAAAATTTGAAAAAAAAAGTTAGCCTCGTTTCTCATCATTTTGGACCATGGGCTATAGCCCATATCGTACGGCATACTATAGCGCACCGTTTTTCATCATTTTTGAGGATTTGAAAAAAACGACGAAATGACAAAAACGATGGGTTATAGCCCATGTTTTTTGAAATTTTGAAAAAAAAAGTTAGCCTCGTTTCTCATCATTTTGGACCGTGGGCTAAAGCCCATATCGTACGGCATACTATAGCGCAGTGGCGGCCGGTGACATTTGTCCTAGGGAGGGCGCTATAACAAAATCAAGAAAACATGCACTAGGTATCATAGATTAAATATCTACTGAGGGAGCCTGTCTAAAGTTTATTAAATATATCTACTAAGGGAGCCTGTCTAAGGTTTATTAAATACATCAAAATGTAACAAAAGGTTCATATAGGGTTAAAGAAACAAACCTGAGACAGAAGGACCAGTGCCATAAAAAAGTGCAATGGCTCAAAGCCACATGACCTTGCTACAGTGGCTTTAACATTAACAAAAACATAAACAAAACGTCCTTATAAAATAACCCTCAAAGCCATGACTCTGCCACCTTATGGCTTAATTTTTACTTTTTGTACATACATTTGTGATGATTACATCAGGTTTGTCTGGACCCAGCTCTCTTTCTTGCAGTGTCCTTCTCTCAAATGGTGTTTTCTGCAGTGATTTCACAGAGTTTTATATTTCCTCTTATTTTTCCATTATGCAAGTGAATTAAACTATTATTATATTGACTTTACCTGGCTCCATTCATCTGTCTCATCCTCGTTTTTCTAGCGTATGTTGTTGTGAAACCCTATGTCAAACTGTGCTGTGATGTGTATGCTGCCCCCAAGTGTTTTGTGGTGTGAATAACGTCATGGATCGCACATATTTCGCGACCCAGTGGCTTCCTATAGTTTGTATTGAAGACCTGTGTACCGCAATGCATTACTCTTCAGTGCTGAGAATATAGCTCCAGATGATCGCCGCTCGCGCACCAACACGTGACACACACTAACCAATCAGAAACGTCATACAACGTAAATAACATTTGACATTTCATGGAGGCATAATACTAACGTGGCAGCATATTACAACTTTTAAACACTGCCTTTGGTTAGTGGCTACTTATATTATATAATATTAACGTTTCTGGATTGCTAATTTTAAATAAATTACAGGCTGTAGATTTCGTTTCTCAGTCATTCTTATTCACGTTTTATTCAGGGGGTGGGCATGGTGGTGCGGCGCACCAGCGCCCCCTATGGACGCACCGCCACTGCTATAGCGCGCAGTTTTTCATCATTTTTGAAGATTTGAAAAAAATTACGAAATGACAAAAACGATGGGTTATAGCCCATGTTTTTTTAAATTTTGAAAAAAAAAGTTAGCCTCGTTTCTCATGATTTTGGACCATGGGCTATAGCCCATATCGTACGGCATACTATAGCGCGCCGTTTTTCATCATTTTTGAGGATTTGAAAAAAATGACGAAATGACAAAAACGATGGGTTATAGCCCATGTTTTTTGAAATTTTGGAAAAAAAAGTTATCCTCGTTTCTCATCATTTTGGACCATGGGCTATAGCCCATATCGTACGGCATACTATAGCGCGCCGTTTTTCATCATTTTTGAGGATTTGAAAAAAATGACGAAATGACAAAAACGATGGGTTATAGCCCATGTTTTTTGAAATTTTGAAAAAAAGAGTTAGCCTCGTTTCTCATCATTTTGGACCATGGGCTTTAGCCCATATCGTACGGCATACTATAGCGCGCCGTTTTTCATCATTTTTGAGGATTTGAAAAAAATGACAAATGACAAAAACGATGGGTTATAGCCCATGTTTTTTGAAATTTTGAAAAAAAAAGTTAGCCTCGTTTCTCATCATTTTGGACCGTGGGCTATAGCCCATATCGTACGGCATACTATAGCGCGCAGTTTTTCATCATTTTTGAAGATTTGAAAAAAATGACGAAATGACAAAAACGATGGGTTATAGCCCATGTTTTTTGAAATTTTGGGAAAAAAAGTTAGCCTCGTTTCTCATCATTTTGGACCATGGGCTATAGCCCATATCGTACGGCATACTATAGCGCGCCGTTTTTCATCATTTTTGAGGATTTGAAAAAAATGACGAAATGACAAAAACGATGGGTTATAGCCCATGTTTTTTGAAATTTTGAAAAAAAAAGTTAGCCTCGTTTCTCATCATTTTGGACCGTGGGCTATAGCCCATATCGTACGGCATACTATAGCGCGCAGTTTTTCATCATTTTTGAAGATTTGAAAAAAATTACGAAATGACAAAAACGATGGGTTATAGCCCATGTTTTTTGAAATTTTGAAAAAAAAAGTTAGCCTCGTTTCTCATCATTTTGGACCATGGGCTATAGCCCATATCGTACGGCATACTATAGCGCGCCGTTTTTCATCATTTTTGAGGATTTGAAAAAAATGACGAAATGACAAAAACGATGGGTTATAGCTCATGTTTTTTGAAATTTTGAAAAAAAAGTTAGCCTCGTTTCTCATCATTTTGGACCGTGGGCTATAGCCCATATCGTACGGCATACTATAGCGCGCAGTTTTTCATCATTTTTGAGGATTTGAAAAAAATTACGAAATGACAAAAACGATGGGTTATAGCCCATGTTTTTTGAAATTTTGAAAAAAGAAGTTAGCCTCGTTTCTCATCATTTTGGACCATGGGCTATAGCCCATATCGTACGGCATACTATAGGGCGCCGTTTTTCATCATTTTTGAGGATTTGAAAAAAACGACAAAATGACAAAAACGATGGGTTATAGCCCATGTTTTTTGAAATTTTGAAAAAAAAAGTTAGCCTCGTTTCTCATCATTTTGGACCGTGGGCTATAGCCCATATCGTACGGCATACTATAGCGCGCAGTTTTTCATCATTTTTGAAGATTTGAAAAAAATTACGAAATGACAAAAACGATGGGTTATAGCCCATGTTTTTTGAAATTTTGAAAAAAAAAGTTAGCCTCGTTTCTCATCATTTTGGACCATGGGCTATAGCCCATATCGTACGGCATACTATAGCGCGCCGTTTTTCATCATTTTTGAGGATTTGAAAAAAACGACGAAATGACAAAAACGATGGGTTATAGCCCATGTTTTTTGAAATTTTGAAAAAAAAAGTTAGCCTCGTTTCTCATCATTTTGGACCGTGGGCTATAGCCCATATCGTACGGCATACTATAGCGCGCAGTTTTTCATCATTTTTGAAGATTTGAAAAAAATTACGAAATGACAAAAACGATGGGTTATAGCCCATGTTTTTTGAAATTTTGGGAAAAAAAGTTAGCCTCGTTTCTCATCATTTTGGACCGTGGGCTATAGCCCATATCGTACGGCATACTATAGCGCGCAGTTTTTCATCATTTTTGAAGATTTGAAAAAAATTACGAAATGACAAAAACGATGGGTTATAGCCCATGTTTTTTGAAATTTTGAAAAAAAAAGTTAGCCTCGTTTCTCATCATTTTGGACCATGGGCTATAGCCCATATCGTACGGCATACTATAGCGCGCCGTTTTTCATCATTTTTGAGGATTTGAAAAAAATGACGAAATGACAAAAACGATGGGTTATAGCTCATGTTTTTTGAAATTTTGAAAAAAAAGTTAGCCTCGTTTCTCATCATTTTGGACCGTGGGCTATAGCCCATATCGTACGGCATACTATAGCGCGCAGTTTTTCATCATTTTTGAGGATTTGAAAAAAATTACGAAATGACAAAAACGATGGGTTATAGCCCATGTTTTTTGAAATTTTGAAAAAAAAAGTTAGCCTCGTTTCTCATCGTTTTGGACCATGGGCTATAGCCCATATCGTACGGCATACTATAGCGCGCCGTTTTTCATCATTTTTGAGGATTTGAAAAAAACGACAAAATGACAAAAACGATGGGTTATAGCCCATGTTTTTTGAAATTTTGAAAAAAAAGGTTAGCCTCGTTTCTCATCATTTTGGACCGTGGGCTATAGCCCATATCGTACGGCATACTATAGCGCGCAGTTTTTCATCATTTTTGAAGATTTGAAAAAAATTACGAAATGACAAAAACGATGGGTTATAGCCCATGTTTTTTGAAATTTTGAAAAAAAAAGTTAGCCTCGTTTCTCATCATTTTGGTCCATGGGCTATAGCCCATATCGTACGGCATACTATAGCGCGCCGTTTTTCATCATTTTTGAGGATTTGAAAAAAACGACAAAATGACAAAAACGATGGGTTATAGCCCATGTTTTTTGAAATTTTGAAAAAAAAAGTTAGCCTCGTTTCTCATCATTTTGGACCATGGGCTATAGCCCATATCGTACGGCATACTATAGCGCGCCGTTTTTCATCATTTTTGAGGATTTGAAAAAAACTACGAAATGACAAAAACGATGGGTTATAGCCCATGTTTTTTGAAATTTTGGGAAAAAAAGTTAGCCTCGTTTCTCATCATTTTGGACCGTGGGCTATAGCCCATATCGTACGGCATACTATAGCGCGCAGTTTTTCATCATTTTTGAAGATTTGAAAAAAATTACGAAATGACAAAAACGATGGGTTATAGCCCATGTTTTTTGAAATTTTGGGAAAAAAAGTTAGCCTCGTTTCTCATCATTTTGGACCGTGGGCTATAGCCCATATCGTACGGCATACTATAGCGCGCAGTTTTTCATCATTTTTGAGGATTTGAAAAAAATTACGAAATGACAAAAACGATGGGTTATAGCCCATGTTTTTTGAAATTTTGAAAAAAAAAGTTAGCCTCGTTTCTCATCATTTTGGACCATGGGCTATAGCCCATATCGTACGGCATACTATAGCGCGCCGTTTTTCATCATTTTTGAGGATTTGAAAAAAACGACAAAATGACAAAAACGATGGGTTATAGCCCATGTTTTTTGAAATTTTGAAAAAAAAAGTTAGCCTCGTTTCTCATCATTTTGGACCGTGGGCTATAGCCCATATCGTACGGCATACTATAGCGCGCAGTTTTTCATCATTTTTGAAGATTTGAAAAAAATTACGAAATGACAAAAACGATGGGTTATAGCCCATGTTTTTTGAAATTTTGAAAAAAAAAGTTAGCCTCGTTTCTCATCATTTTGGACCATGGGCTATAGCCCATATCGTACGGCATACTATAGCGCGCCGTTTTTCATCATTTTTGAGGATTTGAAAAAACCGACGAAATGACAAAAACGATGGGTTATAGCCCATGTTTTTTGAAATTTTGAAAAAAAAAGTTAGCCTCGTTTCTCATCATTTTGGACCGTGGGCTATAGCCCATATCGTACGGCATACTATAGCGCGCAGTTTTTCATCATTTTTGAAGATTTGAAAAAAATTACGAAATGACAAAAACGATGGGTTATAGCCCATGTTTTTTGAAATTTTGGGAAAAAAAGTTAGCCTCGTTTCTCATCATTTTGGACCATGGGCTATAGCCCATATCGTACGGCATACTATAGCGCGCCGTTTTTCATCATTTTTGAGGATTTGAAAAAAATGACGAAATGACAAAAACGATGGGTTATAGCCCATGTTTTTTGAAATTTTGAAAAAAAAAGTTAGCCTCGTTTCTCATCATTTTGGACCGTGGGCTATAGCCCATATCGTACGGCATACTATAGCGCGCAGTTTTTCATCATTTTTGAAGATTTGAAAAAAATTACGAAATGACAAAAACGATGGGTTATAGCCCATGTTTTTTGAAATTTTGAAAAAAAAAGTTAGCCTCGTTTCTCATCATTTTGGACCATGGGCTATAGCCCATATCGTACGGCATACTATAGCGCGCCGTTTTTCATCATTTTTGAGTATTTGAAAAAAATGACGAAATGACAAAAACGATGGGTTATAGCTCATGTTTTTTGAAATTTTGAAAAAAAAGTTAGCCTCGTTTCTCATCATTTTGGACCGTGGGCTATAGCCCATATCGTACGGCATACTATAGCGCGCAGTTTTTCATCATTTTTGAGGATTTGAAAAAAATTACGAAATGACAAAAACGATGGGTTATAGCCCATGTTTTTTGAAATTTTGAAAAAAAAAGTTAGCCTCGTTTCTCATCATTTTGGACCGTGGGCTATAGCCCATATCGTACGGCATACTATAGCGCGCAGTTTTTCATCATTTTTGAAGATTTGAAAAAAATTACGAAATGACAAAAACGATGGGTTATAGCCCATGTTTTTTGAAATTTTGGGAAAAAAAGTTAGCCTCGTTTCTCATCATTTTGGACCATGGGCTATAGCCCATATCGTACGGCATACTATAGCGCGCCGTTTTTCATCATTTTTGAGGATTTGAAAAAAATGACGAAATGACAAAAACGATGGGTTATAGCCCATGTTTTTTGAAATTTTGAAAAAAAAAGTTAGCCTCGTTTCTCATCATTTTGGACCGTGGGCTATAGCCCATATCGTACGGCATACTATAGCGCGCAGTTTTTCATCATTTTTGAAGATTTGAAAAAAATTACGAAATGACAAAAACGATGGGTTATAGCCCATGTTTTTTGAAATTTTGAAAAAAAAAGTTAGCCTCGTTTCTCATCATTTTGGACCATGGGCTATAGCCCATATCGTACGGCATACTATAGCGCGCCGTTTTTCATCATTTTTGAGTATTTGAAAAAAATGACGAAATGACAAAAACGATGGGTTATAGCTCATGTTTTTTGAAATTTTGAAAAAAAAGTTAGCCTCGTTTCTCATCATTTTGGACCGTGGGCTATAGCCCATATCGTACGGCATACTATAGCGCGCAGTTTTTCATCATTTTTGAGGATTTGAAAAAAATTACGAAATGACAAAAACGATGGGTTATAGCCCATGTTTTTTGAAATTTTGAAAAAAAAAGTTAGCCTCGTTTCTCATCATTTTGGACCATGGGCTATAGCCCATATCGTACGGCATACTATAGCGCGCCGTTTTTCATCATTTTTGAGGATTTGAAAAAAACGACGAAATGACAAAAACGATGGGTTATAGCCCATGTTTTTTGAAATTTTGAAAAAAAAAGTTAGCCTCGTTTCTCATCATTTTGGACCGTGGGCTATAGCCCATATCGTACGGCATACTATAGCGCGCAGTTTTTCATCATTTTTGAAGATTTGAAAAAAATTACGAAATGACAAAAACGATGGGTTATAGCCCATGTTTTTTGAAATTTTGAAAAAAAAAGTTAGCCTCGTTTCTCATCATTTTGGACCATGGGCTATAGCCCATATCGTACGGCATACTATAGCGCGCCGTTTTTCATCATTTTTGAGGATTTGAAAAAAATTACGAAATGACAAAAACGATGGGTTATAGCCCATGTTTTTTGAAATTTTGAAAAAAAAAGTTAGCCTCGTTTCTTATCATTTTGGACCATGGGCTATAGCCCATATCGTACGGCATACTATAGCGCGCCGTTTTTCATCATTTTTGAGGATTTGAAAAAAACGACGAAATGACAAAAACGATGGGTTATAGCCCATGTTTTTTGAAATTTTGAAAAAAAAAGTTAGCCTCGTTTCTCATCATTTTGGACCGTGGGCTATAGCCCATATCGTACGGCATACTATAGCGCGCAGTTTTTCATCATTTTTGAAGATTTGAAAAAAATTACGAAATGACAAAAACGATGGGTTATAGCCCATGTTTTTTGAAATTTTGAAAAAAAAAGTTAGCCTCGTTTCTCATCATTTTGGACCATGGGCTATAGCCCATATCGTACGGCATACTATAGCGCGCCGTTTTTCATCATTTTTGAGGATTTAAAAAAAAATGACGAAATGACAAAAACGATGGGTTATAGCCCATGTTTTTTGAAATTTTGAAAAAAAAAGTTAGCCTCGTTTCTCATCATTTTGGACCATGGGCTATAGCCCATATCGTACGGCATACTATAGCGCGCCGTTTTTCATCATTTTTGAGGATTTAAAAAAAAATGACGAAATGACAAAAACGATGGGTTATAGCCCATGTTTTTTGAAATTTTGAAAAAAAAAGTTAGCCTCGTTTCTCATCATTTTGGACCATGGGCTATAGCCCATATCGTACGGCATACTATAGCGCGCCGTTTTTCATCATTTTTGAGGATTTGAAAAAAATGACGAAATGACAAAAACGATGGGTTATAGCCCATGTTTTTTGAAATTTTGGAAAAAAAAGTTATCCTCGTTTCTCATCATTTTGGACCATGGGCTATAGCCCATATCGTACGGCATACTATAGCGCGCCGTTTTTCATCATTTTTGAGGATTTGAAAAAAATGACGAAATGACAAAAACGATGGGTTATAGCCCATGTTTTTTGAAATTTTGAAAAAAAAAGTTAGCCTCGTTTCTCATCATTTTGGACCATGGGCTATAGCCCATATCGTACGGCATACTATAGCGCGCCGTTTTTCATCATTTTTGAGGATTTGAAAAAAATTACGAAATGACAAAAACGATGGGTTATAGCCCATGTTTTTTGAAAATTTGAAAAAAAAGTTAGCCTCGTTTCTCATCATTTTGGACCATGGGCTATAGCCCATATCGTACGGCATACTATAGCGCGCCGTTTTTCATCATTTTTGAGGATTTGAAAAAAACGACGAAATGACAAAAACGATGGGTTATAGCCCATGTTTTTTGAAATTTTGAAAAAAAAAGTTAGCCTCGTTTCTCATCATTTTGGACCGTGGGCTATAGCCCATATCGTACGGCATACTATAGCGCGCAGTTTTTCATCATTTTTGAGGATTTGAAAAAAATTACGAAATGACAAAAACGATGGGTTATAGCCCATGTTTTTTGAAAATTTGAAAAAAAAAGTTAGCCTCGTTTCTCATCATTTTGGACCATGGGCTATAGCCCATATCGTACGGCATACTATAGCGCGCCGTTTTTCATCATTTTTGAGGATTTGAAAAAAACGACGAAATGACAAAAACGATGGGTTATAGCCCATGTTTTTTGAAATTTTGAAAAAAAAAGTTAGCCTCGTTTCTCATCATTTTGGACCGTGGGCTATAGCCCATATCGTACGGCATACTATAGCGTGCAGTTTTTCATCATTTTTGAAGATTTGAAAAAATTTACGAAATGACAAAAACGATGGGTTATAGCCCATGTTTTTTGAAATTTTGAAAAAAAAAAAGTTAGCCTCGTTCCTCATCATTTTGGACCATGGGCTATAGCCCATATCGTACGGCATACTATAGCGCGCCGTTTTTCATCATTTTTGAGGATTTGAAAAAAATGACGAAATGACAAAAACGATGGGTTATAGCCCATGTTTTTTGAAATTTTGAAAAAAAAAGTTAGCCTCGTTTCTCATCATTTTGGACCATGGGCTATAGCCCATATCGTACGGCATACTGTAGCGCGCCGTTTTTCATCATTTTTGAGGATTTGAAAAAAACGACGAAATGACAAAAACGATGGGTTATAGCCCATGTTTTTTGAAATTTTGAAAAAAAAAGTTAGCCTCGTTTCTCATCATTTTGGACCGTGGGCTATAGCCCATATCGTACGGCATACTATAGCGCGCAGTTTTTCATCATTTTTGAGGATTTGAAAAAAATTACGAAATGACAAAAACGATGGGTTATAGCCCATGTTTTTTGAAATTTTGAAAAAAAAAGTTAGCCTCGTTTCTCATCATTTTGGACCGTGGGCTATAGCCCATATCGTACGGCATACTATAGCGCGCAGTTTTTCATCATTTTTGAGGATTTGAAAAAAATGACGAAATGACAAAAACGATGGGTTATAGCCCATGTTTTTTGAAATTTTGAAAAAAAAAGTTAGCCTCGTTCTTCATCATTTTGGACCATGGGCTATAGCCCATATCGTACGGCATACTATAGCGCGCCGTTTTTCATAATTTTTGAGGATTTGAAAAAAACGACGAAATGACAAAAACGATGGGTTATATCCCATGTTTTTTGAAATTTTGAAAAAAAAAGTTAGCCTCGTTTCTCATCATTTTGGACCGTGGGCTATAGCCCATATCGTACGGCATACTATAGCGCGCAGTTTTTCATCATTTTTGAAGATTTGAAAAAATTTACGAAATGACAAAAACGATGGGTTATAGCCCATGTTTTTTGAAATTTTGAAAAAAAAAGTTAGCCTTGTTTCTCATCATTTTGGACCATGGGCTATAGCCCATATCGTACGGCATACTATAGCGCGCCGTTTTTCATCATTTTTGAGGATTTGAAAAAAACGACGAAATGACAAAAACGATGGGTTATAGCCCATGTTTTTTGAAATTTTGAAAAAAAAAGTTAGCCTCGTTTCTCATCATTTTGGACCGTGGGCTATAGCCCATATCGTACGGCATACTATAGCGCGCAGTTTTTCATCATTTTTGAGGATTTGAAAAAAATTACGAAATGACAAAAACGATGGGTTATAGCCCATGTTTTTTGAAATTTTGAAAAAAAAAGTTAGCCTCGTTTCTCATAATTTTGGACCATGGGCTATAGCCCATATCGTACGGCATACTATAGCGCGCCGTTTTTCATCATTTTTGAGGATTTGAAAAAAATTACGAAATGACAAAAACGATGGGTTATAGCCCATGTTTTTTGAAATTTTGAAAAAAAAAGTTAGCCTCGTTTCTCATAATTTTGGACCATGGGCTATAGCCCATATCGTACGGCATACTATAGCGCGCCGTTTTTCATCATTTTTGAGGATTTGAAAAAAATGACGAAATGACAAAAACGATGGGTTATAGCCCATGTTTTTTGAAATTTTGAAAAAAAAAGTTAGCCTCGTTTCTCATCATTTTGGACCATGGGCTATAGCCCATATCGTACGGCATACTATAGCGTGCCGTTTTTCATCATTTTTGAGGATTTGAAAAAAATGACAAAATGACAAAAACGATGGGTTATAGCCCATGTTTTTTGAAATTTTGAAAAAAAAAGTTAGCCTCGTTTCTCATCATTTTGGACCGTGGGCTATAGCCCATATCGTACGGCATACTATAGCGCGCAGTTTTTCATCATTTTTGAAGATTTGAAAAAAATTACGAAATGACAAAAACGATGGGTTATAGCCCATGTTTTTTGAAATTTTGAAAAAAAAAGTTAGCCTCGTTTCTCATCATTTTGGACCATGGGCTATAGCCCATATCGTACGGCATACTATAGCGCGCCGTTTTTCATCATTTTTGAGGATTTGAAAAAAATGACGAAATGACAAAAACGATGGGTTATAGCCCATGTTTTTTGAAATTTTGGAAAAAAAAGTTATCCTCGTTTCTCATCATTTTGGACCATGGGCTATAGCCCATATCGTACGGCATACTATAGCGCGCCGTTTTTCATCATTTTTGAGGATTTGAAAAAAATTACGAAATGACAAAAACGATGGGTTATAGCCCATGTTTTTTGAAATTTTGAAAAAAAAAAGTTAGCCTCGTTTCTCATAATTTTGGACCATGGGCTATAGCCCATATCGTACGGCATACTATAGCGCGCCGTTTTTCATCATTTTTGAGGATTTGAAAAAAATGACTAAATGACAAAAACGATGGGTTATAGCCCATGTTTTTTGAAATTTTGAAAAAAAAAGTTAGCCTCGTTTCTCATCATTTTGGACCATGGGCTATAGCCCATATCGTACGGCATACTATAGCGCGCCGTTTTTCATCATTTTTGAGGATTTGAAAAAAATGACAAAATGACAAAAACGATGGGTTATAGCCCATGTTTTTTGAAATTTTGAAAAAAAAAGTTAGCCTCGTTTCTCATCATTTTGGACCATGGGCTATAGCCCATATCGTACGGCATACTATAGCGCGCCGTTTTTCATCATTTTTGAGGATTTGAAAAAAATGACGAAATGACAAAAACGATGGGTTATAGCCCATGTTTTTTGAAATTTTGGAAAAAAAAGTTATCCTCGTTTCTCATCATTTTGGACCATGGGCTATAGCCCATATCGTACGGCATACTATAGCGCGCCGTTTTTCATCATTTTTGAGGATTTGAAAAAAATGACGAAATGACAAAAACGATGGGTTATAGCCCATGTTTTTTGAAATTTAGAAAAAAAAAGTTAGCCTCGTTTCTCATCATTTTGGACCATGGGCTATAGCCCATATCGTACGGCATACTATAGCGCGCCGTTTTTCATCATTTTTGAGGATTTGAAAAAAATGACGAAATGACAAAAACGATGGGTTATATCCCATGTTTTTTGAAATTTTGAAAAAAAAAGTTAGCCTCGTTTCTCATCATTTTGGACCGTGGGCTATAGCCCATATCGTACGGCATACTATAGCGCGCAGTTTTTCATCATTTTTGAAGATTTGAAAAAAATTACGAAATGACAAAAACGATGGGTTATAGCCCATGTTTTTTGAAATTTTGAAAAAAAAAGTTAGCCTCGTTTCTCATCATTTTGGACCATGGGCTATAGCCCATATCGTACGGCATACTATAGCGCGCCGTTTTTCATCATTTTTGAGGATTTGAAAAAAATGACAAAATGACAAAAACGATGGGTTATAGCCCATGTTTTTTGAAATTTTGAAAAAAAAAGTTAGCCTCGTTTCTCATCATTTTGGACCATGGGCTATAGCCCATATCGTACGGCATACTATAGCGCGCCGTTTTTCATCATTTTTGAGAATTTGAAAAAAACGACGAAATGACAAAAACGATGGGTTATAGCCCATGTATTTTGAAATTTTGAAAAAAAAAGTTAGCCTCGTTTCTCATCATTTTGGACCGTGGGCTATAGCCCATATCGTATGGCATACTATAGCGCGCAGTTTTTCATCATTTTTGAGGATTTGAAAAAAATTACGAAATGACAAAAACGATGGGTTATAGCCCATGTTTTTTGAAATTTTGAAAAAAAAAGTTAGCCTCGTTTCTCATCATTTTGGACCATGGGCTATAGCCCATATCGTACGGCATACTATAGCGCGCCGTTTTTCATCATTTTTGAGGATTTGAAAAAAATTACGAAATGACAAAAACGATGGGTTATAGCCCATGTTTTTTGAAATTTTGAAAAAAAAAGTTAGCCTCGTTTCTCATCATTTTGGACCGTGGGCTATAGCCCATATCGTACGGCATACTATAGCGCGCAGTTTTTCATCATTTTTGAAGATTTGAAAAAAATTACGAAATGACAAAAACGATGGGTTATAGCCCATGTTTTTTGAAATTTTGAAAAAAAAAGTTAGCCTCGTTTCTCATCATTTTGGACCATGGGCTATAGCCCATATCGTACGGCATACTATAGCGCGCCGTTTTTCATCATTTTTGAGGATTTGAAAAAAATGACAAAATGACAAAAACGATGGGTTATAGCCCATGTTTTTTGAAATTTTGAAAAAAAAAGTTAGCCTCGTTTCTCATCATTTTGGACCGTGGGCTATAGCCCATATCGTACGGCATACTATAGCGCGCAGTTTTTCATCATTTTTGAAGATTTGAAAAAAATTACGAAATGACAAAAACGATGGGTTATAGCCCATGTTTTTTGAAATTTTGAAAAAAAAAAGTTAGCCTCGTTTCTCATCATTTTGGACCATGGGCTATAGCCCATATCGTACGGCATACTATAGCGCGCCGTTTTTCATCATTTTTGAGGATTTGAAAAAAATGACGAAATGACAAAAACGATGGGTTATAGCCCATTTTTTTTGAAATTTTGGAAAAAAAAGTTATCCTCGTTTCTCATCATTTTGGACCATGGGCTATAGCCCATATCGTACGGCATACTATAGCGCGCCGTTTTTCATCATTTTTGAGGATTTGAAAAAAATTACGAAATGACAAAAACGATGGGTTATAGCCCATGTTTTTTGAAATTTTGAAAAAAAAGGTTAGCCTCGTCTCTCATAATTTTGGACCATGGGCTATAGCCCATATCGTACGGCATACTATAGCGCGCCGTTTTTCATCATTTTTGAGGATTTGAAAAAAATGACGAAATGACAAAAACGATGGGTTATAGCCCATGTTTTTTGAAATTTTGAAAAAAAAAGTTAGCCTCGTTTCTCATCATTTTGGACCATGGGCTATAGCCCATATCGTACGGCATACTATAGCGCGCCGTTTTTCATCATTTTTGAGGATTTGAAAAAAATGACAAAATGACAAAAACGATGGGTTATAGCCCATGTTTTTTGAAATTTTGAAAAAAAAAGTTAGCCTCGTTTCTCATCATTTTGGACCATGGGCTATAGCCCATATCGTACGGCATACTATAGCGCGCCGTTTTTCATCATTTTTGAGGATTTGAAAAAAATGACGAAATGACAAAAACGATGGGTTATAGCCCATGTTTTTTGAAATTTTGAAAAAAAAAGTTATCCTCGTTTCTCATCATTTTGGACCATGGGCTATAGCCCATATCGTACGGCATACTATAGCGCGCCGTTTTTCATCATTTTTGAGGATTTGAAAAAAATGACGAAATGACAAAAACGATGGGTTATAGCCCATGTTTTTTGAAATTTAGAAAAAAAAAGTTAGCCTCGTTTCTCATCATTTTGGACCATGGGCTATAGCCCATATCGTACGGCATACTATAGCGCGCCGTTTTTCATCATTTTTGAGGATTTGAAAAAAATGACGAAATGACAAAAACGATGGGTTATAGCCCATTTTTTTTGAAATTTTGGAAAAAAAAGTTATCCTCGTTTCTCATCATTTTGGACCATGGGCTATAGCCCATATCGTACGGCATACTATAGCGCGCCGTTTTTCATCATTTTTGAGGATTTGAAAAAAATTACGAAATGACAAAAACGATGGGTTATAGCCCATGTTTTTTGAAATTTTGAAAAAAAAGGTTAGCCTCGTCTCTCATAATTTTGGACCATGGGCTATAGCCCATATCGTACGGCATACTATAGCGCGCCGTTTTTCATCATTTTTGAGGATTTGAAAAAAATGACGAAATGACAAAAACGATGGGTTATAGCCCATGTTTTTTGAAATTTTGAAAAAAAAAGTTAGCCTCGTTTCTCATCATTTTGGACCATGGGCTATAGCCCATATCGTACGGCATACTATAGCGCGCCGTTTTTCATCATTTTTGAGGATTTGAAAAAAATGACAAAATGACAAAAACGATGGGTTATAGCCCATGTTTTTTGAAATTTTGAAAAAAAAAGTTAGCCTCGTTTCTCATCATTTTGGACCATGGGCTATAGCCCATATCGTACGGCATACTATAGCGCGCCGTTTTTCATCATTTTTGAGGATTTGAAAAAAATGACGAAATGACAAAAACGATGGGTTATAGCCCATGTTTTTTGAAATTTTGAAAAAAAAAGTTATCCTCGTTTCTCATCATTTTGGACCATGGGCTATAGCCCATATCGTACGGCATACTATAGCGCGCCGTTTTTCATCATTTTTGAGGATTTGAAAAAAATGACGAAATGACAAAAACGATGGGTTATAGCCCATGTTTTTTGAAATTTAGAAAAAAAAAGTTAGCCTCGTTTCTCATCATTTTGGACCATGGGCTATAGCCCATATCGTACGGCATACTATAGCGCGCCGTTTTTCATCATTTTTGAGGATTTGAAAAAAATGACGAAATGACAAAAACGATGGGTTATATCCCATGTTTTTTGAAATTTTGAAAAAAAAAGTTAGCCTCGTTTCTCATCATTTTGGACCGTGGGCTATAGCCCATATCGTACGGCATACTATAGCGCGCAGTTTTTCATCATTTTTGAAGATTTGAAAAAAATTACGAAATGACAAAAACGATGGGTTATAGCCCATGTTTTTTGAAATTTTGAAAAAAAAAGTTAGCCTCGTTTCTCATCATTTTGGACCATGGGCTATAGCCCATATCGTACGGCATACTATAGCGCGCCGTTTTTCATCATTTTTGAGGATTTGAAAAAAATGACAAAATGACAAAAACGATGGGTTATAGCCCATGTTTTTTGAAATTTTGAAAAAAAAAGTTAGCCTCGTTTCTCATCATTTTGGACCATGGGCTATAGCCCATATCGTACGGCATACTATAGCGCGCCGTTTTTCATCATTTTTGAGAATTTGAAAAAAACGACGAAATGACAAAAACGATGGGTTATAGCCCATGTATTTTGAAATTTTGAAAAAAAAAGTTAGCCTCGTTTCTCATCATTTTGGACCGTGGGCTATAGCCCATATCGTATGGCATACTATAGCGCGCAGTTTTTCATCATTTTTGAGGATTTGAAAAAAATTACGAAATGACAAAAACGATGGGTTATAGCCCATGTTTTTTGAAATTTTGAAAAAAAAAGTTAGCCTCGTTTCTCATCATTTTGGACCATGGGCTATAGCCCATATCGTACGGCATACTATAGCGCGCAGTTTTTCATCATTTTTGAAGATTTGAAAAAAATTACGAAATGACAAAAACGATGGGTTATAGCCCATGTTTTTTGAAATTTTGAAAAAAAAAGTTAGCCTTGTTTCTCATCATTTTGGACCGTGGGATATAGCCCATATCGTACGGCATACTATAGCGCGCAGTTTTTCATCATTTTTGAAGATTTGAAAAAAATTACGAAATGACAAAAACGATGGGTTATAGCCCATGTTTTTTGAAATTTTGAAAAAAAAAGTTAGCCTCGTTTCTCATCATTTTGGACCATGGGCTATAGCCCATATCGTACGGCATACTATAGCGCGCCGTTTTTCATCATTTTTGAGGATTTGAAAAAAATGACGAAATGACAAAAACGATGGGTTATAGCTCATGTTTTTTGAAATTTTGAAAAAAAAGTTAGCCTCGTTTCTCATCATTTTGGACCGTGGGCTATAGCCCATATCGTACGGCATACTATAGCGCGCAGTTTTTCATCATTTTTGAGGATTTGAAAAAAATTACGAAATGACAAAAACGATGGGTTATAGCCCATGTTTTTTGAAATTTTGAAAAAAGAAGTTAGCCTCGTTTCTCATCATTTTGGACCATGGGCTATAGCCCATATCGTACGGCATACTATAGGGCGCCGTTTTTCATCATTTTTGAGGATTTGAAAAAAACGACAAAATGACAAAAACGATGGGTTATAGCCCATGTTTTTTGAAATTTTGAAAAAAAAAGTTAGCCTCGTTTCTCATCATTTTGGACCGTGGGCTATAGCCCATATCGTACGGCATACTATAGCGCGCAGTTTTTCATCATTTTTGAAGATTTGAAAAAAATTACGAAATGACAAAAACGATGGGTTATAGCCCATGTTTTTTGAAATTTTGAAAAAAAAAGTTAGCCTCGTTTCTCATCATTTTGGACCATGGGCTATAGCCCATATCGTACGGCATACTATAGCGCGCCGTTTTTCATCATTTTTGAGGATTTGAAAAAAACGACGAAATGACAAAAACGATGGGTTATAGCCCATGTTTTTTGAAATTTTGAAAAAAAAAGTTAGCCTCGTTTCTCATCATTTTGGACCGTGGGCTATAGCCCATATCGTACGGCATACTATAGCGCGCAGTTTTTCATCATTTTTGAAGATTTGAAAAAAATTACGAAATGACAAAAACGATGGGTTATAGCCCATGTTTTTTGAAATTTTGGGAAAAAAAGTTAGCCTCGTTTCTCATCATTTTGGACCGTGGGCTATAGCCCATATCGTACGGCATACTATAGCGCGCAGTTTTTCATCATTTTTGAAGATTTGAAAAAAATTACGAAATGACAAAAACGATGGGTTATAGCCCATGTTTTTTGAAATTTTGAAAAAAAAAGTTAGCCTCGTTTCTCATCATTTTGGACCATGGGCTATAGCCCATATCGTACGGCATACTATAGCGCGCCGTTTTTCATCATTTTTGAGGATTTGAAAAAAATGACGAAATGACAAAAACGATGGGTTATAGCTCATGTTTTTTGAAATTTTGAAAAAAAAGTTAGCCTCGTTTCTCATCATTTTGGACCGTGGGCTATAGCCCATATCGTACGGCATACTATAGTGCGCAGTTTTTCATCATTTTTGAGGATTTGAAAAAAATTACGAAATGACAAAAACGATGGGTTATAGCCCATGTTTTTTGAAATTTTGAAAAAAAAGGTTAGCCTCGTTTCTCATCATTTTGGACCGTGGGCTATAGCCCATATCGTACGGCATACTATAGCGCGCAGTTTTTCATCATTTTTGAAGATTTGAAAAAAATTACGAAATGACAAAAACGATGGGTTATAGCCCATGTTTTTTGAAATTTTGAAAAAAAAAGTTAGCCTCGTTTCTCATCATTTTGGACCATGGGCTATAGCCCATATCGTACGGCATACTATAGCGCGCCGTTTTTCATCATTTTTGAGGATTTGAAAAAAACGACAAAATGACAAAAACGATGGGTTATAGCCCATGTTTTTTGAAATTTTGAATAAAAAAGTTAGCCTCGTTTCTCATCATTTTGGACCATGGGCTATAGCCCATATCGTACGGCATACTATAGCGCGCCGTTTTTCATCATTTTTGAGGATTTGAAAAAAACTACGAAATGACAAAAACGATGGGTTATAGCCCATGTTTTTTGAAATTTTGAAAAAAAAAGTTAGCCTCGTTTCTCATCATTTTGGACCGTGGGCTATAGCCCATATCGTACGGCATACTATAGCGCGCAGTTTTTCATCATTTTTGAAGATTTGAAAAAAATTACGAAATGACAAAAACGATGGGTTATAGCCCATGTTTTTTGAAATTTTGGGAAAAAAAGTTAGCCTCGTTTCTCATCATTTTGGACCGTGGGCTATAGCCCATATCGTACGGCATACTATAGCGCGCAGTTTTTCATCATTTTTGAAGATTTGAAAAAAATTACGAAATGACAAAAACGATGGGTTATAGCCCATGTTTTTTGAAATTTTGAAAAAAAAAGTTAGCCTCGTTTCTCATCATTTTGGACCATGGGCTATAGCCCATATCGTACGGCATACTATAGCGCGCCGTTTTTCATCATTTTTGAGGATTTGAAAAAAATGACGAAATGACAAAAACGATGGGTTATAGCCCATGTTTTTTGAAATTTTGAAAAAAAAAGTTAGCCTCGTTTCTCATCATTTTGGACCGTGGGCTATAGCCCATATCGTACGGCATACTATAGCGCGCAGTTTTTCATCATTTTTGAAGATTTGAAAAAAATTACGAAATGACAAAAACGATGGGTTATAGCCCATGTTTTTTGAAATTTTGGGAAAAAAAGTTAGCCTCGTTTCTCATCATTTTGGACCGTGGGCTATAGCCCATATCGTACGGCATACTATAGCGCGCAGTTTTTCATCATTTTTGAAGATTTGAAAAAAATTACGAAATGACAAAAACGATGGGTTATAGCCCATGTTTTTTGAAATTTTGAAAAAAAAAGTTAGCCTCGTTTCTCATCAT
The DNA here is from genome assembly GCF_963924005.1 of Protomyctophum bolini. Taxonomy (NCBI): domain Eukaryota; kingdom Metazoa; phylum Chordata; class Actinopteri; order Myctophiformes; family Myctophidae; genus Protomyctophum; species Protomyctophum bolini. Next base: position 30,771,257 of record NC_137865.1, read on the forward strand.
TTTGGACCATGGGCTATAGCCCATATCGTACGGCATACTATAGCGCGCCGTTTTTCATCATTTTTGAGGATTTGAAAAAAATGACGAAATGACAAAAACGATGGGTTATAGCTCATGTTTTTTGAAATTTTGAAAAAAAAGTTAGCCTCGTTTCTCATCATTTTGGACCGTGGGCTATAGCCCATATCGTACGGCATACTATAGCGCGCAGTTTTTCATCATTTTTGAGGATTTGAAAAAAATTACGAAATGACAAAAACGATGGGTTATAGCCCATGTTTTTTGAAATTTTGAAAAAAAAAGTTAGCCTCGTTTCTCATCATTTTGGACCATGGGCTATAGCCCATATCGTACGGCATACTATAGCGCGCCGTTTTTCATCATTTTTGAGGATTTGAAAAAAACGACAAAATGACAAAAACGATGGGTTATAGCCCATGTTTTTTGAAATTTTGAAAAAAAAAGTTAGCCTCGTTTCTCATCATTTTGGACCGTGGGCTATAGCCCATATCGTACGGCATACTATAGCGCGCAGTTTTTCATCATTTTTGAAGATTTGAAAAAAATTACGAAATGACAAAAACGATGGGTTATAGCCCATGTTTTTTGAAATTTTGAAAAAAAAAGTTAGCCTCGTTTCTCATCATTTTGGACCATGGGCTATAGCCCATATCGTACGGCATACTATAGCGCGCCGTTTTTCATCATTTTTGAGGATTTGAAAAAAATGACGAAATGACAAAAACGATGGGTTATAGCCCATGTTTTTTGAAATTTTGAAAAAAAAAGTTAGCCTCGTTTCTCATCATTTTGGACCGTGGGCTATAGCCCATATCGTACGGCATACTATAGCGCGCCGTTTTTCATCATTTTTGAGGATTTGAAAAAAATGACGAAATGACAAAAACGATGGGTTATAGCCCATGTTTTTTGAAATTTTGGGAAAAAAAGTTAGCCTCGTTTCTCATCATTTTGGACCGTGGGCTATAGCCCATATCGTACGGCATACTATAGCGCGCAGTTTTTCATCATTTTTGAAGATTTGAAAAAAATTACGAAATGACAAAAACGATGGGTTATAGCCCATGTTTTTTGAAATTTTGAAAAAAAAAGTTAGCCTCGTTTCTCATCATTTTGGACCATGGGCTATAGCCCATATCGTACGGCATACTATAGCGCGCCGTTTTTCATCATTTTTGAGGATTTGAAAAAAATGACGAAATGACAAAAACGATGGGTTATAGCTCATGTTTTTTGAAATTTTGAAAAAAAAGTTAGCCTCGTTTCTCATCATTTTGGACCGTGGGCTATAGCCCATATCGTACGGCATACTATAGCGCGCAGTTTTTCATCATTTTTGAGGATTTGAAAAAAATTACGAAATGACAAAAACGATGGGTTATAGCCCATGTTTTTTGAAATTTTGAAAAAAAAAGTTAGCCTCGTTTCTCATCATTTTGGACCATGGGCTATAGCCCATATCGTACGGCATACTATAGCGCGCCGTTTTTCATCATTTTTGAGGATTTGAAAAAAACGACAAAATGACAAAAACGATGGGTTATAGCCCATGTTTTTTGAAATTTTGAAAAAAAAAGTTAGCCTCGTTTCTCATCATTTTGGACCGTGGGCTATAGCCCATATCGTACGGCATACTATAGCGCGCAGTTTTTCATCATTTTTGAAGATTTGAAAAAAATTACGAAATGACAAAAACGATGGGTTATAGCCCATGTTTTTTGAAATTTTGAAAAAAAAAGTTAGCCTCGTTTCTCATCATTTTGGACCATGGGCTATAGCCCATATCGTACGGCATACTATAGCGCGCCGTTTTTCATCATTTTTGAGGATTTGAAAAAAACGACGAAATGACAAAAACGATGGGTTATAGCCCATGTTTTTTGAAATTTTGAAAAAAAAAGTTAGCCTCGTTTCTCATCATTTTGGACCGTGGGCTATAGCCCATATCGTACGGCATACTATAGCGCGCAGTTTTTCATCATTTTTGAAGATTTGAAAAAAATTACGAAATGACAAAAACGATGGGTTATAGCCCATGTTTTTTGAAATTTTGGGAAAAAAAGTTAGCCTCGTTTCTCATCATTTTGGACCATGGGCTATAGCCCATATCGTACGGCATACTATAGCGCGCCGTTTTTCATCATTTTTGAGGATTTGAAAAAAATGACGAAATGACAAAAACGATGGGTTATAGCCCATGTTTTTTGAAATTTTGAAAAAAAAAGTTAGCCTCGTTTCTCATCATTTTGGACCGTGGGCTATAGCCCATATCGTACGGCATACTATAGCGCGCAGTTTTTCATCATTTTTGAAGATTTGAAAAAAATTACGAAATGACAAAAACGATGGGTTATAGCCCATGTTTTTTGAAATTTTGAAAAAAAAAGTTAGCCTCGTTTCTCATCATTTTGGACCATGGGCTATAGCCCATATCGTACGGCATACTATAGCGCGCCGTTTTTCATCATTTTTGAGGATTTGAAAAAAACGACGAAATGACAAAAACGATGGGTTATAGCCCATGTTTTTTGAAATTTTGAAAAAAAAAGTTAGCCTCGTTTCTCATCATTTTGGACCGTGGGCTATAGCCCATATCGTACGGCATACTATAGCGCGCAGTTTTTCATCATTTTTGAAGATTTGAAAAAAATTACGAAATGACAAAAACGATGGGTTATAGCCCATGTTTTTTGAAATTTTGAAAAAAAAAGTTAGCCTCGTTTCTCATCATTTTGGACCATGGGCTATAGCCCATATCGTACGGCATACTATAGCGCGCCGTTTTTCATCATTTTTGAGGATTTAAAAAAAAATGACGAAATGACAAAAACGATGGGTTATATCCCATGTTTTTTGAAATTTTGAAAAAAAAAGTTAGCCTCGTTTCTTATCATTTTGGACCATGGGATATAGCCCATATCGTACGGCATACTATAGCGCGCCGTTTTTCATCATTTTTGAGGATTTAAAAAAAAATGACGAAATGACAAAAACGATGGTTTATAGCCCATGTTTTTTGAAATTTTGAAAAAAAAAGTTAGCCTCGTTTCTCATCATTTTGGACCATGGGCTATAGCCAATATCGTACGGCATACTATAGCGCGCCGTTTTTCATCATTTTTGAGGATTTGAAAAAAACGACGAAATGACAAAAACGATGGGTTATAACCCATGTTTTTTGAAATTTTGAAAAAAAAAGTTAGCCTCGTTTCTCATCATTTTGGACCGTGGGCTATAGCCCATATCGTACGGCATACTATAGCGCGCAGTTTTTCATCATTTTTGAGGATTTGAAAAAAATTACGAAATGACAAAAACGATGGGTTATAGCCCATGTTTTTTGAAATTTTGAAAAAAAAGGTTAGCCTCGTTTCTCATCATTTTGGACCATGGGCTATAGCCCATATCGTACGGCATACTATAGCGCGCCGTTTTTCATCATTTTTGAGGATTTGAAAAAAATTACGAAATGACAAAAACGATGGGTTATAGCCCATGTTTTTTGAAATTTTGAAAAAAAAAGTTAGCCTCGTTTCTCATCATTTTGGACCATGGGCTATAGCCCATATCGTACGGCATACTATAGCGCGCCGTTTTTCATCATTTTTGAGGATTTGAAAAAAACGACGAAATGACAAAAACGATGGGTTATAGCCCATGTTTTTTGAAATTTTGAAAAAAAAAGTTAGCCTCGTTTCTCATCATTTTGGACCGTGGGCTATAGCCCATATCGTACGGCATACTATAGCGCGCAGTTTTTCATCATTTTTGAAGATTTGAAAAAAATTACGAAATGACAAAAACGATGGGTTATAGCCCATGTTTTTTGAAATTTTGAAAAAAAAAGTTAGCCTCGTTTCTCATCATTTTGGACCATGGGCTATAGCCCATATCGTACGGCATACTATAGCGCGCCGTTTTTCATCATTTTTGAGGATTTAAAAAAAAATGACGAAATGACAAAAACGATGGGTTATATCCCATGTTTTTTGAAATTTTCAAAAAAAAAGTTAGCCTCGTTTCTTATCATTTTGGACCATGGGATATAGCCCATATCGTACGGCATACTATAGCGCGCCGTTTTTCATCATTTTTGAGGATTTAAAAAAAAATGACGAAATGACAAAAACGATGGGTTATAGCCCATGTTTTTTGAAATTTTGAAAAAAAAAGTTAGCCTCGTTTCTCATCATTTTGGACCATGGGCTATAGCCAATATCGTACGGCATACTATAGCGCGCCGTTTTTCATCATTTTTGAGGATTTGAAAAAAACGACGAAATGACAAAAACGATGGGTTATAACCCATGTTTTTTGAAATTTTGAAAAAAAAAGTTAGCCTCGTTTCTCATCATTTTGGACCGTGGGCTATAGCCCATATCGTACGGCATACTATAGCGCGCAGTTTTTCATCATTTTTGAGGATTTGAAAAAAATTACGAAATGACAAAAACGATGGGTTATAGCCCATGTTTTTTGAAATTTTGAAAAAAAAGGTTAGCCTCGTTTCTCATCATTTTGGACCATGGGCTATAGCCCATATCGTACGGCATACTATAGCGCGCCGTTTTTCATCATTTTTGAGGATTTGAAAAAAACGACGAAATGACAAAAACGATGGGTTATAGCCCATGTTTTTTGAAATTTTGAAAAAAAAAGTTAGCCTCGTTTCTCATCATTTTGGACCGTGGGCTATAGCCCATATCGTACGGCATACTATAGCGCGCAGTTTTTCATCATTTTTGAAGATTTGAAAAAAATTACGAAATGACAAAAACGATGGGTTATAGCCCATGTTTTTTGAAATTTTGAAAAAAAAAGTTAGCCTCGTTTCTCATCATTTTGGACCATGGGCTATAGCCCATATCGTACGGCATACTATAGCGCGCCGTTTTTCATCATTTTTGAGGATTTAAAAAAAAATGACGAAATGACAAAAACGATGGGTTATAGCCCATGTTTTTTGAAATTTTGAAAAAAAAAGTTAGCCTCGTTTCTCATCATTTTGGACCATGGGCTATAGCCAATATCGTACGGCATACTATAGCGCGCCGTTTTTCATCATTTTTGAGGATTTGAAAAAAACGACGAAATGACAAAAACGATGGGTTATAACCCATGTTTTTTGAAATTTTGAAAAAAAAAGTTAGCCTCGTTTCTCATCATTTTGGACCGTGGGCTATAGCCCATATCGTACGGCATACTATAGCGCGCAGTTTTTCATCATTTTTGAGGATTTGAAAAAAATTACGAAATGACAAAAACGATGGGTTATAGCCCATGTTTTTTGAAATTTTGAAAAAAAAGGTTAGCCTCGTTTCTCATCATTTTGGACCATGGGCTATAGCCCATATCGTACGGCATACTATAGCGCGCCGTTTTTCATCATTTTTGAGGATTTGAAAAAAACGACGAAATGACAAAAACGATGGGTTATAGCCCATGTTTTTTGAAATTTTGAAAAAAAAAGTTAGCCTCGTTTCTCATCATTTTGGACCGTGGGCTATAGCCCATATCGTACGGCATACTATAGCGCGCAGTTTTTCATCATTTTTGAAGATTTGAAAAAAATTACGAAATGACAAAAACGATGGGTTATAGCCCATGTTTTTTGAAATTTTGAAAAAAAAAGTTAGCCTCGTTTCTCATCATTTTGGACCATGGGCTATAGCCCATATCGTACGGCATACTATAGCGCGCCGTTTTTCATCATTTTTGAGGATTTAAAAAAAAATGACGAAATGACAAAAACGATGGGTTATAGCCCATGTTTTTTGAAATTTTGAAAAAAAAAGTTAGCCTCGTTTCTCATCATTTTGGACCATGGGCTATAGCCCATATCGTACGGCATACTATAGCGCGCCGTTTTTCATCATTTTTGAGGATTTAAAAAAAAATGACGAAATGACAAAAACGATGGGTTATAGCCCATGTTTTTTGAAATTTTGAAAAAAAAAGTTAGCCTCGTTTCTCATCATTTTGGACCATGGGCTATAGCCCATATCGTACGGCATACTATAGCGCGCCGTTTTTCATCATTTTTGAGGATTTGAAAAAAATTACGAAATGACAAAAACGATGGGTTATAGCCCATGTTTTTTGAAATTTTGGAAAAAAAAGTTATCCTCGTTTCTCATCATTTTGGACCATGGGCTATAGCCCATATCGTACGGCATACTATAGCGCGCCGTTTTTCATCATTTTTGAGGATTTGAAAAAAATGACGAAATGACAAAAACGATGGGTTATAGCCCATGTTTTTTGAAATTTTGAAAAAAAAAGTTAGCCTCGTTTCTCATCATTTTGGACCATGGGCTATAGCCCATATCGTACGGCATACTATAGCGCGCCGTTTTTCATCATTTTTGAGGATTTGAAAAAAATGACGAATTGACAAAAACGATGGGTTATAGCCCATGTTTTTTGAAATTTTGAAAAAAAAAGTTAGCCTCGTTTCTCATCATTTTGGACCGTGGGCTATAGCCCATATTGTACGGCATACTATAGCGCGCAGTTTTTCATCATTTTTGAAGATTTGAAAAAAATTACGAAATGACAAAAACGATGGGTTATAGCCCATGTTTTTTGAAATTTTGAAAAAAAAAGTTAGCCTCGTTTCTCATCATTTTGGACCATGGGCTATAGCCCATATCGTACGGCATACTATAGCGCGCCGTTTTTCATCATTTTTGAGGATTTTAAAAAAATTACGAAATGACAAAAACGATGGGTTATAGCCCATGTTTTTTGAAAATTTGAAAAAAAAAGTTAGCCTCGTTTCTCATCATTTTGGACCATGGGCTATAGCCCATATCGTACGGCATACTATAGCGCGCCGTTTTTCATCATTTTTGAGGATTTGAAAAAAACGACGAAATGACAAAAACGATGGGTTATAGCCCATGTTTTTTGAAATTTTGAAAAAAAAAGTTAGCCTCGTTTCTCATCATTTTGGACCGTGGGCTATAGCCCATATCGTACGGCATACTATAGCGCGCAGTTTTTCATCATTTTTGAGGATTTGAAAAAAATTACGAAATGACAAAAACGATGGGTTATAGCCCATGTTTTTTGAAAATTTGAAAAAAAAAGTTAGCCTCGTTTCTCATCATTTTGGACCATGGGCTATAGCCCATATCGTACGGCATACTATAGCGCGCCGTTTTTCATCATTTTTGAGGATTTGAAAAAAACGACGAAATGACAAAAACGATGGGTTATAGCCCATGTTTTTTGAAATTTTGAAAAAAAAAGTTAGCCTCGTTTCTCATCATTTTGGACCGTGGGCTATAGCCCATATCGTACGGCATACTATAGCGCGCAGTTTTTCATCATTTTTGAAGATTTGAAAAAATTTACGAAATGACAAAAACGATGGGTTATAGCCCATGTTTTTTGAAATTTTGAAAAAAAAAGTTAGCCTCGTTCCTCATCATTTTGGACCATGGGCTATAGCCCATATCGTACGGCATACTATAGCGCGCCGTTTTTCATCATTTTTGAGGATTTGAAAAAAATGACAAAATGACAAAAACGATGGGTTATAGCCCATGTTTTTTGAAATTTTGAAAAAAAAAGTTAGCCTCGTTTCTCATCATTTTGGACCATGGGCTATAGCCCATATCGTACGGCATACTATAGCGCGCCGTTTTTCATCATTTTTGAGGATTTAAAAAAAAATGACGAAATGACAAAAACGATGGGTTATAGCCCATGTTTTTTGAAATTTTGAAAAAAAAAGTTAGCCTCGTTTCTCATCATTTTGGACCATGGGCTATAGCCCATATCGTACGGCATACTATAGCGCGCAGTTTTTCATCATTTTTGAGGATTTGAAAAAAATGACGAAATGACAAAAACGATGGGTTATAGCCCATGTTTTTTGAAATTTTGGAAAAAAAAGTTATCCTCGTTTCTCATCATTTTGGACCATGGGCTATAGCCCATATCGTACGGCATACTATAGCGCGCAGTTTTTCATCATTTTTGAAGATTTGAAAAAAATTACGAAATGACAAAAACGATGGGTTATAGCCCATGTTTTTTGAAATTTTGAAAAAAAAAGTTAGCCTCGTTTCTCATCATTTTGGACCATGGGCTATAGCCCATATCGTACGGCATACTATAGCGCGCCGTTTTTCATCATTTTTGAGGATTTGAAAAAAATTACGAAATGACAAAAACGATGGGTTATAGCCCATGTTTTTTGAAAATTTGAAAAAAAAAGTTAGCCTCGTTTCTCATCATTTTGGACCATGGGCTATAGCCCATATCGTACGGCATACTATAGCGCGCCGTTTTTCATCATTTTTGAGGATTTGAAAAAAACGACGAAATGACAAAAACGATGGGTTATAGCCCATGTTTTTTGAAATTTTGAAAAAAAAAGTTAGCCTCGTTTCTCATCATTTTGGACCGTGGGCTATAGCCCATATCGTACGGCATACTATAGCGCGCAGTTTTTCATCATTTTTGAGGATTTGAAAAAAATTACGAAATGACAAAAACGATGGGTTATAGCCCATGTTTTTTGAAAATTTGAAAAAAAAAGTTAGCCTCGTTTCTCATCATTTTGGACCATGGGCTATAGCCCATATCGTACGGCATACTATAGCGCGCCGTTTTTCATCATTTTTGAGGATTTGAAAAAAACGACGAAATGACAAAAACGATGGGTTATAGCCCATGTTTTTTGAAATTTTGAAAAAAAAAGTTAGCCTCGTTTCTCATCATTTTGGACCGTGGGCTATAGCCCATATCGTACGGCATACTATAGCGCGCAGTTTTTCATCATTTTTGAAGATTTGAAAAAATTTACGAAATGACAAAAACGATGGGTTATAGCCCATGTTTTTTGAAATTTTGAAAAAAAAAGTTAGCCTCGTTCCTCATCATTTTGGACCATGGGCTATAGCCCATATCGTACGGCATACTATAGCGCGCCGTTTTTCATCATTTTTGAGGATTTGAAAAAAATGACAAAATGACAAAAACGATGGGTTATAGCCCATGTTTTTTGAAATTTTGAAAAAAAAAGTTAGCCTCGTTTCTCATCATTTTGGACCATGGGCTATAGCCCATATCGTACGGCATACTGTAGCGCGCCGTTTTTCATCAATTTTGAGGATTTGAAAAAAACGACGAAATGACAAAAACGATGGGTTATAGCCCATGTTTTTTGATAATTTTGAAAAAAAAAGTTAGCCTCGTTTCTCATCATTTTGGACCGTGGGCTATAGCCCATATCGTACGGCATACTATAGCGCGCAGTTTTTCATCATTTTTGAGGATTTGAAAAAAATTACGAAATGACAAAAACGATGGGTTATAGCCCATGTTTTTTGAAATTTTGAAAAAAAAAGTTAGCCTCGTTTCTCATCATTTTGGACCGTGGGCTATAGCCCATATCGTACGGCATACTATAGCGCGCAGTTTTTCATCATTTTTGAGGATTTGAAAAAAATGACGAAATGACAAAAACGATGGGTTATAGCCCATGTTTTTTGAAATTTTGAAAAAAAAAGTTAGCCTCGTTCTTCATCATTTTGGACCATGGGCTATAGCCCATATCGTACGGCATACTATAGCGCGCCGTTTTTCATCATTTTTGAGGATTTGAAAAAAACGACGAAATGACAAAAACGATGGGTTATAGCCCATGTTTTTTGAAATTTTGAAAAAAAAAGTTAGCCTCGTTTCTCATCATTTTGGACCGTGGGCTATAGCCCATATCGTACGGCATACTATAGCGCGCAGTTTTTCATCATTTTTGAAGATTTGAAAAAATTTACGAAATGACAAAAACGATGGGTTATAGCCCATGTTTTTTGAAATTTTGAAAAAAAAAAGTTAGCCTTGTTTCTCATCATTTTGGACCATGGGCTATAGCCCATATCGTACGGCATACTATAGCGCGCCGTTTTTCATCATTTTTGAGGATTTGAAAAAAACGACGAAATGACAAAAACGATGGGTTATAGCCCATGTTTTTTGAAATTTTGAAAAAAAAAGTTAGCCTCGTTTCTCATCATTTTGGACCATGGGCTATAGCCCATATCGTACGGCATACTATAGCGCGCCGTTTTTCATCATTTTTGAGGATTTGAAAAAAATTACGAAATGACAAAAACGATGGGTTATAGCCCATGTTTTTTGAAATTTTGAAAAAAAAAGTTAGCCTCGTTTCTCATAATTTTGGACCATGGGCTATAGCCCATATCGTACGGCATACTATAGCGCGCCGTTTTTCATCATTTTTGAGGATTTGAAAAAAATGACGAAATGACAAAAACGATGGGTTATAGCCCATGTTTTTTGAAATTTTGAAAAAAAAAGTTAGCCTCGTTTCTCATCATTTTGGACCATGGGCTATAGCCCATATCGTACGGCATACTATAGCGCGCCGTTTTTCATCATTTTTGAGGATTTGAAAAAAATGACAAAATGACAAAAACGATGGGTTATAGCCCATGTTTTTTGAAATTTTGAAAAAAAAAGTTAGCCTCGTTTCTCATCATTTTGGACCGTGGGCTATAGCCCATATCGTACGGCATACTATAGCGCGCAGTTTTTCATCATTTTTGAAGATTTGAAAAAAATTACGAAATGACAAAAACGATGGGTTATAGCCCATGTTTTTTGAAATTTTGAAAAAAAAAGTTAGCCTCGTTTCTCATCATTTTGGACCATGGGCTATAGCCCATATCGTACGGCATACTATAGCGCGCCGTTTTTCATCATTTTTGAGGATTTGAAAAAAATGACGAAATGACAAAAACGATGGGTTATATCCCATGTTTTTTGAAATTTTGAAAAAAAAAGTTAGCCTCGTTTCTCATCATTTTGGACCGTGGGCTATAGCCCATATCGTACGGCATACTATAGCGCGCAGTTTTTCATCATTTTTGAAGATTTGAAAAAAATTACGAAATGACAAAAACGATGGGTTATAGCCCATGTTTTTTGAAATTTTGAAAAAAAAAGTTAGCCTCGTTTCTCATCATTTTGGACCATGGGCTATAGCCCATATCGTACGGCATACTATAGCGCGCCGTTTTTCATCATTTTTGAGGATTTGAAAAAAATGACAAAATGACAAAAACGATGGGTTATAGCCCATGTTTTTTGAAATTTTGAAAAAAAAAGTTAGCCTCGTTTCTCATCATTTTGGACCATGGGCTATAGCCCATATCGTACGGCATACTATAGCGCGCCGTTTTTCATCATTTTTGAGAATTTGAAAAAAACGACGAAATGACAAAAACGATGGGTTATAGCCCATGTATTTTGAAATTTTGAAAAAAAAAGTTAGCCTCGTTTCTCATCATTTTGGACCGTGGGCTATAGCCCATATCGTATGGCATACTATAGCGCGCAGTTTTTCATCATTTTTGAGGATTTGAAAAAAATTACGAAATGACAAAAACGATGGGTTATAGCCCATGTTTTTTGAAATTTTGAAAAAAAAAGTTAGCCTCGTTTCTCATCATTTTGGACCATGGGCTATAGCCCATATCGTACGGCATACTATAGCGCGCCGTTTTTCATCATTTTTGAGGATTTGAAAAAAATGACGAAATGACAAAAACGATGGGTTATAGCCCATGTTTTTTGAAATTTTGAAAAAAAAAGTTAGCCTCGTTTCTCATCATTTTGGACCATGGGCTATAGCCCATATCGTACGGCATACTATAGCGCGCCGTTTTTCATCATTTTCGAGGATTTGAAAAAAATGACGAAATGACAAAAACGATGGGTTATAGCCCATGTTTTTTGAAATTTTGGAAAAAAAAGTTATCCTCGTTTCTCATCATTTTGGACCATGGGCTATAGCCCATATCGTACGGCATACTATAGCGCGCCGTTTTTCATCATTTTTGAGGATTTGAAAAAAATGACGAAATGACAAAAACGATGGGTTATAGCCCATGTTTTTTGAAATTTAGAAAAAAAAAGTTAGCCTCGTTTCTCATCATTTTGGACCATGGGCTATAGCCCATATCGTACGGCATACTATAGCGCGCCGTTTTTCATCATTTTTGAGGATTTGAAAAAAATGACGAAATGACAAAAACGATGGGTTATATCCCATGTTTTTTGAAATTTTGAAAAAAAAAGTTAGCCTCGTTTCTCATCATTTTGGACCGTGGGCTATAGCCCATATCGTACGGCATACTATAGCGCGCAGTTTTTCATCATTTTTGAAGATTTGAAAAAAATTACGAAATGACAAAAACGATGGGTTATAGCCCATGTTTTTTGAAATTTTGAAAAAAAAAGTTAGCCTCGTTTCTCATCATTTTGGACCATGGGCTATAGCCCATATCGTACGGCATACTATAGCGCGCCGTTTTTCATCATTTTTGAGGATTTGAAAAAAATGACAAAATGACAAAAACGATGGGTTATAGCCCATGTTTTTTGAAATTTTGAAAAAAGAAGTTAGCCTCGTTTCTCATCATTTTGGACCATGGGCTATAGCCCATATCGTACGGCATACTATAGCGCGCCGTTTTTCATCATTTTTGAGAATTTGAAAAAAACGACGAAATGACAAAAACGATGGGTTATAGCCCATGTATTTTGAAATTTTGAAAAAAAAAGTTAGCCTCGTTTCTCATCATTTTGGACCGTGGGCTATAGCCCATATCGTATGGCATACTATAGCGCGCAGTTTTTCATCATTTTTGAGGATTTGAAAAAAATTACGAAATGACAAAAACGATGGGTTATAGCCCATGTTTTTTGAAATTTTGAAAAAAAAAGTTAGCCTCGTTTCTCATCATTTTGGACCATGGGCTATAGCCCATATCGTACGGCATACTATAGCGCGCCGTTTTTCATCATTTTTGAGGATTTGAAAAAAATTACGAAATGACAAAAACGATGGGTTATAGCCCATGTTTTTTGAAATTTTGAAAAAAAAAGTTAGCCTCGTTTCTCATCATTTTGGACCGTGGGCTATAGCCCATATCGTACGGCATACTATAGCGCGCAGTTTTTCATCATTTTTGAAGATTTGAAAAAAATTACGAAATGACAAAAACGATGGGTTATAGCCCATGTTTTTTGAAATTTTGAAAAAAAAAGTTAGCCTTGTTTCTCATCATTTTGGACCGTGGGCTATAGCCCATATCGTACGGCATACTATAGCGCGCAGTTTTTCATCATTTTTGAAGATTTGAAAAAATTTACGAAATGACAAAAACGATGGGTTATAGCCCATGTTTTTTGAAATTTTGAAAAAAAAAGTTAGCCTCGTTTCTCATCATTTTGGACCATGGGCTATAGCCCATATCGTACGGCATACTATAGCGCGCCGTTTTTCATCATTTTTGAGGATTTGAAAAAAATGACGAAATGACAAAAACGATGGGTTATAGCCCATGTTTTTTGAAATTTTGAAAAAAAAAGTTAGCCTCGTTTCTCATCATTTTGGACCATGGGCTATAGCCCATATCGTACGGCATACTATAGCGCGCGGTTTTTCATCATTTTTGAGGATTTGAAAAAAACGACGAAATGACAAAAACGATGGGTTATAGCCCATGTTTTTTGAAATTTTGAAAAAAAAAGTTAGCCTCGTTTCTCATCATTTTGGACCGTGGGCTATAGCCCATATCGTACGGCATACTATAGCGCGCAGTTTTTCATCATTTTTGAAGATTTGAAAAAAATTACGAAATGACAAAAACGATGGGTTATAGCCCATGTTTTTTGAAATTTTGAAAAAAAAAGTTAGCCTTGTTTCTCATCATTTTGGACCGTGGGCTATAGCCCATATCGTACGGCATACTATAGCGCGCCGTTTTTCATCATTTTTGAGGATTTGAAAAAAATGACGAAATGACAAAAACGATGGGTTATAGCCCATGTTTTTTGAAATTTTGAAAAAAAAAGTTAGCCTCGTTTCTCATCATTTTGGACCATGGGCTATAGCCCATATCGTACGGCATACTATAGCGCGCGGTTTTTCATCATTTTTGAGGATTTGAAAAAAACGACGAAATGACAAAAACGATGGGTTATAGCCCATGTTTTTTGAAATTTTGAAAAAAAAAGTTAGCCTCGTTTCTCATCATTTTGGACCATGGGCTATAGCCCATATCGTACGGCATACTATAGCGCGCCGTTTTTCATCATTTTTGAGGATTTGAAAAAAATGACGAAATGACAAAAACGATGGGTTATAGCCCATGTTTTTTGAAATTTTGGAAAAAAAAGTTATCCTCGTTTCTCATCATTTTGGACCATGGGCTATAGCCCATATCGTACGGCATACTATAGCGCGCCGTTTTTCATCATTTTTGAGGATTTGAAAAAAATTACGAAATGACAAAAACGATGGGTTATAGCCCATGTTTTTTGAAATTTTGAAAAAAAAAGTTAGCCTCGTTTCTCATAATTTTGGACCATGGGCTATAGCCCATATCGTACGGCATACTATAGCGCGCCGTTTTTCATCATTTTTGAGGATTTGAAAAAAATGACGAAATGACAAAAACGATGGGTTATAGCCCATGTTTTTTGAAATTTTGAAAAAAAAAGTTAGCCTCGTTTCTCATCATTTTGGACCATGGGCTATAGCCCATATCGTACGGCATACTATAGCGCGCCGTTTTTCATCATTTTTGAGGATTTGAAAAAAATGACAAAATGACAAAAACGATGGGTTATAGCCCATGTTTTTTGAAATTTTGAAAAAAAAAAGTTAGCCTCGTTTCTCATCATTTTGGACCATGGGCTATAGCCCATATCGTACGGCATACTATAGCGCGCCGTTTTTCATCATTTTTGAGGATTTGAAAAAAATTACGAAATGACAAAAACGATGGGTTATAGCCCATGTTTTTTGAAATTTTGAAAAAAAAAGTTAGCCTCGTTTCTCATCATTTTGGACCGTGGGCTATAGCCCATATCGTACGGCATACTATAGCGCGCAGTTTTTCATCATTTTTGAAGATTTGAAAAAAATTACGAAATGACAAAAACGATGGGTTATAGCCCATGTTTTTTGAAATTTTGAAAAAAAAAGTTAGCCTTGTTTCTCATCATTTTGGACCGTGGGCTATAGCCCATATCGTACGGCATACTATAGCGCGCAGTTTTTCATCATTTTTGAAGATTTGAAAAAATTTACGAAATGACAAAAACGATGGGTTATAGCCCATGTTTTTTGAAATTTTGAAAAAAAAAGTTAGCCTCGTTTCTCATCATTTTGGACCATGGGCTATAGCCCATATCGTACGGCATACTATAGCGCGCCGTTTTTCATCATTTTTGAGGATTTGAAAAAAATGACGAAATGACAAAAACGATGGGTTATAGCCCATGTTTTTTGAAATTTTGAAAAAAAAAGTTAGCCTCGTTTCTCATCATTTTGGACCATGGGCTATAGCCCATATCGTACGGCATACTATAGCGCGCCGTTTTTCATCATTTTTGAGGATTTGAAAAAAACGACGAAATGACAAAAACGATGGGTTATAGCCCATGTTTTTTGAAATTTTGAAAAAAAAAGTTAGCCTCGTTTCTCATCATTTTGGACCGTGGGCTATAGCCCATATCGTACGGCATACTATAGCGCGCAGTTTTTCATCATTTTTGAGGATTTGAAAAAAATTACGAAATGACAAAAACGATGGGTTATAGCCCATGTTTTTTGAAATTTTGAAAAAAAAAGTTAGCCTCGTTTCTCATCATTTTGGACCGTGGGCTATAGCCCATATCGTACGGCATACTATAGCGCGCCGTTTTTCATCATTTTTGAGGATTTGAAAAAACCGACAAAATGACAAAAACGATGGGTTATAGCCCATGTTTTTTGAAATTTTGAAAAAAAAAGTTAGCCTCGTTTCTCATCATTTTGGACCGTGGGCTATAGCCCATATCGTACGGCATACTATAGCGCGCAGTTTTTCATCATTTTTGAAGATTTGAAAAAATTTACGAAATGACAAAAACGATGGGTTATAGCCCATGTTTTTTGAAATTTTGAAAAAAAAAGTCAGCCTCGTTTCTCATCATTTTGGACCATGGGCTATAGCCCATATCGTACGGCATACTATAGCGCGCCGTTTTTCATCATTTTTGAGGATTTTAAAAAAATGACGAAATGACAAAAACGATGGGTTATAGCCCATGTTTTTTGAAATTTTGAAAAAAAAAGTTAGCCTCGTTTCTCATCATTTTGGACCATGGGCTATAGCCCATATCGTACGGCATACTATAGCGCGCCGTTTTTCATCATTTTTGAGGATTTGAAAAAAACGACGAAATGACAAAAACGATGGGTTATAGCCCATGTTTTTTGAAATTTTGAAAAAAAAAGTTAGCCTCGTTTCTCATCATTTTGGACCGTGGGCTATAGCCCATATCGTACGGCATACTATAGCGCGCAGTTTTTCATCATTTTTGAGGATTTGAAAAAAATTACAAAATGACAAAAACGATGGGTTATAGCCCATGTTTTTTGAAATTTTGAAAAAAAAAAAGTTAGCCTCGTTTCTCATCATTTTGGACCATGGGCTATAGCCCATATCGTACGGCATACTATAGCGCGCCGTTTTTCATCATTTTTGAGGATTTGAAAAAAATTACGAAATGACAAAAACGATGGGTTATAGCCCATGTTTTTTTAAATTTTGAAAAAAAAAGTTAGCCTCGTTTCTCATCATTTTGGACCGTGGGCTATAGCCCATATCGTACGGCATACTATAGCGCGCAGTTTTTCATCATTTTTGAAGATTTGAAAAAAATTACGAAATGACAAAAACGATGGGTTATAGCCCATGTTTTTTGAAATTTTGAAAAAAAAAGTTAGCCTTGTTTCTCATCATTTTGGACCGTGGGCTATAGCCCATATCGTACGGCATACTATAGCGCGCAGTTTTTCATCATTTTTGAAGATTTGAAAAAATTTACGAAATGACAAAAACGATGGGTTATAGCCCATGTTTTTTGAAATTTTGAAAAAAAAAGTTAGCCTCGTTTCTCATCATTTTGGACCATGGGCTATAGCCCATATCGTACGGCATACTATAGCGCGCCGTTTTTCATCATTTTTGAGGATTTGAAAAAAATGACGAAATGACAAAAACGATGGGTTATAGCCCATGTTTTTTGAAATTTTGAAAAAAAAAGTTAGCCTCGTTTCTCATCATTTTGGACCATGGGCTATAGCCCATATCGTACGGCATACTATAGCGCGCCGTTTTTCATCATTTTTGAGGATTTGAAAAAAACGACGAAATGACAAAAACGATGGGTTATAGCCCATGTTTTTTGAAATTTTGAAAAAAAAAGTTAGCCTCGTTTCTCATCATTTTGGACCGTGGGCTATAGCCCATATCGTACGGCATACTATAGCGCGCAGTTTTTCATCATTTTTGAGGATTTGAAAAAAATTACGAAATGACAAAAACGATGGGTTATAGCCCATGTTTTTTGAAATTTTGAAAAAAAAAGTTAGCCTCGTTTCTCATCATTTTGGACCGTGGGCTATAGCCCATATCGTACGGCATACTATAGCGCGCCGTTTTTCATCATTTTTGAGGATTTGAAAAAACCGACAAAATGACAAAAACGATGGGTTATAGCCCATGTTTTTTGAAATTTTGAAAAAAAAAGTTAGCCTCGTTTCTCATCATTTTGGACCGTGGGCTATAGCCCATATCGTACGGCATACTATAGCGCGCAGTTTTTCATCATTTTTGAAGATTTGAAAAAATTTACGAAATGACAAAAACGATGGGTTATAGCCCATGTTTTTTGAAATTTTGAAAAAAAAAGTCAGCCTCGTTTCTCATCATTTTGGACCATGGGCTATAGCCCATATCGTACGGCATACTATAGCGCGCCGTTTTTCATCATTTTTGAGGATTTTAAAAAAATGACGAAATGACAAAAACGATGGGTTATAGCCCATGTTTTTTGAAATTTTGAAAAAAAAAGTTAGCCTCGTTTCTCATCATTTTGGACCATGGGCTATAGCCCATATCGTACGGCATACTATAGCGCGCCGTTTTTCATCATTTTTGAGGATTTGAAAAAAACGACGAAATGACAAAAACGATGGGTTATAGCCCATGTTTTTTGAAATTTTGAAAAAAAAAGTTAGCCTCGTTTCTCATCATTTTGGACCGTGGGCTATAGCCCATATCGTACGGCATACTATAGCGCGCAGTTTTTCATCATTTTTGAGGATTTGAAAAAAATTACGAAATGACAAAAACGATGGGTTATAGCCCATGTTTTTTGAAATTTTGAAAAAAAAAGTTAGCCTCGTTTCTCATCATTTTGGACCATGGGCTATAGCCCATATCGTACGGCATACTATAGCGCGCCGTTTTTCATCATTTTTGAGGATTTGAAAAAAATGACGAAATGACAAAAACGATGGGTTATAGCCCATGTTTTTTAAAATTTTGAAAAAAAAAGTTAGCCTCGTTTCTCATCATTTTGGACCATGGGCTATAGCCCATATCGTACGGCATACTATAGCGCGCCGTTTTTCATCATTTTTGAGGATTTGAAAAAATTTACGAAATGACAAAAACGATGGGTTATAGCCCATGTTTTTTGAAATTTTGAAAAAAAAAGTTAGCCTCGTTTCTCATCATTTTGGACCGTGGGCTATAGCCCATATCGTACGGCATACTATAGCGCGCAGTTTTTCATCATTTTTGAGGATTTTAAAAAAATTACGAAATGACAAAAACGATGGGTTATAGCCCATGTTTTTTGAAATTTTGAAAAAAAAAGTCAGCCTCGTTTCTCATCATTTTGGACCATGGGCTATAGCCCATATCGTACGGCATACTATAGCGCGCCGTTTTTCATCATTTTTGAGGATTTTAAAAAAATGACGAAATGACAAAAACGATGGGTTATAGCCCATGTTTTTTGAAATTTTGAAAAAAAAAGTTAGCCTCGTTTCTCATCATTTTGGACCATGGGCTATAGCCCATATCGTACGGCATACTATAGCGCGCCGTTTTTCATCATTTTTGAGGATTTGAAAAAAACGACGAAATGACAAAAACGATGGGTTATAGCCCATGTTTTTTGAAATTTTGAAAAAAAAAGTTAGCCTCGTTTCTCATCATTTTGGACCGTGGGCTATAGCCCATATCGTACGGCATACTATAGCGCGCAGTTTTTCATCATTTTTGAGGATTTGAAAAAAATTACGAAATGACAAAAACGATGGGTTATAGCCCATGTTTTTTGAAATTTTGAAAAAAAAAGTTAGCCTCGTTTCTCATCATTTTGGACCATGGGCTATAGCCCATATCGTACGGCATACTATAGCGCGCCGTTTTTCATCATTTTTGAGGATTTGAAAAAAATGACGAAATGACAAAAACGATGGGTTATAGCCCATGTTTTTTGAAATTTTGAAAAAAAAAGTTAGCCTCGTTTCTCATCATTTTGGACCATGGGCTATAGCCCATATCGTACGGCATACTATAGCGCGCCGTTTTTCATCATTTTTGAGGATTTGAAAAAATTTACGAAATGACAAAAACGATGGGTTATAGCCCATGTTTTTTGAAATTTTGAAAAAAAAAGTTAGCCTCGTTTCTCATCATTTTGGACCGTGGGCTATAGCCCATATCGTACGGCATACTATAGCGCGCAGTTTTTCATCATTTTTGAGGATTTTAAAAAAATTACGAAATGACAAAAACGATGGGTTATAGCCCATGTTTTTTGAAATTTTGAAAAAAAAAGTTAGCCTCGTTTCTCATCATTTTGGACCATGGGCTATAGCCCATATCGTACGGCATACTATAGCGCGCCGTTTTTCATCATTTTTGAGGATTTGAAAAAAATGACGAAATGACAAAAACGATGGGTTATAGCCCATGTTTTTTGAAATTTTGAAAAAAAAAGTTAGCCTCGTTTCTCATCATTTTGGACCGTGGGCTATAGCCCATATCGTACGGCATACTATAGCGCGCAGTTTTTCATCATTTTTGAAGATTTGAAAAAATTTACGAAATGACAAAAACGATGGGTTATAGCCCATGTTTTTTGAAATTTTGAAAAAAAAAGTTAGCCTCGTTTCTCATCATTTTGGACCATGGGCTATAGCCCATATCGTACGGCATACTATAGCGCGCCGTTTTTCATCATTTTTGAGGATTTAAAAAAAACGACGAAATGACAAAAACGATGGGTTATAGCCCATGTTTTTTGAAATTTTGAAAAAAAAAGTTAGCCTCGTTTCTCATCATTTTGGACCGTATAGCCCATATCGTACGGCATACTATAGCGCGCAGTTTTTCATCATTTTTGAGGATTTGAAAAAAATTACGAAATGACAAAAACGATGGGTTATAGCCCATGTTTTTTGAAATTTTGAAAAAAAAAGTTAGCCTCGTTTCTCATCATTTTGGACCGTGGGCTATAGCCCATATCGTACGGCATACTATAGCGCGCAGTTTTTCATCATTTTTGAAGATTTGAAAAAATTTACGAAATGACAAAAACGATGGGTTATAGCCCATGTTTTTTGAAATTTTGAAAAAAAAAGTCAGCCTCGTTTCTCATCATTTTGGACCATGGGCTATAGCCCATATCGTACGGCATACTATAGCGCGCCGTTTTTCATCATTTTTGAGGATTGGAAAAAATGACGAAATGACAAAAACGATGGGTTATAGCCCATGTTTTTTGAAATGTTGAAAAAAAAAGTTAGCCTCGTTTCTCATCATTTTGGACCATGGGCTATAGCCCATATCGTACGGCATACTATAGCGCGCCGTTTTTCATCATTTTTGAGGATTGGAAAAAATGACGAAATGACAAAAACGATGGGTTATAGCCCATGCTTTTTTGAAATTTTGGAAAAAAAAGTTAGCCTCGTTTCTCATCATTTTGGACCGTGGGCTATAGCCCATATCGTATGGCATACTATAGCGCGCAGTTTTTCATCATTTTTGAAGATTTGAAAAAAATTACGAAATGACAAAAACGATGGGTTATAGCCCATGTTTTTTGAAATTTTGGAAAAAAAAGTTAGCCTCGTTTCTCATCATTTTGGACCATGGGCTATAGCCCATATCGTACGGCATACTATAGCGCGCCGTTTTTCATCATTTTTGAGGATTTGAAAAAAATGACGAAATGACAAAAACGATGGGTTATAGCCCATGTTTTTTGAAATTTTGGAAAAAAAAGTTATCCTCGTTTCTCATCATTTTGGACCATGAGCTATAGCCCATATCGTACGGCATACTATAGCGCGCCGTTTTTCATCATTTTTGAGGATTTGAATTTTTTTTCGAAATGACAAAAACGATGGGTTATAGCCCATGTTTTTTGAAATTTTGAAAAAAAAAAAGTTAGCCTCGTTTCTCATCATTTTGGACCATGGGCTATAGCCCATATCGTACGGCATACTATCACAGGCTCAGATCCATAGTGTTTCATTTATTTACACACAGGCTCAGATCCATATAGTGTTTCTTTAAAAAGACTGGAAATAAATGTATTACCATTCGATGTTTAATAATATTCAATCAAATAAAAATAAACTCAAAATACACTGGTTATAGAAGCAGTTGCAATTTCCAATAGAGTCTGCCGTCAAAGAGAAACAACAGCTTCCATCTGCATTCAGCGCCAGCGGTGACAAGCACACTTGTTTACATGACAGATTAGAAGCATCTGCTTCCATAACCATTAGACACGGACTGTTGTATAAAGGCACTCGTGCCAGAGACAGACCCAATGTTGACAAATGGCTCGTCATAATTTACTTTTGGTGTTTTGAAGCATTATGTTATGTTATACTTTAGCTATTGAAGAATAGCAGATCTACAAGCTACAAGTGCGGCACTCGGTGCCGCGCTACGAGCTTGTAGATCTGCCATTTTAGAAAAATCTTGAAAATGTGGCGCACATCTTTGAATATAGGCTATATTCTTTCAGAGCGAACATTTTTAACACAATATTTGCTTCTGGGGGGTTCCTGGAGGCTGGCACCACATATTATCAGATGGGGGTCGGCGGCCAATTACATTTGATTTTTGGGGGTCCTTGACATGAAAATGTTTGATAACGACTGACATAGAAACATACTGTAGGTTTTTCAGAAAACTGTCAGGATTTAGAAGGCATTTGTAGAATCCCGTCTCAGGTCTAAATGGGTTAAATAATGCAAATCGATGCAAATGGAGGGTGATTTGTCACAGGCAGGTATAGGCTGCATTTCACACAGACATAAAACAGAGATTTACGGAGAGAAAAAGGCAATATGTGAATGTCTTTTGTCCACAGCCTGCTGACCTCAACGGTATACAATGTTGATAAAGTAACATAATATACAGTAGAAACAAACATAAATATAAAAAGATTATAAGTTATATAAAACATATTCATACATTTAATTGTTAAAAGACATAATTCTGTTACAAAACGTAAAATTACAGTATACAGTTCAGAGATGTTCAAATATTAAATACTGCTGTTTCTGACTTATGTATTAAAAAACACAAGATCTCTCCAGGTGGGAATGAAAAGATCTCGCCGTCTCTCGATAATACAGTACTATAGGTAGATAGATTTAAGTGTAGTTAAGGTGACCTAGATAGATTAAGTGTTGTTAGGGTGACCAGATCCAAACTTTTCATTTAAGGGATAGAAGTGTCGCTTGTGTGGGATGGGGGGACAGGATGGGACGGGGTTAGCAACTTACTTAAAGGGACACTTCGCCCTTTTTGCAAAAATAATATATGTTAACACCCCGGGGTTATTTAATCCATTAAATCATAGCGCCCAGCGATTTATAGCAGCAGAGCACTTTTACCGACGGACCAGATGTTAGCCCGATGTGGCTGAAGCAGCTAGATGTAGCCAAAACACTCTGGAGGCAATCGACAACAATGGGAGGTATGATTAATTCTACCGCGACTAGCGACGGGACCGCGGTGGGCCGTCTAACACATATTTTTTGCTTAGAATTGGACGGAATGATTTAGATCAAGAGTTATTAACGTTTTAAGATTTTCAGTCTCGGTCATAATTATTTGTTTTGTCCAAAATATTGTGTGTGTTGTCATGATTTGTCACGACTCGAGTTGGCTTCGTACAATGCTTAAAAGGTCTTTAAATAAATACTTTATGAAATGTCTATGGGAAAAATGCATTGTGATTCATTTCCTGGGCCAGGCGTCGTCATGAAAGGGGGCGGGACTGCAACGCTCTATAGTTCACTTGAACAATGTTGTGGTAACTAACTACGGTATTACAGAGGGGTGTACATGTGAGGGGAAGAAAGAAAGGGAAGAGAACAGTAGTCGCGCTGAGGGCTCTCAGAGCGGGCAGACAACAGCAGACAGTCCGTAGTCGCGCTGCGGGGCTGAGGGCTCTCAGAGCGGGCAGACAACAGCAGACAGTCCGTAGTCGCGCTGCGGGGCTGAGGGCTCTCAGAGCGGGCAGACAGGGGTGTTGGTGACCGGGGGAACGTGGGACTCGAGTCCGAAATTTGCGCTTGTGCTGCAGTTCCCCTAAAAAAACCCACGCCAACCTCAATTGCATTCTAACTAAGCGTTTCGGGCGAAAAAATATATTTTTTCAATTACATTTATAGCCAATATGAAGCTAAATGTACCGTCAAAAACACTAGCCTGACCTAGTAGCCACTTGTTGCTAGCGCCGTAGCCCGCCGCGAGAGCTTTCAAACTGTTTTCAGTCAGACCACGTGATGTACTGTACCACCCATATCAATTTCGGGGCATGACAGCGGACCTTTAAAGTAAGCTAATTGGAGGCACTTCAATTAGCTTTGGATTGGAGGCATTTCGTTTTAAAATGGGTCATGGGTGGGTGGTATGGCCAACCTGGTACTGTAGCCTATAGGGTATATTTCTCATGTTATTTTAACAGATTTAAAAACACAAAAAGAGACAATGGGAGCTTTACAACAGAAAGCCAGCTATTAGGGGACTAACTATTAGGGAATTTGAGCATGCCAAATGTGGGACAGAGTCTCAATTTGTGGACGCCTGAAAAGTCACGGAAATCAGGGACTGACGCAAAGGGGGACATCTGGTCACCATAAATATGCACATTTGCATAAGTGTGTGTGTGTGTGTGTGTGTGTGTGTGTGTGTGTGTGCGTGCGTGCGTGCGTGCGTGCGTGCGTGCGTGCGTGCGTGCGTGCGTGCGTGTGCTAGCTGTGCTGTGCATACTCATGAAAGAACACCCATGCATGTGTTTTATGAGGTGCTGCCGTGGATAATCTTGGGACACTTCTCCGGGGCTATGCAGTAGTAGTTGTGTAAAACCAAGCCTGCAGGACATTGGCAGCCTGGTACGCAAGGCTTGAAGCAGTGACTCTCTATCACTCCTAGAGGTACATCGACGTTGAAGCAGGTGACCGGACATGGAGGGCCACACTCGTCAAACACAAATCCCCTCTCAGCTGGACAGCCCACCGCTGTGGAGAGACAAAGATGGTAAATATTGAGAAATAGACACACAGATTACAAAGCACACAACCCCATATGTTTCCTCACAAGTGTATTAATGAAAATAACGTTGCTGTCGGGAGGAAGCCACCTAGCTCAATTTTTTAGTTTTTAGTTTTTAAATCAATGCTATTGAACACCCTTTTCGTATGTTTGTTGGTTAAAATGCTGGTATTGAACCAATGCGGTGAAAGAATATATATATATATATATATATATTCGAAAATTTGCGCCACATTTTCAAGATTTTTCAAAAATAGCAGATCTACAAGCGCATGTGTTGTGATTGCTTTCCAACTGTCCTGCAGGGGATTGTGGGTGAGGCGGGATAGGGGATTGAATTTAATTAACTTGTGACTACGGGTGAGTCCCAAACCTCGGGACCAAGCAGGTACCGAACCGAACATGCAATTATTAATTTATTTAACAGCAAAATCCGGTGAAACACTGTTGTAAGTAAGGAGTAGACAGAGTAACTGCGAGGGTCTCTCTCTCTCTCACTCTCTCTATCTATGCAGCATTGACGGGTGACGTGGGGGTGGGGGGATCGTTTTGGGATAATGTTTGCGCTTCAGCCAGTCAATCAGTGAGACAATAGCACGCAACTGAGTGATCAGCGAACGGCCATGCACATCAAAGGCAGAGTCTCCCGGCTGTGCACACCCAACGCACGCATCATGCACTGGCCATGACATGGAAAATGAAAGAATCACTTCTGTCCATGACAATAATTCAGTAGTGGTGGTTTCTTGACCCGCAATGGTTCTGCAGGCTCCACCTGGGCAACGGTAGTACTGCAGGCTCCGCTTGGGCTCAAATGGCCCTCCTAAAGGCCTCATCGAAGGTTTTTGGGCTTCCTCCTCATGGAGGATGCAGGCTGGGGCGCTAACCCATACTGCTCCCGGGGTGCCGCCTACATTCCGGCTGTCACCCGTCTCTCCGGTTGTCACCAGACTATACCTGGTTGTCACATAGTCTATTCCTATGAGTCACTATAAATAGAATACCTCAGAACGAAAATACATCGCTTGGATGCACCTGGAGGCTGGGATGTATCCTCAGTGACCCCAAGGTCATCAGGGTTTCGGGTCTCGCAAACATCATACCCCTCACTCGGGTGACCCAGCCAGCTGGGGTGATCAAGTCCCGACTTACGTCCCAGTAGCTACCCTCGATCAGACCCACTAGGGAAAGACAAGGGCCACACAATCCGTTGGATCTACTCCTGAACTACTCTGCCGGGACTGGGAGGTACAGTTCTGACATGTGGACACCAGACACTTCATTCAGGTGTGATGGTTTCTTGAGCCGCAATGGTTCAGGCTCCACCTGAGCAACGGTGGTATTGCAGGCTCCGCTTGCGGCTAGAATGGCCGTCCTAAATTTGTTAAATGCTGGATTAATGCTTTTTAATCAAATCTCATAATCTCGTGGATGGTACAGTGGGGTACAGTAGCTATTCACGAGATTATCTCGTTCTGACACAGATACAGTTAAAAACAGACAAAAACTAGCCCTACCCCGAAGGGACTTGGCGAGAAAACGCAAATGATACTTTCATTGTGCAAATCTTTAAATAATATATTCTTTCACAGCGCACGTAAATACTCAAATATTTGCTTCCGGAGGGGGTCCCTGAAACAAAATATTTTCAGACGGGGGTCCGCAGCCAAATACATACATTTTGGGGACCTTGACATGAAAATGTTTGAGCAGTGAGCACCACTGACATAAAAACATAGGTTTTCTTAGAAAACCTATGTTTTGTTATTTATGCGTTACTATAGCATGTATACTGTGTATACTATACTTACCACACAGTGACGGGCTCCTCCACTGCAGTCTGACTCCAGCCTCTCTGCACTGACCAGCGTAGGCCTCCAGCGTGTCACAGAGACACTCGTCGGTGTTGGCCCCGCAGGCGCACTGGTCGTACACACACGCGCCGTACCAGGGCTCCGGAGGCACCACACGGTGGCAGGGCTTGAACACGCCCGACTTCAGCACCTTGCAACGGGCGTTGGCGCCCTTCCTGGCCTGGTAGCCTGCGTCCTTGCAGGGGTCAACGTCCTCGCCAGCGTGACAGGACGAGAGGGAGTGGCTGCCATTGGTCACCTACAAAGGCGGCAGCGCAGACAGAAACGATCACATCACATGCATGTTTTTTTTTTCTTTTCATTTTTTTCCTGCCTTTATTTAAAAAAATGTTTTATAAAAAATGTATCCCACAATTTTGCAACCCATTTTTTCACCCAATGTCAATTATTTGAATGTAATCCTGGGTGCTACACTTCCTCTACCAACCTGGGGGGGCAGCGGACTGACCTCATGCTTCCTTCCATGCATCAGGAGTCCAAGCTGCTTCTTTTCACCTGACAGGGGGGAGTTTCCCCGGCAGGACGTAGCTCGTGGAAGGAACATGTTATTCCAACCAGTTCCTTTCCCCTCCATCAGGCACCAGGGGGAGGTAGTTTAGAGACCAGGATTACTGCATGTTTTTTGTGACCTACCTACCCTAGGGGACACGGGGAGAACATGCAAACTCCACACAGAAAGGCCCTTTCACCAACCCCGCCTCGGGTATGGGCACTGATGACGTGGAGGAGGGAACACGCCCCCCAGCACCCACAGTGTCCTCAGCAGGAATCGAACCCAGGACCTTCTAGCTGTGAGGCGACAGCACTACCGACTGTGCCACCGTGGCCGCTGCTTTTCTGCCTTTATTGATAGTTTACACTAGGCTGACTGGGGGAGAGAAATGGCCCCTATTGATAGTTTACACTAGGCTGACTGGGGGAGAGAAATGGCACCTATTGATAGTTTACACTAGGCTGACTGGGGGAGAGAAATGGCCCTCTATTGATAGTTTACACTAGGCTGACTGGGGGAGAGAAATGGCCCTCTATTGATAGTTTACACTAGGCTGACTGGGGGAGAGAAATGGCCCTCTATTGATAGTTTACACTAGGCTGACTGGGGGAGAGAAATGGCCCTCTATTGATAGTTTACACTAGGCTGACTGGGGGAGAGAAATGGCCCTCTATTGATAGTTTACACTAGGCTGACTGGGGGAGAGAAATGGCCCTCTATTGATAGTTTACACTAGGCTGACTGGGGGAGAGAAATGGCCCTCTATTGATAGTTTACACTAGGCTGACTGGGGGAGAGAAATGGCGAGTGACACGCAGCAAAGGTCGTCGGGATCAGGATTCGAACTGTCCAGGCTGCCTCTGTACTCAGACCGCTACGACAGCCGTCCGATCACATGTATCTGGTTCAAAAACCGTGCAAGCATAACCACATTCAATATTATAATATATTTTAGCTGCCCCGCCCCGTTCCTATACAAACCCATTATAACTTCAACCTCCATTTTAACCATGATAGATTCATTGGTTAAAAAATATATTAAAAATAAATGAAAAAAGTAATTGGAAAAACATGGGCACCTCAAGTATTAGGAGGCCAGTATCAGTCACCAGAAGTATATTACGTGCTTTCCTCGAGATCTCTCGCGGAAAGTTATTAAGGTCATCTTTAGCCCACAAGATACACGAGATTTGATTAAAAAAAAATCAAAATATTTATTTATATTTACATTTAGTTTTTTTAGCCTTCGTTAGCTTCCATCCATAGCTAGCATCCATAGGCCTGTCTCTGCTTATTTTTCAGATTACTCTGACACTAGTGCCAGCCCCTCGCTTGAGGGTCGGACATTGCTGTCCTCGAGATCTCTCGTGGAAATTAAGGTCATCTTCACCATTCACAAGATTTGATAAGCCTTCGATACCTTCCGCGGCTAGCATCCATAGGCCTCTCATTGTAGAAACAGCCTACATGGTAATCCGGGTTATTAGTGGTATAATGTTTGAATAGGCTAGAAACATGGCATACAATGCCATGTTTATCGCCTATTCAAACATTAATCTGAGTTTTGACTATACAATGGGTTTGTATAGGAAGGGGGTGGGGAAGCTAAAATAAATGTCTAATGTTTAAATACTGAATCGAGCAACTTAAAAACTGTCTGGGGTGTTCACATAAGCCTAAGTATAAAATGACCAAGTGAAATATCTCTTTAAGTGGTTCATTTATATTCTGTTTGGAGTCGGTTGCTGTAAAGAACTTGGCTCACCTGGGATTACAACAAAGTATATATCAGGCTTAATAAAACAAGACTGTCTCCCTGTCTTACCAAAGGCAGCCTCTGACAGTCTGATCTTTCTTACCCTCCAGCTGTTGCCGAAGGCAGCCTCTGACAGGCTGATCTTTCTGCTGGGCATCCGGAGGTCGTCCTGTTGGTAGTTATTGAAGTTTCCACACAGGCCACACGTGTGGCTCTTATAGGAGCCTGGAACGCTCACCTCCAGGTGGGAACGGCCACTCCACAACATCTGGAGAAACATAAAAGAATAGGTCACAGGAAACGGTGGATTAAGGAGGGCCCGAGAACGATTCTACAAATTTCTTTCAGTTTTCTGGTGGGAAAAAAAAGTATGTGTCCGTCTACGTATATCAGTAGTTCTCAAACCTTTTCATGTCAAACACCCCCTATATGTATTTGGCAAAGATAAAAGATCTACAAGCTCATAATAATAATAATAATAAAACTTTATTTGTATAGCACCTTTCATGACATGAAATGCAGCTCAAAGTGCTTTACAGAAAAATGGAGAATAAAAGAAAAGCAAGGCAACAACATTAAGAACAAGCAGTAATGCAATACAGTGAGGACATGAATAACAAAAATAAAAAATAAAAGATCAATTAAAAGCAATGTTGTAGAAGTGGGTCTTGAGCTGAGCTTTAAAAATGTCTACAGAGGCTGCCTGACGAAGGTACAGTGGGAGCTTGTTCCATGCCGACGGCCCGTAGAAGCAAAAAGCTTCTTCCCCGTATTTTTTAGTTGCCATTTTTTTTGGCAAAGCGAGCAGGCCAGCAGTGGAAGACCTTAGGGGGCGGTTTGGGACATATTTAGGCAGGCAGTCAAGTAAAATAATTTTAAAATCAATCCTAAAAACAACCGGAAACCAGTGCAGTGATGCCAAAACTGGAATAATATGTTCTCTCATCTTAGTTCTAGTTAAAACTCTGGCTGCTGCATTTTGGACAAGTTGTAATCAGTCAGTTGTTTTCATTGCAGCATTGCATTGCAGTAGTCAAGCCGAGAAAAAACAAAGGCGTGGATTAGCGTTTTTGCATCGTCCAAGGACAAATAGGCTCTGATTCGTGCAATATTTCTAAGGTGAAAAAAGGCAATCTTGGTAACATGATTAATGTGTGAATTAAAATTCAATTCAGAATCAATAATAACCCCCAGGTTCTTTACTGTACTGTTACTTTCTACAGTCAGGTTACCAAGTCTGCTTATTATTGATTCTTTCTGCTCACTAGAACCGATTATGAGAACTTCTGTCTTATCCTCATTTAGCTTGAGAAAGTTCTCACTCATCCAACATTTGATGCTAGACAGACAGGTCAACAGCGGGTCTAAAGCACAGGGATCATCTG
The DNA here is from genome assembly GCF_963924005.1 of Protomyctophum bolini. Classification (NCBI taxonomy): domain Eukaryota; kingdom Metazoa; phylum Chordata; class Actinopteri; order Myctophiformes; family Myctophidae; genus Protomyctophum; species Protomyctophum bolini. The sequence continues at coordinate 30,801,268 of NC_137865.1, forward strand.
GAGCCACAGAAAGATATAGTTGGGTATCATTAGCATAGAAATGAAAATTGACTCCGTGATTGGTAATGAGTTCGCCCAATGGCAGTATGTACAAGGAGAAAAGCAGAGGGCCAAGAATCGAGCCCTGTGGAATACCAGAACTGATATATCATATAGTGCATCACTTTGAGCTTGTGTATCTGCAATCTTTTTAAAATACCGGTTAAAGTGGTTACAATCCAAATTGACTCGTATGCTTTCCCTGTCTTAATGGGAAGATCAACACAAAGACAGCACAAAGAAAGAAAACAATACAGATCAAACTTAATTGATCCCCCAAATTGGCAAAGTTAATGTGGCACACGCCTATTCTCTGATATATGAAAGAGCTCCGCACCTTGAGTCCAATGTTGGTGTTGAGTAGGATGATGTTGGCCTGACGTTCCACGTAGATGTATGGTTCTTTGAGGAAGGGAAGGGTCACCACCTCATCATTGACCTGGCAACGTCATTATCATGTCATTATCAAAGAACAGTGTTGGAAGAACACATTTGCAGCACAGTTACAATCACCAACCTTGACGACCCAGTCTTGGAGAAGCTGCACCGCAACGTCTCCTATAAACACAGTCACCTCTTTAGTCCAGGACACTCCTTTACGTCCACGATTATCATTGGTAACATGGACACTACAGAGGCAGAGAGATTCTTTCAGTTAGTCAAGAGAGCACATCCAAACAGAAATCTACTGGGTCTTCCAGAATTATTTTATCAACACCGTCTTTCTTTCTTTGTTCAGTAGCTTTTTGTATTGTATGTTATGCTCGCTATTTCAGGAACTTCACCTATTTTCATATAACTGGTCCTATGTTCATGATAAAATACCACCATTTTGTGGTTGTGGGCAGTTCAGAAACCGTTTTCTGAACTGCCCTCCTATGAGACACAGACTGAGTAGAAATAAATCGTGGCATTTTATCATGAACATTAGTGAGGACAAATTATATTAAGGTAGGTTGAAAAGTGGTGAAGTGGTCCTTTAAAGATGGAGTGCCACGATTTTATTTCAACCCTAAAACATGATCATCAGGTATTATTATAATATAAGGAGGAATAACTTTTTCCAAAAAGTGGACAGTATTTGTTAAAATCATGCTTTTATGTGGACACGCCCACCAGTTCATTAAGTATGCCTGGTTTGCCTGGTGGGTGGTGATCCACCTGAACTGAAGCCGCACCCACAGCTATAGTTGTATGATAAAGGGGGAGGGGTTAGGGGAGGGGCTGATACTGTATATTTCATTGGCCCGTTTGACTGTCAAGGGTTCAGCCTCCAGGAAGAAACCCTAAATACAAAGTTAATACACCATTGCACATAAAAACGACTCCAGGGTGTCTAATGAAGTACTGTCACCTCATAGACACATGAAAAACTTTAAAAATACAAAAATTGTGGCACTCCATCTTTAAGAATATCCTGTGTGCCCTGAGGTAATTGGTGTCTTCAAAGATGCCATGGTTCATATAAACAGTACTATTGCTGAACAAATGATTGGTCCAATTCGCATTTGGTATGGTGTCACCCATAAGGCCCAAAAGTGCCATCCCTGGTACACTACAGTAGAATTTTGTACCCGCTTAACGAACACTCATTCCAGATTACGTTGCCGCGCACTATGGGAAGAAGGAAATTGCCTGCAGGCTATTCCTGTGTGTGTGTGTGTGTGTGTGTGTGTGTGTGTGTGTGTGTGTGTGTGTGTGTGTGTGTGTGTGGCGTGCCAAGAGAAAGAGAGAGAGAGAGAGAGACTCCGCACGTCAAAATGAATTGGAATAAAAAACAAATGATGTAGCCGCTGCCTATATGTATCGTCTGGATCGCATGTTGGTGACCTGTAGGCTTTACCCACATATTGGTAGCCTATCCCAATATTGGCGTGACGCATTTCACTTGAATAATGTTGTGTGCGCGCGTGCGGAGAAATACAGTTATTTAATGAATCGCAGGTTGGTGAGCTCTTGCCGTGTGTGAATTGAATGCACCACTAATGAAAACTAACGTAATTGCAGTCTCTATGACTTATTTTTAGAATTGTGTACCTGAAGTCGCCACCCTCACAGTCCTGAGCTAGGACATATGTACACGCCCCTTGGAAGTGCAGCATGCGGCCATCGAAGGTGCGATAGTGCGGGTCTCCGAACACGATGCAGGTGGCCGGACGTGGCAGGCAGTGAGGACAACACACACCGGGGATTACTGCTGGCATCTCATCCTGGTGAGCATATAACAGTATAAACAAATGTACTTGTAGGTGGGTGTGTCTGTGGGCAGGCCTGTCACAATTTTGACATACCCAATTATTGAGATAATCACAAATATTTTGCAGAATTTCATATATTTTCAAACATTAAAAAAGCAGAAATAGAAGATCTTCAGTACAAGCCCAATGTGAAACTTTTGTTTGCATGCAAAGCGTTAAAGCCGAACAGAAATGTATTTTTTATTCATTATTTATGTGTCAAAAACACAATTAATCGCAATTACTTTAGTGACAATAATTATTAATCATCAATTAAAATGTCATAATTGTAACAGCCCTCTGTTTGTGTGTGTGTGTGTGTGTGTGTGTGTGTGTGTGTGTGTGTGTGTGTGTGTGTGTGTGTGTGTGTGTGTGTGTGTGTGTGTGTGCGCGTGCACACTGCATACTGACTGTAGCGCATGTGAGAGGAGGGCAGCGTTCACTGTGGCAGTGAACGTCTCCAGACACACAGGAACAGCTGGTGCACTCGTCCACCTCCCACTGCTCGTTGGACTGATACACTGTGCCCTGGTATGTACACGACACTGAGTCTGTAACGCACGCACGCACACAGAGACATGCGCACAGACACATGCGCACACGCGCACCCACACACACACACACACACACACACACACACACGGTCAATGTTGAGAAATAAACTCAGACAGGATGATTAAACCCCTCTGTGAAGTTTAGTCATCCTGTCTGCGTTTATTTCTCAACAATGACCCCTTGTCAATTTCCCCTTGCTTATTACACGGCTTGGGTGAATGCTTGATTCTGATTGGTCAACACTGAATTCAGCGGTGTGTTATTTCTTGATAATGACCGCTAACAGACCGCTGGCTAATCAAAGCCTCAGAGCACCTGGCTGCACTACTTGGATTTTATGCTGTATCCAACATGACAGTCATTTAAACAAACTGTCATGTAAACAAAAATGTAATTTACAATCTCAAGAATGTTTTTGAAAACATTTGAAGCGAGAAATAGACGATGCAGTAGCCTACTCGAAAATGTATTCCATTTGATCAACACTCACCTCCTTGTTTTCCTGAGGCGACTTTTGTTGCGCTCTGGGGTGGCAACTTGGAATACTTTCATCATAAGCAAGGAAATACTTTGTTCTGTTGTCACTTTTGGATACATTTAATTTGCCTCAAAGTAGCCATGTAATAAGCGTCATGAATGGCTATGTGGTAACCTTCAGGGTGATTATTGCGATTGGCTAATCACCCTGTCAGTGATTATTATTATATTATCAACAATGACCACCTAGCCATTCATTGTCCCTTGCTTAACATACATTGCCAGGGCCCCAAACCCTGTTGGATGACTGTAATACCTTGGCATTCATGGCAGCATTCCCCAGGAATCTTCACTGGTGACTGGCTATCCTGGCACACCACTGGCAAACATTCCTCAATAGTACACTCAATATGGCCCAGCTGTTAAAAAGACACATACAGGGTAAGTCATGTCCAGGATTGCCTTGAACATAAATTGGGTTTATATTAACATACAAACAGTGAACACATACAAGAGTTTAAGTTGTATGCATGTTATGTATGTAACATGCTATTTAGAACTTTCTTGTTTCATTAGGAATCCAAATACTCTTTTTTTTACTCCAATCTTCCAATCCAAACATTACCAATATAAACAAACCTATTGCAGCCCAAAAATACAGTCAGAATGTCCTCTTCCTGTCAGTAAATACAGTGTCCTGTCAGTAAGGTGTGAGAAAAATGTCAAACATGTTGCATGTTCTCGCCGTGTCCCCTAGGGTAGGTACCCTCACAAAATACATGCAGTAATCCTGGTCTCTAAACTGCCTCCCCCTGGCCAACCGGGGCGCCTAATGGAGGGGAAAGGAACTGGTTGGAATAACGTGTTCCTTCCACGCGCTACGTCCAACCAGGGAAACTCCCCCCTATCAGGTGTAAAGGAGCAACTTGGACACTCAGGCATGAAGGAAGCATGAGTTCAAGTCCGTTGCTCTCCCCATGTCCCCCATATATGGGGACTAGGTTGGCGTTGGGTGTGTAGAGCCCAGGATCACATTAGATAATTGACACAGGGGTGAAAAATGGGTTAGAAAAGCGTGGGATAAAAAAATATATATATAAAAAAATTAAAAAAAAGTCAAACAGTAGAATGAGATCATTTCTTTGACTTTATATGGGGTTAGTAAACCATTTTCATTTGACCTGTTGCAGGAGGACTTACATTACAGGTACAGGTGACACAGTCATCATCACTGTCTGTCCAGCTGGCCCCGTTAGGCACACGCATCCCCTGTCCCTCGATCACACACTCTGAAACAATACATGTTCACGTTCACATTTATCTATGTGTTACTTTAATGATTTTTGGAAAATAGCCGATCTACAAGCTCATAACGCAGCATGTTGTGAACTTGAAGATGGACATAGCGTTAAAGTGGTTAAACTGATTTCACTGCTATGTTAACACATTTTGCTGGGGACCCCCCTAGAACCTAACATCCGTCTAACAGTAGAATATCTGTACAATGAAACTATGAGTATATAGTACTATAGAGTGCTATGTCTACATAATGTGCTTATCTGAATTACATAAGTTTAGCCTTTGCCTGTAATGTCGTCGAGGCTAGTGCAAGTGCTACGGTCCCCGGACCCAACTTTGAGAACCACTGATGAAGTATACACATCCTTCTACCCTAATAGACAGGGGGTACACATCCTTCTAACCTAATAGATAAGGGGTACACAAGCACATGGCCGTTTATCCGTGCTCCTGGTCCTACCAAACCACACTGTTAGCACACATCTCTCCATGCAAAATTATCTCTCACCTGGTCTCATCATTCCATAATAGAGACTAGAATTTTGCGGGCCTTCGGCCCGCTCATCCTCTACTCTACTCTACTGTACTCACACTCTACTCTACTCTACTGTACTGTACAGTACTCGCACTCTACTCTACTCTGTTCTGCTCTCTTCTCTTCTGTACTCTACTGTACCGTACACAAGTAAGACGCGCAAACGCGGGAAGCGAACGCAGCTCGTACATATTTGGGTTTTGGACGTATAGCTTTGGGGACTCCTTATATGGTTATGGCTGAGTCATGGTGACATAACAGCGGGACAGACACTTGCATCAATCACAAACAAATCACTCAGCTCCATATATGGGCACAAAAGCGGAACAGACAGACAGACACACAGACAGACAGACATGATCTGCTAGGTCTCATAGTAAGTGCTCACTGCATTCGCAAATACTGTCCCATACTGTACCGTACTGTACGGATATCTCACCCTCGCACACGGGACAGCAGGAGTCTGGTGGGGTGAACTGTTCGTTAGGGGTACAGGTGAGTGGCAGGCAGCTCTGATGCAGACAGGTCCATGTCAGGTCCTACAAGGCACACACAAATAACTGACACACTGTAGTCATATACTTACACTGGACCGTCACCTTACATTGCGTCACCTTCTTAAAATAATGGCCTCAGTCATTTTTATATCTTTTTCAAAAAACAGACAAAACTGTTGAAAAACAAAACACACACACTTGTGTGTAGTGAGGGGTGCTCTTTCTTATCATACACCAGTAAGACGCGCAAACGCGGGAAGCGAACGCAGCTCGTAAATATTTGGGTTTTGGACGTATAGCTGCTTTGGGGACTCCTTATATGGTTATGGCTGAGTCATGGTGACGTAACAGCGGGACAGACACTTGCATCAATCACAAACAAATCACTCAGCTCCATATATGGGCACAAAAGCGGGACTGACAGACAGACACACAGACATGATCTGCTAGGTCTCATAGTAAGTGCTCACTGCGTTCGCAATCACTGCGTTCGCAATCATCCCATTGCGAACGCAGTGAGCACTTACTATGAGACCTAGCAGATCATGTCTGTCTGTCTGTCTGTCTGTCTGTCTGTGTGTGTGCCCCCCCTTTGTGCCCATATATGGAGCTGAGTGATTTGTTTGTGATTGATGCAACACACTCCATATTTGGACGTATAGCTGCTTTGGGGACTCCTTATATGGTTATGGCTAAGTTAAAAACTTAACTTAAAAATAACTTAACTTAAAAAAATAATAACTTAAAAATAAATCTTAAAAAAACCCAAATATGTACGAGCTGCGTTCGCTTCCCGCGTTTGCGCGTCTTACTGGTTTATTATCCGGGGCTTTTATTTGTCTCAACTGAACTGATTCGGATACCAGGCTTTTATTGGAAGGAGGCAGCTATAAAAAGGAGGCCTATATTTCTACTTTTCAAACCGATCATAATAACCAGTAAGACGCGCAAACGCGGGAAGCGAACGCAGCTCGTACATATTTGGGTTTTGGACGTATAGCTGCTTTGGGGAGTCCTTATATGGTTATGGCTGAGTCATGGTGACGTAATCACTCAGCTCCATATATGGGCACAAAAGCGGGACAGACAGACACACAGACAGACACAAAGACATGATCTGCTAGGTTTCATTGCGAACGCAGTGATTGCGAACGCAGTGAGCACTTACTATGAGACCTAGCAGGGATCGTGAGGCCAGTGCCAAGCAATTGCGTGAAAAACGCAAAAAGAAGAGACCACTTCCACCCGAGCCGGAAGTGATAGCCCTCCATATTTGAGCCAGATCCTCATTCTAGGCTGTGGGTCGATGTGCGATGGATTAATTTTCTTAGCGCGGTGAAAGTTTAGAGAAACAGGAGTATTAAGCGTGAGTAAATTATTTTTTTTTAATGCTGAATTCATGCTTATTAATCAAAGCTCGTCATCTCGTGGATGGCACAGCAGGGTACAGTAGCTATTCAGGAGATTTTCTCGTGCCAGCACAGATTGTGTTCGTGGAGTAACTGACTTATTCCAGACTTAGGCAATGTAATGTGAAGTCACACTCTTGAGAGAGGCCCTTATACCAAAAGGAGTGGGAACAGCATTGACCATCCTTTCCAAGATCATTGTGCACTGTATGTCACATTACAAGTTAGGGCATTTGTTCATCACAGACAGGTTTTATCATTTATAAGTAAATCGATAGTTACGTATGTAACTACGGTTCTATGAGTCCCGAATGTCCGCCAGAGGCGGTGCTTTAAGCACTGAATACGTCCCTTCGCGCATGCGCAGTCGAGTATTTTATACCAACAATGGGGGGCTCAGTCCCTACAGAATCTTCTCGCGAGAACACGAGGATTCTGAGTGACAAGAGTGCCTCTGGCGGTCATTCGGGACTCATAGAACCGTAGTTACATACGTAACTATCGTTCTATTTCGTCCCTGCTGACCGCCAGAGGCGGTGCTTTAAGCACTGAATGACTTATACCAGCCAAGTCAAACCTCAAAGGGTAGAACCGGAGGATTCGGGGAAGAGGACCACGTCCAATGGGTGGGGAGTGGCCACATTCACCCTGTAGAATCTTGAGAAAGTGCACCGCACAAGAGAGTGGCACCGTACCCCTGATGGTACGGGGAGGTTACTTACCTCATAGGCGTGGCTGATTGTGTCTACAATCCAGTGGGACAGGCGCTGCTTGGAGAGAGCGCCGCCTTTGTTCACACCACCATGGCAAAGAAATAGCTGCTCTGCCCGCCTGATGCGTTCAGTAGCTTCAATGTAGGCTCTCAGAGCCCGGACTGGGCACAACAGCTCCAGTTTGTCTGTCACCTCCCCAGGTGGGGGGTTAAATCGAGCCAGCCTGATAGGCCGGTTGAGGTGAGCCTGCGACAGCACCTTCGGGAGGAATGCTATGTTTGGCCACAGCGTGACCCCCGAGCCGTCTGCGTTCCACCTCAGACATGGTTCACTGACTGACAGAGCGTGCAGTTCACTGACGCGCTTTGCCGATGTAATGGCCAGGAGAAGGGATGTCTTGTATGACGCCCACTTCAGCTCGGCCTGTGCCAAGGGTTCGAAGGGAGGCCCGCACAGGGCGTCCAGTACCCGGTTAAGGTCCCATGACGGAGCTCTCGGAGCTCTCGGGGGATGCAACCTCTGAGCCCCTCTCAGGAAGAGGGACACCAGGTTGTGGCTCCCTACTGTGCGGTCGTTAATTGCCTCATGGCGGCAGGATATTGCTGCCACGTAAACCTTCAAGGTAGAGGGGGACCGGCCCTTACCTAGTAGGTATTGCAGGAACTCCAGGATTTTGGGTACAGGGCAGTGTACTGGGTCTTCGCCCAGATCCCTACACCAGCTGGAAAACAGCTTCCACCTGTTGTCGTACTGTAGCCTGGTGGACGGCGCTCTGGCGTTCAGTATGGTGTGTCTCACCGGGCTGCTCAGCAGTGGCTCCGGCCCCTGAGCGGCCAGACGCACAGCTGGAGGCGTTGTGGGCATGGGTGCCAGATCCGTCCTCCCAGCTGCGACAGTAGGTCCCTCCTGTCGGGGAGGCGCCAAGGCGCTCCGTGACAGAGGCTGTGGAGCAGGGGGAACCATGTCCTCCCTGGCCAGAAAGGGGCCACCAGCAGGATGGTGTGACCCTCCTGTACGACCCTCTGGAGAACTGTACGTACCAGAGGAAGTGGTGGAAATGCATAGAGCAGCTCCTGTGGCCAGGGGTGCGCCAGTGCGTCCAGGCCTAGAGGACTGACGGTTTCCGCTAGGGAAAACCAGCGAGGGCAGTGGGTTGACTCCCCTGAAGCGAAGAGGTCCACCTATGCTCTCCTGAAGCGGGCCCAGATGGTGTGAACCACATCCGGATGGAGGCGCCATTCCCCTGACGGGGGCTTCTGGCGGGAGAGGAAGTCTGCGAGGTGGTTCCGCTCCCCTGGTATGTGCACCGCCCGTAGGCTGGTGAGACGGGGGGCCAAGACACCCAGGGCAGAGGTCATGCCCATCCTCTGGCCGCAGAGGAGCCTGGCAGGAGGTGCACAGGTGGTGGCGGGGTTCGTCCATCGGTAACCCGCAGATGTAGCCCAGAGCGCGGACGCTAGTGGTTGCTAGGGGTGGAGCCGTATGCTGGAGGGAGGGAGCGCGGACGCTGCCTGTGCCAGCAGAGGCTACTGTTGGCTGTGCTAAAGGCCGCTTAGCTGGAGGAAGGGGGCGCGCACGCCACCTATGCCGGCTAAGGGGTGCTTTAACAGCGATAGAACAGTATATATAATATATAATTATATATAGTATATAATAATAATATAATATATATAATATATAATTATATATAGTATATAATAATAATATAATATATAGTTACATATATCTAATTTAACAAACAACAACCGATAAAGAGGCAGTGACTCTATGCCGAAATTAAAGTACACTCTTGAAAACAGTGACGACCAAATCAGTCAAGCTAATTCACATAGCCGGGGTTACTGAAGTACCCTCCAAGATACGCCAAATTTAAACTATAAGCTTAATAGTATAGCATTAAATAAGTACACTGCAGTACACAGAATGAGTGTTACTCGAGTTGCACCGTGCTGCGGCGTGCCGCGTCGCAGACACGGGCTAAACAGAAAAATAAACAATAAACAATAAGCAATGTCGACTGACGTGCTGGGAGCGGGCAGCGCTATGCTTGCCGTCACTAGCACTGCAGCATAGCATACAATTCAATTAAATTCATGCATGGGAATCAAACAGTGTAAGCTGGCAAAGAGACCCGAACTTATCCGTTCAGCTTTGACCAGTGCTGAACGGGACGCTATCAGGTCACCGATCGTAGCACGCAACCGTGTGTGTGGCAGGGAAGCAGCGCGCACGCAGCCTATGCGCACAGGGGTTGTTTGCTTACCTTTGTTAGTTCGTTCCCACGGGGAAAAGAAGATGTAAAGTCGATAATAAGAGTCGCAGCTCCTGGAGGGCGAACGCACGCGTCGCTACTCCGACCAATAATGGTCACGGGACTACCAGCGACTCAATAGTTCTGTAACAATGCAGTTTAATTCTGCTGTAGAACTCTGTACTGTGTACAACTTGCGCAAGCGAGAAGAAATTAGGGACTGAGCCCCAGGTGACTGCCGGAAGATATAGACTACTCCGGGGGTCATCACGGGGTCAAAATTGACATTGTTGGTATAAAATACTCGACTGCGCATGCGCGAAGGGACGTATTCAGTGCTTAAAGCACCGCCTCTGGCGGTCAGCAGGGACGAAATAGAAGTAAATCAAATAAAGTACCTTGCACTGGCAGGTGAAGCAGGGGTCATCGGTAGCCAATACCTCGTTACCAATCAGCGTGGCCGTGCAGTTACTGAGAGGCTCTACACAACAAGCATACAACACACATCACAAGTACATCCGCCACAATCAGAACTTATGATCTAACATAAGCAAAGAACTATGGATGTGAAAGACATTTCAAAGTTGTACTGACGAGCGCAGACGGGACAGCAGGAATCTGGTCCCGAGAAGAGGATGTTGTTCTTGGGACAGTCCACCAGACTGGGACACTGCTTAAGGTAGCACCTCAGGTGCTGCTGTCCATCTGGCATCACCTGGGGGGCGGAGGCACACACACACACACACGCACACGCACACACAAACACTGTACTGAATGAAATACACACTACATTAAACTAGTTGCGCTGTGTAGCTCAACACTGAGCTTCAACTTATCACATACAGGTACAGTATCATTGAGATAGTTATGACTGACTGACAGACAGACAGACAGACAGACAGACAGACAGACAGACAGACAGACAGACAGACAGACAGACAGACAGACAGACAGACACCCTCCCTCATTGCAAATATTTAAACATGTTCTGACATGGTTTGATGAACTATACACTTTTGTAATAAAAGTAAATTATAAATATTACAATGACAACAGATGCTTTGAAGTGATTTAAGTCTGACACTGAAAAATCTATAAAACTAGATATTATAAGTCACAAAAGAGTACATATACAGTGGATGGATGGATGGATGGATGGATGGATGGATGGACCGATAGATACATAAGTGAAATGATCGTATCATACCTCACAGGTACAGATCTGACATGGGTCGTCAGCTGGCTGGAAACTGTCTCTGGGACCGTACACTCTCCCCTCGAATACACAGTCTGGTCAAGCACACACACAGAAAACAACCCTCGAATACACAGTCTGGTCAAGCACACACACAGAAAACAACCCTCGAATACAGAGTCTGGTCAAGCACGCTCGCTCACGCACGCAGACACACACCACAAACTCCACCACAAAGTGCTTTGGAAGTCCATCGACTACAGTGCAAAAGAGGCTTTTTAAGCAACCTGCAGTACAAATTATTCAGGAGATGAATAATAATCATTTTAAGAATGATTTTTATTCCAACCAAGTAAGTTGTTGCTGTCGGGTGGTCCAAAACCGTTATTATTTGAGAAAACTATTTTAAATGAAAATAGCATCGCAAGACATTGTACGTTTATAGATCTGCCATTTTCACTATACTTTTGCATGATGAAGAAAGGCATTATTTTTTGAAAAAATTAATAAAAACATGAAAATGTGAAATATGGAGATACAAGGATTATACCTGACAGCAACAAAGTGATGTTGACAAACCAGGCCTTTAGCTGAATTATGAATTATTACACAAGTCATCGTTAAGTCAAGCTTATATTACCTGCACAGACAGGGCAGCACTCCCCAGGTACATTGATGGTGTTGATACAGGGAGACAGGCAGCGGACCTCTGAGCAGGTGGTCACTCCGTCCACACACATGCATGACATGCAGGGAGTGGAGTCTGCAAACCAACTGCTGCCCTCCGCATGCTCCTCTCCTCCATACACGCAGCCTGAAACAAACCGCAGGACTGTACATTCTAGAAGAAATTGCTCTACTTTTCTGCAAAATGTTGCACACTATAAAAGTATAAAAGCACTAATAAACGTAATATCTAAAAATGCTATACAAAACATACACAAAATTGAGAATGATTAAAATAATAATAATTTGTTTTCAGGCTCCAAAATATATATTTTACAAGCCGTCATGTAATTCCATTAAATGGACCACAATCGAAACAAAGCTGGGGCTTTTTGTGTTATCCTTTTAGCATAACCTTTGACTGTACTACCTGTACTGTTAACAAACCTGCTAATAACATATTCATTCAGTCAGTTCTTTCAGAATGATCAGACTAACCTCTACAGCGGGGACAGCATGCTCCGTGATCGGTCACCTGGTGCAAACACGTCAGCATGGGGCACTCTGGAGATGCACAGCGGGCCTCTCCTGCCTGGAGAGATCACACACAGTCGCACATGTCTCAGTTCAGCTTGTGGAGAAGGGGGGAAAAAAGAGAGATTTGAACAGCTGTGGAGAGTCAGACCTGACAGATGCATGTAGAGCAGTGGTTGGAACTAAGGGTCCATGTCTGTCCCTCACTGTACTCCTGTGCCTCCAGCATACACACTGAGAGAAAGAATGAAGCAGAGAGAGAGAGAGAGAGAGAGAGAGAGAGAGAGAGAAAGAGAGAGAAACTCCTATTCATCATTACACAGAAATGACCTGTTTTTGTTATGTTTTTCATAAAACAGTTGGTTAAATGCCTTGAACTCAGATTTGTAGAATACCAATCTGTTAAAAAATAATGATTGTCACAAGCTTCTGTTGCCGTCATTAGGATGTAGTCAACACCTATTCCAAAGTCTTTTTTCCCATGTTGTCTAACGTGTACATAGAATATATGACCATTCAAGACATAGGCTAATTGGTGCTCTGGGTGCTTTAGGAGCCTGAGGAGTGTGAAGCCTGGGGCCAGGAGGCCTGTGCTGAGTGTGAAGCCTGGGGCCAGGAGGCCTGTGCTGAGTGTGAAGCCTGGGGCCAGGAGGCCTGTGCTGAGTGTGAAGCCTGGGGCCAGGAGGCCTGTGCTGAGTGTGAAGCCTGGGGCCAGGTCAGATCTGCTATTTTTCTATAGCTAAAGCATAACATAATGCTAACACCAAAAGGGGTTCCCGCCCAAAATGGGTTAATATTCCCCATGACAAGCCCCAGAAGCTTTTTTTTACCTTGGACATTGTCATGTTGGATACGTGGCACATGTACTAAAACAGATCCTGCTGACAGAGAGTAGGATTAAGCATTAGCATCAGCTGCCCTTTGGTGTAAGAGGTTTCCGACAATGCATTTATACCAGTGGTGAGACTGGGAAGTAGATTTACTTAGTTTAATTTTGAGGAATTTGTACTTGAGTATTCCTACATTTAGTAAGCAAATATTGTACTTTTATTCGGCAACATTTATTTGAAAACTTTAGTTACTAGTTACTTTGTGGATTTGGATTATTATTACAAAAATCACTTCAGCGCTATATACATTTCGGCCATTTGAAAATATCTCTCCCACACCTGGGGGTCTATTAGAGTAATGTTAACTCCATAGACACATACAAAACAGAAAAGGTACAAAAACCACAGCACTCCATCTTTAATATGATACACACGGGTGCACAGGGTATATTCTGGAAATCCCAGCTCTACCTGTGCACTGAGGACAGCACTGTCCCGCCTGAGTGACTGGTCGCGAACAGGGTGTCGCTGGGCAGGCGAGGGGCACGCAGGTAACGGTGCCCCTGACACAGGTGCAGCGCTGGCAGGCGTTAGACGAGGGACTGAAGGTGCGTCTGTGAGCGTGGACCACGCCCTCGTACAGGCAGGCGTCGCACGCGGGGCAGCAGGCGTCCGAAGGTACAGGATGGGAACACTGGCGCGGACACGGCCTCTTGTGACACGTCGCCACCTCGTTCTGACCAGACAGGGAGGGAAGAGGACAGGGGGACAAGTTGTAGGACAGGGTTTCACAAACACTGGGTTGGGACCCACATGTGGGTGGGTCGAGGACACATGTTTATGTGTCCTCCTCGAATTAAATTCCATTAATTAGTAGTGAAAATAGACGATTTTTCACTAGTTTGGGTCGCGGGCAAACATCTAATTTCTCTTTTGGGTCACGGGCTAAAAGGTTTGGGAACCACTGTTCTAGAATGACCAAAACGAGGCACGTGGCGGACAAACCGGGTGTGGACAAGATAAAGGGGAAACGGGAATGGGAGAGGAGAGGGGATATGATATAGCAAGGTGGTGGTGGTGGGGAGGAAAATGACAAGCAAACGAATCAACCATGACCTTAAAGGATATAGACAAAATGTGGTCACATAAAAACACAAAACAAACACTGTCTAATGTCTAACAAGGCAAAAATGGCACAGCATTAAAGACGTGTCATTGCTATATGGCAACTCTTTTGTTTTACAATGGCCAATACACAAAGTGATGCCAGTTGTGAAAAAATAGGTTACAAAAGTACAGTTTTGTATGTTTTATGTGATCATTTGCACAACACCATCTGATCCTCCGGTGAGGAGTCTGTGTGTGTGTGCTTGCGTGTGCTTGCGTGTGTGTGTGTGTGTGTGTGTGTGTGTGTGTGTGCGTGAGAGACTGACCAGACAGCTGCAGGTGGAGCAGGGGTCAGTGGGCGGGCTGAAGGAGGAGCCAGACTCGTGCTCGATCCCCTGATGCAGACACACCCCCGTGCAAACGGGACAGCACTCGCCTCGTGGGGTCACGGGACGCGTGCACGACACAGCCGGGCAGGGTGCTGGCACACATACCACACCGCCGTTCTGCACGCACGCACACACAATCAAGTGGAAAAAGTACCAACATTTTTAGTATATAGATATTTCACTACAACAAAAACTTTTTGTCATTTTATCATCTATTCAGACTTATGTGAACACCTCAGACTGTTTTTAAGTTGCTCGATTCAGTATTTAGATATTTGATAATAATTTTAGCTGCCTCGCCCCCTTCCTATACAAGCCCATTGTAATTTAAAACACCCGTCCTTTTTTTCTGGTGACTGATATTGTCCTTCTAATTAATACGTGAGGAGGTCGTGTTTTTTCATTTACCGTTTTCATTTATTTGTAAAAACAATATTTTAGATTTTTTTGTCTCCTCCTCCAGGAGGTTATTTTCCAAAATAATTATTATTATTATTATTATTATTATTATTAATTTTCAAACAGCCATAGTACAAGTACAATATTTGGCGTAAAATCGAAAATTGTAAATACTCCAGTAAAGTAAAAGTACCTACCGGTAATTCTTTCTGTGCCAGCTGTTAGCATGAATGTAGTTAACCTGTGCCCCCATCAGCGTTCACTTTAAGAGAAGGAGATTCCACCCCCGCCAGCCTCATACACACACTTTACTATCATTAGCATTAGCGCACACAACGAGGTAAACAGACATCAGATTTAACGTCCAATAGCTGGTGGTGATGGAGGATCAACGTTAAAAACTGCAGTGGGGCTCAACCATTATATACACGTTGTATATACTTTGGGTTATACGTTGGGGTCTGTATATGGACTTAGCAAATACTGTCCCCTAGTTGGAGGGTACGTATATATACGGACATGGGAGATAAATAATTAATTATTATTATTAGGGTTAGCGTGAGTACCAGGCAGGAGCAGAGCTGACAGTGGTCTGCCGGATGTGTGAAGCGATCTCCGTTGATGCAGTCTCGCCCGTTAAAGCGGCATCCGTCGCACACGGCGCACGCACAGCCATCCAATGCCGGGTGAGGACAGGCTACGGTGGGACACCTCTGCTGGACACACACCACTTCACCTCTCTGCGCGCGCACACACACACACACACACACACACACACACACACACACACACACACACACACACACTTTAGTTCTTTTTTTTAATCCGCAAATTACAATTCATTTTACAGGGAAACAAATGTAACGGGGTTGAGAGTTCATGGGCACCTAAGGACCTTCTCCACACAGACAAAATGCCTATAAAGAACAGCTGAAACAGAGCAGTATTTGGCAAGTTGTTTGACTTAATTTGCTCTTTGTCAGCCAGCTATTGTCAGGCCACTCGTGGTCAGTTTATGTACATGGCCCAGGCTTCCAAATATCAGT
The DNA here is from genome assembly GCF_963924005.1 of Protomyctophum bolini. Lineage (NCBI taxonomy): Eukaryota > Metazoa > Chordata > Actinopteri > Myctophiformes > Myctophidae > Protomyctophum > Protomyctophum bolini. The sequence continues at coordinate 30,817,446 of NC_137865.1, forward strand.
ATGACGAACCTACATCGATACCTGAGGTTTGTTATGATTACAAGTAATGGTTGGTACTGAATGCCTGGTCCATGTACAAATCAAAGACACAGCCCACCTCCTAAATCAGGACTTCCTTGTGGCTGGTGTCAACAAAAACAACATCCGGTGTATATAGAGCGTCGCAGTCCCGCCCCCTTTCATAACGACGCCAGGCCCAGGAAATAGTTCCCAATGCATTTTTCCCATAGACATTTCGAAACGTAATTATTTAAAGACATTTTAAGCGTCGTACAAAGCCAACTCTTGTGACAAATCATGACAACAAACACAATATTTTGGACCAAACAAATAATTACAGAGAAGAAAAACAACCAAATAAATGTGTTGTAACCTGCCGTTTTTTTCTACTTTCTAATTCTTTGTTTGGCCCAAAACATTGTGTTTATTGTCATTATTTGTCACGACAAGAGTTGGCTTTGTCCGTGGCGTAAACGTCTTTAAATAAATACTTTCCGAAAAGTGTACGAGGAAAATGAACGGGGATTTATTTTTCGGGTCTCTCGAGGGGGCGGGACTGCAACGCTCTATTTGTGATGTTAGCAAAGACATCGCATGCACAACTGAACCAATCCGGTAACACTCTTCAATGTTTATACATTGCTGCACTGGTTGGAATATATTTTCAAACTGCATCAGACACTAGGTCACTATAGGTCACTAGGTCATGGCGAGCAATATACAAAAATAATTGTTCATAGGATTCCAGGTATTGTTCAGAATCATGATGGTTTATACTTAGTGGAGTGTGGCTGTCATACCAGATTGACAGATTGCACGTTGTTGGTAATATAAATTAGTAATACTTACCATAGTAATACTAATTTTAAAACATCCTCCCCAATAGCAGCATTTGTGTACATCAAATGTGAAACAGTGATCAGCTGAATCAACACAGGCCAACATTCCCTGCAGCCAAAGTCCATGCCAATGCTGTTTGGGTTCTACCTGTAGTCTAGTCAAGTGTCCCCTCCCTGGTAGGTGAGAGTAGCCTCCACTAAATGGTAAATGGTGCATTTACTGTATATAGCGCCTTTATCCAAGGCGCTTTACATAGTGCATTACATTCACCCATTCACACACACATTCATACACAGATTGCGGCGGAAGCCATGCAAGGTACCAAACAGCACATCGGGAGCAATGTGGGGTTCAATGTCTTGCCCAAGGACACTTAGACATGTAGACAGGACCTTCCTCCTGCGCAGGTCCAGTACGAGTGATGCCCTGGCCAGTTCTCTGACAGTGTGCCATCATCATTATTGAGCATGTGTAGTAGGTGGGTTAGCCTTGTTGTTGCATAAATCCACTCTACAATTGGGACCCCCAGCCCCCCTTCGCCATATGGAAGGAAGAGTATATCTCGTGTGGAGTGTGAGTTTACTGACCAGCTGGCCAGTTCTATTTGTCATGTCTCTCAGTGCATTTTGTGGGATGTGTACATTTGCAAAGAGGTGTTATATTTTAGACGTGTTGTGAGCTTGTAGATCGGCTATTCTCAGTACAAGAGATTCTTCTATAGAAGATATACTGGCTGCTATGCAATCTATGCAATCACTGACTTGAATCCAAACTCACCGAACATCTGCATTCCTGACATCCGCTTCTTTGAAGGACCTGTCCATCAACATAGGTCGCACCGTCCAAGAGACAACCTAGATGTGGGGGGGGGAGACAAGTATTTTCTTTCAGTCACCCACCCACTTCTCGGTTTGTATTTTGCATTCTACAACAGGTCGTTAAGAGGAAGCAATCTGATTGGTTGAAACGGTTTCTATGCTTGCGGAACTCGACTTCGTCTCGTTCCTTACCGCATCACTGTCGTGGCAATAATCACGTTAAACAACACCCTCTCGTGTAATATTGCTTAAGTACATGATGGTAGTCTATACCTTCACAGACAGTACATGATGGTAGTCTATACCTTCACAGACAGTACATGATGGTAGTCTATACCTTCACAGACAGTACATGATGGTGGTCTATACCTTCACAGACAGTACATGATGGTGGTCTATACCTTCACAGACAGTACATGATGGTGGTCTATACCTTCACAGACAGTACATGATGGTAGTCTATACCTTCACAGACAGTACATGATGGTAGTCTATACCTTCACAGACAGTACATGATGGTAGTCTATACCTTCACAGACAGTACATGATGGTAGTCTATACCTTCACAGACAGTACATGATGGTAGTCTATACCTTCACAGACAGTACATGATGGTAGTCTATACCTTCACAGACAGTACATGATGGTGGTCTATACCTTCACAGACAGTACATGATGGTGGTCTATACCTTCACAGACAGTACATGATGGTGGTCTATACCTTCACAGACAGTACATGATGGTAGTCTATACCTTCACAGACAGTACATGATGGTAGTCTATACCTTCACAGACAGTACATGATGGTAGTCTATACCTTCACAGACAGTACATGATGGTAGTCTATACCTTCACAGACAGTACATGATGGTGGTCTATACCTTCACAGACAGTACATGATGGTAGTCTATACCTTCACAGACAGTACATGATGGTGGTCTATACCTTCACAGACAGTACATGATGGTAGTCTATACCTTCACAGACAGTACATGATGGTGGTCTATACCTTCACAGACAGTACATGATGGTAGTCTATACCTTCACAGACAGTACATGATGGTAGTCTATACCTTCACAGACAGTACATGATGGTGGTCTATACCTTCACAGACAGTACATGATGGTAGTCTATACCTTCACAGACAGTACATGATGGTAGTCTATACCTTCACAGACAGTACATGATGGTGGTCTATACCTTCACAGACAGTACATGATGGTGGTCTATACCTTCACAGACAGTACATGATGGTGGTCTATACCTTCACAGACAGTACATGATGGTGGTCTATACCTTCACAGACAGTACATGATGGTAGTCTATACCTTCACAGACAGTACATGATGGTAGTCTATACCTTCACAGACAGTACATGATGGTGGTCTATACCTTCACAGACAGTACATGATGGTGGTCTATACCTTCACAGACAGTACATGATGGTGGTCTATACCTTCACAGACAGGGCAGCCACAGGGGTCGGTGACAGCATGCGGACAGAGGGCTGGAGGACACCGTTTCTTCAAACATCTCACTGAGCCACTCTGCAGGGAAAGACATTGAGTACGTACTTTGCATGGCACACTGTGCTCCTGTGTGTGTGTGTGTGTGTGTGTGTGTGTGTGTGTGTGTGTGTGTGTGTGTGTGTGATCGTCACTAAGATTACTGTGGACGGAAGCAAAATATTGAATGACATCACAACACAGCGATGCTGGATGCATTATAACACAAATAGCTCATTCAATGTCGTCCTAGGTGATCTGTGACTATTAAAAATTGTCGCCCAATGTCGCCTTTACCAAAGAATGAGTTAACATCCGTCACCTCCAAGCCACTAACTACCAAAAACACAAATACTCGTGCAGGAGTTTACTCCCCAGCCAAACACGCCTATCTTCACCCTTGACGGGCACTCATTAGCCACTTTACCTGCCTCGGCAGCACTCTTACACCATCCTGCACCTAGACGATGACGTACAGGCATGGCCTCTGCTGCCTTTGGAAGGCTAAGGTCCAGGGTTTTCCAGAACAGGAACCTCACCATCTTCACTAATCACTAGTCACTATATTGACTAAGGCAGCTGTGTATAAGGCAGTCTTTGCCTCTCCACATTGCTCTACAGCTCGGAAACCTGGACACTACCAGAGGCACATACACAGTCTCTACAGCATAGACATATAAAGGTAGACGCCTCTTCCGGCTCTGGGGCGTCTGTATCTCAACGGAAGGCAACATGGAGGCAACGGGAGGCGATGGCGATACGTAATTGCATTGGCAAGCTTTCCCGACATTTCTTGCGAAGCATAGCGGAAGCAAAACGGGGAAGGGGACGTTCGGTAGACCAATCAGAGGCCAATGCCTTCAAGATTCCGCTTGACTTCACCCAGCATCACAGCTCTCCCTGGCCAAAAGGGTCGGGCATGTGATCCGTATGCAAGCCCACCGTCTCCCCCCCTGCCAGCTTCTAGATGGTTCAAAGGTCTGCTGGGGTCCAGAAAAGTGGTTCAAGAACCACATTAAAGTCCCTAGCTGTTGATCGCCACACCTGTAGCTCTACCTGTCACCATGGGGGATCAGTACAGGGAGAGTACAGCGGTGTGCACAGAGGCACCACTGTGCCAAAGCAGACCACCGACCACCACTACTGCCTTCCCCTGCCCCACCTGTGACAAAGTCTGCGGATCACGCATCAGCCACCTGGCTATGCACAGGCGACAGACACAACCACAATAATCAACTCCTAAATTGTATTTGGAGCAACGTCATCTTCAAGATCGACCAACTGACGTAAGTGTGTTTGTGTGTATGTGTATGTGTATGTGTATGTGTATGTGTATGTGTACGTGTATGTGTACAGTATGTGTGTGTGTGTGTGTGTGTGTGTGTGTGTGTGTGCGTGCGCATGCATGCTACCTGGCAGGTACACTCAGAGCAGGGGTTACTTGGGTCAGGGAAGGACTGTCCATTGGTGAAAACGACATTGTTATGGAAACAACCTACAGTGTGACATGAAGACACGGTTACATAACCAATGCAGAAAAAACAACGAAGGCACAACAGAACATTGTTATAGTTATACAACAAACTAGTTCATACATGGTTAGACGTGGACTTTTGGGTTTTTCAAGGCAGATATTTACTGTATCTCAGATTCTTCTTTCACTTTCAGCCTGCGTTTTTGATCAAAACAAGCTTGATTTGTGGCTCATTTCTATAAACGATCGCCGGTTACACAATGTACAGTAGGCTATATTTTGGGTGAATTAAATAGCATTCGCTGGACTTGTTACATAGCAATTTTCCACTTCCTGTTTCTCTCGGAGAGAAACGGCAATCAAAATAAGACGGTTAACAAACTTAACATTGAATTTAATGGTGGCGTTCTATGCAGACATAATCAATCTATTCTATCATGGGGGGCCTCCATAACGCATTGTTCTATATTCTATATTTGTTAAAGGTAATAAGCGTCATCGATGTCGTTACTGTGAATAGGAAAGTAGTGCTTATGACACATCTATGATTTAGCATCATAATCTCAGAAAGTTTTTGCCACTAAAGCAATATTTTATACTTTATGGTAAGATGAAGTTGAAAATAGCCAATCTAAAAGTTCATTAAGCTTGTGGATCCAAATGTTTCCCAAACAGTGGGTCACGGACACATTCCCCTTTGTTTTCCTACATTTGGTTTTTCATTAGTATTATTTCACAACATACTTTTCATGAATTAATAACAAAACGAAATGACAGAGTTAGCGTGTGGGATCCCCGGAAGATCCAGCCCCCAGGAATGCACCCAGGGGGCCGGCCCGGTTCCGGCGAGCCTTCCCACGTCCGAAACGATCGATAAATGACAGAATTACTGTGTTGCAGCTTTCCGTGCTCGGACGGACACAGAGACACGTACGTACGTGGACATAGGGACACACATAGCTGCATAATGGAGCGGAGGCACCACTCAAAATCAACGTAATGCGGTTCATGCAGTGATATGTGATAACATGCACATACGGTTGCATTCTCCACAGCACTGTCCGGGCAGGGTGTAAGCGTGTGTGCAGTCTTGGTAACACGGCAGCCGCGTGCACACCACCTCCCCGCCGTAACACGTGCACACGCTGCACGGATCTGCATCGCTGGCAAACTCAAAGCCGTCGGGATGCTCTCGGCCATCATACATGCAACCTACAGAGGGGGAGGGGGGGGGGGAGAGAGAGAGAGAGAGAGAGAGAGAGAGAGAGAGAGAGAGAGAGAGTGACAGACAGAGAGAGGGTGACAGAGAGACAGAGAGAGGGTGACAGAGAGAGAGGGCGACAATTGGAGAGAGTGAGACAGAGTCTCAGAGACTTGAATGTGAATGTGATCATTTGATCATTACAGTGATCAGTACAATGTTATCATTAGCTGGTGAATGTGATCATTTGATCATTACAGTGCACCAAAGTGCACCAGTGGGGCCTAAACCTACTGTATGTATGGCTAGAAGCTACTAATGCTGTCCCACCCACTCACTCACCATCGCAGGTCATGCAGCATTTTCTCTGGACAGGGTATTGGCAGTTGGCTGGGGGACATCGCTTGCGCTCACATGTGACGGTGCCCTCGCGGCACACACACACTCCACACGGGTCTGACCTGTCATCCCAGGTCTCCCCACTAGCTCGCTCCCGGCCCTCATACAGACAGCCTGGTGGCAGAGTGAAAGATATTCACAAGACGTGTCCAGAATGGTAAGGAACGTAAAATAATTTGAGCGAATTATAATTATTATTGAAAACATGAGCGAGAGCAGTGCTGAGAATTCATCATCAAAATGTTACATTGTGTGTGTGTGCGTGGTGTGCGTGCGTATATGAATAAAATAAGAAGGGGGAAGTTGTACCTTCGCAGGTCCGGCAGCACTGCTGCGTGATGGGGTGCGAGCAGTGAGCGTGTGGGCAGGGCTTGCGTTGGCAGTGAACCGTCCCATTGGAGCAGAGACACGAGCGACAGGCGTCCGCCGGGTCGTAGAAACGCTCTGTGTGTCTGTAGGGTTGCTGTCCGAACACGCAGTCCAAAGGAGGTGCTGGCACGATACAAAATAAAGCTTTCTGAACAGTGGTGGAAAGTAACTAAGTACATTTACTTACCAAAAACATTTCGGTCATTTTATCGTCTACTCAGGCTCATGTGAACGCCCCAGACAGTTTTTAAGTTGCTCGATTCAGTATTTAGATATTTGATATTCATCTTAGCTGTACCCACCCCCTTCCCATACAAACCCACTGTAACTTCAACCTCCATTTTAACCATGATAGATTCATCGAAAACACTCGTCTTTTGGGGACACACACACAGATCCGACACACCAAAGGTCCGACATGCGGAAATCACCCGTCGCTGAGTCCCGACAATGTTTGTCTAACATGCGTTGTGCCATATTATATGCTTGTGGTTAGGGTTAGGGTAGGTTTTGGGGTAGGCTGTCGGTCTGAGTCCAACTAGTACGAGTGGTTCTCATCTGTAAAGACCCCCATAACTCTGAGACTGCACAAATGGAACCAAATGGAAATCCATTTGATTACATGTGTACACTCTCAGAGTTACAGACCTGTTATGGTCCTACAGGCCAACTCTTTATGTGTTTCTGTTTCTGATAAGTTTTTCATTTTTGACAAAAATGTCCACCAAAAGCTAGCATGGCAATGAGCCCTGCTCTGAGATTGTAGTACAAATGCAACCAAATGGACCCATATGTTATTTCCAACTAAAACACATTGTCTTATTCCAAGCTTAGCTGTTGGACACCGTTTGATATGTCCAGTGTACAAGATATTCGGATTCTAAATACTGCGTTCCCATATTTTTCAGTGTTGAGTTTTTCAGTAAATTCAGTGTTATGAGCCCATAGAGTTGTGGACCATAATCAATTTATATTAAAAAAGGCATCAAAAGGCGATCTCGGTGTGGAGCGTGTTTGGGCGTTTGGTAAAAGAGTTAACAATTACTAGTTACACTTGTAAGTTGTATGACAAAATTCTTCCTCCTATATAACCACGACCTCGACCTCGCGTGCACGCATCTGCCTGGGTGACATGACTGACATGTTTGTGACAGCACGGATGATTACATTTTTTTCTTGATTGTAAATGGTAAATGGTGCATTTATATAGCGCCTTTATCCAAGGCGCTTTACATAGATTGTGCATTACATTCACCCATTCACACACCGATGGCAGCGGAAACCATGCAAGGCACCAACTAGCACATCGGGAGCAATTAGGGGTTCAGTGTCTTGCTCAAGGACACTTCGACAGTAACTCTGGGGGAGCCCGGGTTCGAACTGGCAACCTTGCGGTTCACATCCAGGCACTCTACCCCTGAGCCACCGCCGCCCACTCGCCGCCGTGATTGTGTCTTATCTTGATAGTTTAAACATGATGTCCTGGGCCGCTATGCTCGATATCAGGCTTGATAAGCCTAAAGCTTATTGATAATGGGTACTCAATAAGCTTGTTATCTGATTTGTAATTCCTTACCAGGACACTGGGGGCAGCAGTCTCCAGGCAGCAGGTTAGGGCTGGAACACTGTAGTGGCGGGCACCTCTTCATCAGACACTGGACATTTCCATTCTACAATTATACACAATTTATTACACATCATCAGACCCTATATTCCCTGTACTTCTGCATAAAACGTATGGTTGAATGGGCTAGATGCACACAGAATAACTCTTCTTACTTTCGGGCCGCTTCCCTACTTTCGTGTTTGTGTTGCTGATGATACTAATTAAGGCTCTGTTCCATTTAGTGTGCAGTGGTTCTCAAACGTTTTAATTTAACTCTGAGTGTACCTCACATTTGACCAGAATGGAACAGAGCCTTAGTATACAGAATGTACAAATGATCAATACCCCCAGAGTCTCTAGAGAGGTGGGGAGGAAGAGAGACTCGATAGCACAGATTCAACGACAACAACTAAGACAGTGACACAGACGCAGAGAGTAAGGCCAAGTGTGATCAAGGACGGACATGCACACCTCACAGACGAACAGTCTGGTAGGAGGACACTAGGCAGGAGGCCTAGAGACCTCTCAGTGCCTGCTATCACCCAAGAAGACACAAGGCAGAGAGAGCTTCCGGTTAGTTATGGCAGGAGAAAGGACAGCACGGGCGGGTCTGCAGGGGGTGCCCTGGGCGCGGCGGTCGCTGGGGTGTGGCCAGCACTGGTTTGCTGCAGGGTTCGAACTTCCCTGTTGGCTGGGTGTGGCCCTCTCTCCCGGTGCTGGTTGCACCTCTGTGATGGCTGCGCCCGGGGCGCCCCTCCGTGGACTTGTCTATCTATAGCTGGAAGTCTGGAGGAGAGGGGCAGTGACCAATCACTGCTGACCCGCCAACTGGAGAGTGTAGTGGTTGAAGGTTGAAACACTCTAAGAAGGTTGGAGACCACCTGATGATCTCTCTTCCAGGCCAAGGCATCCATTAGAAATTGATTATATTCTGATCTTTGATGTGTTTACAAACTCAGCGGTAACACCTGTGAAAGTGTGTGAAAGTAGGGAAGGGGTCCAAGTTCTTTCCAAAATGGTGTGTGTGCGCCTATTGGTGTCATTTCTATTCTTACAATACAGTTGCAGGTCCTGCACCCGTCAGTAGGATGAGGGAACTCTTGTCCGTTGGGATACTCCTTCCCGGCATAGCTGCAGCCTAAATGCAGAGGAATCACAAGGAATTGAAGGGGTCATTGTCAGTGGTGTAAAATAAGTACATTTTCTCTCACCAATTACTTCTATTCCACTACATCTCAGAGGAAAATATCATACTTTTATTCAACTACAATTATTTGAAAACTTTAGTTACCGGTACTAGCTATTTTGTAGATTTTGATTATTGTTACAAAACATACATTAACCACCATTAGCTCTGCAATACATTTCAGGGCAAAATGTAAACTTTGGTACCGTTGCAGTTGTTGTGGCAGCATGTTCCAGGCAGAGGGGCGTTGCAGTTGGGCCGTTGGCACTGTGGTGGATGGCAGTCTACCCTGCCTTCCACACACACACATTCCTCGCACACACTCACAGGGTTAGGGAACGCCTCACCATCCACGAATATGTGGTTTTCAAAGGAACAGTCTAATGGACACACATACACACAACACAACGTGAATGAGTAAATAGGTAGGCCTACTAATATGGATGCCAGAAACTGATGAAAGTCAATATTAGAATATTCTTAATGGTTTTGTTTTTTTGTGGCTTTCGCCTTAATTTTATATATTTTTTTGTATGGACGGATAGACAGTAGGCTGACAGGAAATGGGGAGAGAGATGGGGGGGTGACATGCATCGGGAGTCGAACCGGCGCCACACTGCCGGACTGGATTACCAGCCAAGGTGCCTGGACCGCTGAGCCACGGCCCAGGCCAATATTACAATATTCTACAGCCCTGGCGAACATTTTTCAAATATCCAATTTTTTTTATATCTTTAGTTTTCTTTAGTTTAGTATAAATTGCAGCTGTCAGGAGGAAACCACCCAACTCAATGTTTAAGGTTTAAGGTTTTTTTCCATAAATCAATGCTTTGAACACCCTTCACTGTCTGTGTGTTGGTTTAACAAAATACTCAACCAATGGAAAGTATTAAAAAGCGCTTCAGACAAAACCTTTTAACTCCATTAGACTCTCAAACTGCTGCCTCCACCACCTCTCCCTCATGCAAGTTATTTACAATATATAGTCACAATACCAACTTTGATGAGGCAGTATTGCATTGTTTTACAAAAAAAGAAATTGTAAATGCAAAATCGATTTTGAAATATTAAAATAAACAATTCGGTGGCATTCCTAGTAAATAACCACATGTACTGAGTTGTGAAATTGATATGGGGAGCTACTTTAGAACATTGGTTCTCAATGTGCAGCATTGGGACCATGCAAGGCACCAACCTGCACATCGGGAGCAATTAGGGGTTCAGAGTCTTGCTCAATTACACTTCAACACCAACTCTGGGGGAGCCCGGAATCGAACTAGGAGCCTCACATTCCCATCCGGCCTCTCTACCGGCCACTCTACCCCTGAGCCACTGCCGCCCCATGAACTGCTGTGCCAGCCCTATGCCATTGCTTTCACACACCTACATGCAAATTATATTCCATGCATTTTGGTTACCTGGACATTTGGGGCAGCACTCTCCAGCTGGCGTGTAGGAGTTGGTGCAGTTGAGTGAAGGGCAGGGTCTTCTCTTACACTCTACAGTACCATCCTGAGAAGGGCGTTACAGAGGTGTGTCAGTGACACAAATACAAAATCATTCTTCAGTGCTGATTGTGTGCTTTCCCCAAAGTAAATAAGTTCTCAAGTTTCTTTTTTACTTTTTACGGTAGGTAAAATAAAAGGGGCCTTCAAAATAAGAGTCTTGACTGAAAACACTGGCGGTTTCGGAAAAACTAATTTGTACTTCTTCCATCACTGCCCGCATCGAAGGTGCATATGTGGCAGAGCTGATCAGGGATAGTGTGGGGTTGTTCTCACCAGACAGGTGCAGACGTGGCAGAGCTGATCAGGGATAGTGTGGGGTTGTTCTCACCAGACAGGTGCAGATGTGGCAGAGCTGATCAGGGATAGTGTGGGGTTGTTCTCACCAGACAGGTGCAGATGTGGCAGAGCTGATCAGGGATAGTGTGGGGTTGTTCTCACCAGACAGGTGCAGACGTGGCAGGGCTGATCAGGGGTTGTGAACCTCTGTCTGTTGCCGTAGATGCGGTGGTTGTAGGTGCAGCTGTCACACTCGGCACAACAGGAACCTATGGTAGACATTATATACATTCATTAAACGTACTCTACAATAATATCTGCAGACTTTTTTGAGTCTCCTACAGGAAACACAGCAGGTCATCAAATTATTGGTTAGCTAATTAGGAATGCATAAAGAAACAAAAGTTCCATGAATTCAAGGCTTCATGGGGTGAGTAGACCTACACGGACCCCGGGCGTTTATAAAGAACCAGGCCGCTATTTGCAGTACGCCGTTATTACTTGCGCAAGCAGAGCGTGCAAGTAATAGTTTCGCCCGGGACTCGTATGCACCGTCCCAGCCAACCCGCCACTTTTGATGCGTATGCACCGTCCCAGCAAATTGTGCCTGATTTGCTGGGACCAGATTACATGGTGTGTATATGTATAACTAGCTCTCAATGATGACGTAAGAAATATGTGGATTAAAGGACCCAATGCCAGAGTGTAATTGGTTTTAGATGATGACGTAATGACGATATGTTTTAGTGTTGGGAGGATTAAAGGTAATGCTCTTATGTATACATGTATGTAATCTCATCTGGCACCACTGCCATATAAGGCACAAGTAGACATTACGTAACATGCATAAAGTAGGTAGGTAGCAAATAGTTAAACCTAATAATTCAACATTTCAAACGTTCCTTCACAGAGAAACTGAGATTTGACAGTTTGTAGCGGTCGAAAGTACTTGCGCGCTCTGCTTGCGCACTAAATGGCCTACTAGTGTGCAACAAGCAAGTATTTTTTATTGAATTTTCAACTATTTGAATAAAGGTTGTACATGTGAGTGTAGGCCTAAGGGCACCACAGCTCAGTGCACATGCAATATAGGCTGCATGGCTAACATGCCTTTATCGTTTGATAAAGGCATATAAAAACATAACTTATACACCCAATGAAAATATACACTTCACGGAGTATAGCCCACTTGGAATTATAACAATCGGTTGAGGATTGCCTGAGTATGGCACAAGTTAAATCTCAACATTTGCAGGACATGCCATTGCGCTGAGGACTTTGTGGTTGTTGTGGTAGGACCTCTGCTTGGATTCATGGTGAGTGGCGCACCGAAAATAGAAGATCTGCATGCTCACAAAGTGCTGTGGACGCAACACTTGGAGCTTGTAGATACACGGAATGACAAACATTTCACAAAATATATACCATATTAAAACATCGGTTGTGCATAGGCTGAGTATGGCACGAATGAAACTATAGATTTATTTTGGGGATATGGAGGACTGTATATAAATGAGGCAGACACACACAGGCAGACACACACACACACACACACACACACACACACACACACACAAATTCCTACCAGTGTTTTTGGTTGGGTACAGGCAGTCAGTAGGGGGACACTGTGTGTGCGTACACACAGCCTCTCCGTTCACACATGCGCAGCTGGAGCAGGGTCCCTCTGGATGCCACTGGGAGCCGTCCTCATACTCTGTACCATCCAACACACACGCTAAAGAAAGACAAGGTTTTGATGATTCTCAGTGTGTGTGTATGTGTGTGCGAGCGTGCATGCATTTGAAAACTTTCGCTAGTAGTTATTTTGTAGATAACGATGAACGATGATCAAAATGAGGGTGCTGTTTTTTTTTTTAACGATGTGTTCCCAGATTGCAAGCTCACAATGAGTTGCGAATGTGACGCATTGTGAGCTTTTCTAATGATTTTTGTGAAAAACTTTTACTTTTGGTATTTTAAGTACATCTTGACACCAATGCTTTTGTACTTTTACTCAAGAAATATTGCATTTCAGACTTTTACTTGCTTTTGTTTTGTACTTTTGGTGTGTACCTTTACAGATGTGGCAGCAGAGATGAGGGTCTATGTGTACCTTTACAGACAGGGCAGCATGTGTACCTTTACAGACGGGGCAGCAGAGATGAGGGTCTATGATGGGGTTGGAGCATTGGACAGGAGGACATCTCTCCTCGTGACATATCACGTTACCTCCCTGAAACACAAACATGCACGTGTGACACACAATAAGCTCAGTGCTCAGTGTGTGCGTGTGCGTGTGCGTGTGTGTGTGTGTATGTGTGTGTGTGTGTGTGTGTGTGCACGTTTTGAACAGTGTGAGAGCAGATTTATAATCAAAGGTTTAATTTGAAAGATGAAGTGCATGACTTTTTCAAAAATGTGTACAGAAAGTGTTAAAATTATGTTTTTATGTGGCCACACTAAAAATGAAGTATACCTGGTTTTCACCGTAGGACCACCCACATGAACTTGCCCACAGATGTGTGTTGTATGATAATGAGGGAGGGGTTAGGGTTATGATGTCACACAAATGGTGTATTTTCGATTGGGCTTTTGACTCAAATGCTTTCAGGAAGAAACCAAAAATACACAGGGAAGACATATTTGGATATTTGAATCACACCTTGTGGTCTATTAGAGTAATGTTAACTCCATAGACGCAGACAAAACAGAAAAAGTACAAAGAAGGGGTGTTCCCCCACTAAAGTTGGTATTTTGGTTACCTGTCTAAATCCCTAAAACACCTCCGTTACCCGTTACATTATGCATAGGTGTGGTTTGGGCGTTAATAATTAAACCAATCTCTGTGCCACATGCCATTGCCTTTAAGAGATCCCTTATCCGTTGCCCGTTATGCCCAGTGCTTCATAGCCTGCGTTGCTTGCCTTGAAATTGGAGCCCTCCATCTTTAAGTGCTTCCCCTATTCAGTGCCCTGGGAGGTGTAATGGGAATTTTAGAATGCCAACTACAGTGCCAGATGGCATTCCTTCATCTTTGGAAGATTATTTAATCGACAACAGAGGACTGAAGAGTCCTTCCCAGGGCCATGAAATGAGAGGCGTTTTAGGGGAGCCTCACCTTACAGCGACATTGCAAGCAGGGTCCACTCCCAGGCATGCTGAAGACCTTACCATCAGCATACACCCTCCGGTCATATTCACACTCTGTGAAAAAACATTCATGACACGGTAATAAGCTAATTTTCATGTTATCTTTGACAAAGAGAATAAAAACTAAAATACAAGGAAATTGAACAAAGACACCAGAATATGAAATAATAATAACCAGTAAGACACCCTGAGGGCGAGAAGCGTGCACGCATCTGCCTGGGTGACAGCAGACTGCTGGGCGAGGCATGGGGGGTCAGATTCAACATATGGAATGATATCTGTACTGGCCATATATGGAGCGTGTCTTGAGTGTATAGGGTTTGATGAGGTCAGATCAACATATGGAATATCAGAACAGGAGGGATGGGTGGGGATGGATCAACTGAATCATGTCAGAACAGGGCAGCTCCATATATGGAGATCTAATGGTTTGAGGTCAGATGTAGAGTTGCTGGCCGGCTCCATATATGCAGATCTAGGTGATGATCCAGTCTTCTCCATGTATGGTGGTTATCCAGGGTTAGACGAGGTCAGTGTCGTGATCTTCATATACAGTATGGAGATACACCATACTGTGGCGGCATATGGTGGCGTGACATGTCACGAGGTGTGATGTCACGAGGCGTGACCATATATGGATGCGTGATGTCACGAGGCGTGATGTCACAAGGCGTGACCATATATGGAGGCATGATGTCATGAGCATGATGTCACAAGCATGATGTCACGAGGCGTGACCATATATGGAGGTGTGATGTCACGAGGCGTGACCATACAGTATATGGAGGCGTGGGGTGACTAAATAACTGACGGACGGGAGATGTTTTCACAGTAAATGCGACCTACCGTCGAAATTAATTAGGGATGTCTTGATCACGATTTTTTGCTCCGGATCCAATTCAGATCATTTGATTTTGAGTATCTGCTGATTTTTATAGAACATTTATGCCATATCACAACAGTACAGACAGTATCCAAAATCACAGACGATATCCAGTCTAATATCATGATATGGATATAATATTGATACTAGGGGATGTCCCGATTACCTCATTTTTTAAATCTGTTTCCGATCATTTAAAAATGATGTGATCGGCCCCAATTTCCAATCACGTGATCAAATAATAATAATAACATGTTGAACAAGACATAGGGCAACGTGCGTATGATTCTCTTCGACGTGTACAGTACTGTATATACTCACTGTCACAGCTAGGACAACACTGTCCTCTGACCTTGGCAGGGTGACTGCAGGGCGGAGTGGGACATGACGATGCATCCATGTGCTCACAAGACACTTGACCTCCCTATTAAAGGCAGATGGGACAACAGGAACCTCTCATGGTGAAACGAGAACTCACACCGACACAGCTATCCTTATAATAATTCAGCGAATCTCTGAATGTCTGAATGTGTGTCACTGACAGCGAATTATCTCATCATTAACTGCACGAATCACTCCCACTTTTCACACAGGCATGGACCATAATCATATGGAGGTCTTAACGGAGCCCTTTTTCCCATTTGACACATTAATGATTAATAATGAATTTATTAGTGAATTAACCTACGTCCCTTAGCGACACCTGCATCACAGGCCACCGTTATCACCGTTACCCCACTGGCATGCTTCCTCTAGCTACCGCTGCAACACTACAAAATGTGCCCTATACAATTTGGCGCCGCGTGTGTGTGTGTCTCCTAATACATAACACAGCACAGCCGTTGTCGTCTATCTCCGAACGAGCCACACTATTGGCGCACATTTCTCCATGCAAAACTAAATCTGCACGCTCCCAGAATGAACCTAGCCTACTTTTTACCGATTTTACCGATGTATTTCACTGTTCAAATATTGTTTTTACATCACTCCAACCCCCTCAGGCCAGGAGGCGGTGTGTGTGTGTGTGTGTGTGTGTGTGTGTGTGTGTGTGTGTGTGTGTGTGTGCGCGCGCATCTCCGATCATCTTAATATATTTATATACGCTCCAAAAAGCGTTCATATTTTGCGGGAGAGACGGATGAGGAGCAGAAATGAAGCGCGAGCATATCGATCCATTTATCACCACGGAGAGCGCCCTGGATGAGGAGATACGAGTCATTCTTTCCGCCGCGCTAACATGGGAGTCAATGACAAGCTAATAGTTGCACAGAGCGTTAGCATACGGCAAGCGAAAAGCGAAATGCCAAAAAAAAAAATAGGAATAATTCTGAATATTCTTATCTCGCCCCGTGTCGTTTGGACGTCGCTAGGACGTCCACAGACGTCGAAGGCACCTCTCGGTTCCAATCCTTATGACGTTTCCAGACGATTTATGTACTAAATGTGCGCGCGTGTGTGAGAGGCACGCTAAACTGTCAACACTTCTACTAAAGAAAGCGGCAGCGATGGCGCCATAAGTCCATATCCATACATTCGGGGACATAAATTGCGCAAAATACTTTTAAACTTTTAAACCGCAGCAGCTTACTGCTTACAGCTGTTGCTAAGCTACATTAGCATAGGAACGCAACCACAACAGAGTTGGGCAATCACCAGGGTACGTTGCCACATTGACTGAGAGGGAAACAAGCAACCAGGTCTATGAAAATGTTAACAGGCCAGATTAAGTCAGAAAATCCCAAAATAAATCTACAATAAGCAACAATATAGCTGACTGTCAAACATCATTGTCCAATGTTCTTTCAGAGCAGTGGTTCTCAAACATTTTCATGTCATGGACCACTAATATTCTATATATATATATATATATATATATATAGATTTACTATATATATATATTTGCTGTTCATATATTCAGAACGGGTAAGGACTAGTTATATAAACAAACGTTTCCCTATAGCCCCAGGGCATATAAGAATCTGTCTGGTATTCGTTTTTGGTACAGCAAGTTTTAAATGGGGTTTCCCGCAGGCATTCATGCAGGCAGGTGATGAATATACATAATAATAATTGTTCCAATAGAATGAGTATTATTAACAGAACCACATACAATATTATAGTCTACTTTCCAGCCCATAGAGCCCAATGTGAACTCGGGCATTTTGAGTACCCTAACATTTTATGTTAGAAATGTTGAGTATGGGTCCCCAGCATGTAGAAACTGCCGGATGCTAACGTGCATAATATATTGAGCAAAAATAAAAAATAAAAAAAACCCATCATGCTTTAAAGTAGCATGTGACGTGTCAAACTAGGGTGTTTTCATGATTCTAAATCCATTCCAAGCATTAGTTTTGCATAAAAAACACTCCTTGGGCTAAAAACGGCCATGGCCAAATGTGCTGAACCTCATCCCATTTGTGATTGGAATGGATTCAGCATCATGAAAACCCCCTAGTTTGACATGTCACATGCTACTTAAAGGAGCATTCAGTGATTCGGAAAACCTCCTGGTCCGCCCCGGTAACAAGATGTGCACATGCACAGTTGCACACGCTCTACAATGGGGGGGGGGGGGGGGGAGACGACGACACACACACACGACAGGCCAACAGCACACACACAAAGGCCTGCCCCCGCTCGATCATGCTTGGCGGGGGGCCACTCTCTATCCTGATTGGATGAAGGCTGGGCCACCTAGCCAAAAACGAAATCTACGGTTTTTTGACCCCCAGGGGTTAACTGGGGACAGGAAGGAACTCCTTCAGCACACTCTATAGTAGGGAGAATTATCAGAACAAAACAAAAAAGTTATATTTGAATTAAGTGAAATCACTGAATATACCTTTAAAGCATGATGATTATTATTATTATATATTATTTTTGCCTTATATAGGTTCTTAATGGTGTAGTCAATTATGAAACATCCGGCAGTTTCTACATGCTGGGGACCCATACTCAACATTTCTAACATAAAACATTAGGATACTCAAAATGCCAGGGTTCACATTCTGGCAAGTGGACTTTTCCCCTGTGTGTACTCACAGAGCAGTGACAGCGGAGGCAGGAGTCTGTCCTGGATGGGAAGGCCTGTCCATCCAGATACACTTTAGACTCATAGTCACACTTCTCACATCTAAAGACACAAAGAAACACTTGATGAATATTCGGTTTATTTCCCTTTCCACTGTGTTCTACTGTTACACAAGTTTCTCAACAGCACCACTAGATGTCACTCAACACTTGTCATATGCAGGGTTTGGACAAGTTTGTCCAAGATCAAATGTACTGGTATGGACATTTCAAGCAAAGTAGATGGGTTTTTGCTGTATCTCGCTATTTCAGAAGAGTGCTATCCAAATAATAGACAAATTAATTTAACCATGTTACTATGCTACGGCAAGTGCAAATACAGTAGCTATAGGTATTTCCAGTACCTGTGTGAAGCCTACATTTATACATGTATTCAAAGAGTTCAAAGAAAGAGTGCAGTTATGGACTGTGATGTTTATAAGGAATCCAGAAATGGCCCAGCTGCGGCGCCTGCTGATTTGTTACCGTGGACAGCAGTCTCCGGCACGGTGCACAGGGTTTCGACAAGACAGCGCAGGACAGGGCAGGGGAGAACATACCACATCTCCATTCTACAACATTAGAGAAAACACACTCAGAACTCCCAGGAGAACATATATACCACATCTCCATTCTACAACATTAGAGAATGTTGTAGATGTTGTAGCACGCATGTGTGCGTGCGTGCGTGCGTGCGTGCTTATTGACTTAGACTTACTACACATGCACACTCCTGACAATGTTCTCCAGCAGGGATCACAGCTCCATTAGGGAAGTCATGACCATTCACACCACAGCCTGTATCACACACACACACACACACACACACACACACATTTCTGTTGCGAAGCATTGTGAGCTTGTAGATCTGCTATTTTCAAAAGATTTGTATTAATTTGAAATATGTACAATGAATGCACAATGAGTACTTTCTACTTTTTTATACAAATACTTTTGTACTTTTACTCAAGTACATTTTAAATTCAGTACTTTTACTTTGTAACAGCATTTCTACATTGCAATATTGATAATTTTACTTAAGTAAAGAATGTCAGCACCACTGTGTAAAGGAACCTACCATTGCAGACAGGACAGCAGCTACCAGCAGGTGGAGATGTGGGGTTTTTACAGGGAGTGTGGCAGCTCTCCCTCTCACAGTGAACACGGCCCTCCTGAACAGAAGCACATGTAACACAGGATCTGCCTCAACAACACATCGTCACACCATGTGTCACAACAAGTAAAGTCCAGTTTTCTGTGAAGAGGTGACCACCGAAACAGTGGTTAGTAAAAACAGAGCGATGTGTAGTGTGAGCGGTGAGTCACTTATAATCACCGCGGCGTGACGTCATGTTGTAGTTTTCGGTGGTCACCTACCTCTTCACCAAAAACTGGACTATGAATAGGCCTTAAGTGAAGCTGAAGAAAGTGACAGTGAAACATTGGCTGAAATAGAGCATTCAAAGTGTGGGGGTACACATACGTTGATTATGATTATTCTACTTGTCTAATAATACAGTATATGATGAAATAATGAGCCAAACTCTGACTTGGCAAGTTCCTTCCACATGTGTGGTTTGATATCTGTTGATTTTGTTTGTATTCTTGTGCCAACACCTAAATTACAGTCGCTCACCAAAAAGGATGGGTGTAATAGATATCACAGACTGAATGACTGAAACTGATACCTCATACTAAGCATTTAAAGTATGAGGTATAAAGTACAGCAGCCTTGTGTTCATACAACAAAGATTGGGTATTGGGTAAGACTTGATGTTATGTATCTTTTAGGACCTTTCACTGCTTCGTCTCAGACTCTCAACCATTACTTTATGGCTCTGATCTCAGCCACCACAGTGTATTATTTTTATTTATTTATTTATTTTTTGTGGCTTTCGCCTTTATTTTATATTTTATACAGGAAATACGTTCGCTGCGACCAGGGGACCTGTTTCTGAATCGGTCTATATTGAATACCTGAACTCGTTCAACTATTACAATTCCAAATGTTTGTCAGTGTGTGTGTGTGTGTGTGTGTGTGTGTGTGTGTGTGTGTGTGTGTGATTATTTTGGGGGGGTCATGACCAGAAAAGGTTGAGAACCACTGCGGAGTAACAGACATCACAGAATAACCCAATGACCCACCTCAGTTAACCTGACTGCACCAGATGGTGGCAGTTCCCCAACACCACCTGTGAACTCAATACTGCCACCGTCTGGCAGAGTCAGGTTATCTCACAGTAGCAGACATCACAGAATAAGTAAACCACCTACCTCACAATAGCAGACATCACAGAATAAGTAAACGACCTACCTCACAATAGCAGACATCACAGAATAAGTGAACGACCTACCTCACAATAGCAGACATCACAGAATAAGTGAACGACCTACCTCACAATAGCAGACATCACAGTGTGCGATGTCTGCTACTGTGTATACCTCAATGACCTACCTCACAGTAGCAGACATCACAGGGCCTTTCCACTGATCTCCACTTGGCTCCATTGTCATACTGGATGCCAGAATGAATGCAGCCTAGCACAAACACACATTACAACACAAATATGCTGTAATGACTGAGCATGAATGGATCGTAATGAATAGTCAAATACACCATGCTCTGACATCCATCGTATTACATATATTTGATTTGATACACCAAAAAATGTCCTAAAACCATTCCCAGCAGTCCAGTCATCTTAGATGCTTTTACAGCATGGTCATGGGCCAAGCCATCCTTGTCAATATGTATGTGCAGTGTGCGTGCGTGCGTGTGTGTGAAGAGCCCGAAATTTGGGCCACAGTTGAAAGGCTTTTCACGACAGCCATATACTGATCGAATAACTTGTGTATTACTACTTATTTCACAGGTATGATACAAAGATACTAATTAAGGTTGTGTTCCATTCAGGTTAAATGCTGTTGTGTGTGCTAGCTCATTGGAAAGGATCTGACTCACTAATGGAACAAAACCTTCATTAATATCAATAGTCCTTAGACCATTTGGAATATATAGGAACACAATAATAGATCATATTAGTGATCAGTGTTTCCTGCAGGAAAAAGCTTTGGCATGGTGCTGGGCGTGGGGGGGGGGGCGCGCAGCGAAAATTTTGATTAATTAATGAATTAATTTGATTAATTAATTTGATTAATAAATTAAGATTAATTTGTATTATTGCTCTTGTATTGCTATTGGAGACACTGGGGGACACTGGGGAGGCACTGAGGGGGACACTGGGGAGGCACTGGGAAGGCACTGAGGGGACACTGGGGAGACACTGAGGAGGCACTGGGGAGGCACTGAGGAGGCACTGGAGAGGCACTGGGGAGGCACTGGGGAGACACTGGGGAGACACTGGGATCGCATCGCATGTCCCCCCGTTTCGGTGTTGGAAAAGCGTGCGCACCCCGGTCTTACTATAATTGCTCTTGGTGTCCTTAACCGTTACAGTATGTTTTGGCACAGCATGTTACAACACGTTACTGACCTCTGCATCTGGGACAGCATTCTCCAGGCACCGACTCCCTCTCACTGCAGCCCTGCAGCGGAGGGCAGGGCAGAGGAGAGCACTCCCTGTTACCACCCTGTTACCAAGACACAGGGATACACAGAGAACAGGAGGCTGTTTATAGAGGTAGTATGTAGACAATGATAAAGTGCCATTGTGTTAATGACTGTGTGTGTGAGTGGCCCCTCTCAATTGTGTGTGTGTGTGTGTGTGTGTGTGTGTGTGTGTGTGTGTGTGCACGTGCGTGCGTTGAAAATACTCACGCTGCATGTGCAGGTCTGGCAGCCATCTATAGTATTATATGACTGTGACACATTATGGGGTGTACTGTCCGCCTCACACCCTGGAAAACAGACGTGCCGACAAGTTACAGTAGATGCACATTTTATTAAGGTTTTGTATTATACAGTATATTTCGATGCGTGTGTGTACATGCATACATACGTACTGTATGTGAATGGGGCATGCATCCATGCACGATTCGTATTGTCGACACCGAGACAGAGTGACAAGGAAGAGGAGACAGAAATGGTCCCATGCAAGGAAATGTGTAAATGTGTTGATCATCACTGCTACTCTGTCTTCCTATACTGTATGTCCTATCCTCACCTTCTTCTTCTCTCTCTCTCTCTCTCTCTCTCTGTTTGTGTGAACACGAACACTGATCACCCCATAGCAATGATTTGATTGGCTGAGCAAAGTACATATTGAGGATAAAAACGTATAAGTGAGGGCGGGTAAGAGAAGACGCCAAAAGTGATTGGCCGGAAATTACATTTGTGATGATTTGATTGGCTAAGCACGGAATGTGAGGTATGATGATACTATTTTTTGTAATACTTTTATACGTTTTATACCTACTCCACTTGGCACTACATCTCTACAAGTCTGGACTTTTTCTAACATTGCAGTATTGATTTGACTTTTATTTAAAGGGCCACTTCACCCCATTTGCAACCAGATCTTATTCTAATGATGTTTGGGAGACAAGAAACACTTCCCTGGGGTTTTTTTAGGGTTTTTTTTTTCACAGTATGTGTGTAATATGTGTTTTTACTAGATATTTGAGTATTTGCCATCACAGACACTGGTCTCACTTCCTTCCTGTACTACATGTTGTCTCAGAGAGGGTCTGAGCACAACTAAGATTCCATGCGCAGCCAAAGGAAGCTGACTGCCGGGGTCTCTTCTGGCTTTTTAGACAGCTGTTCGATGGAAATGAAGCTCCACCCACGCGGCAGATTGCCGCGTCGGCCAGATTCCCGGAAAAGCTTGCCACCAGCTGTCTAAAAAGCCGGAAATTACTTAAAAGACAGCTTCTTCTGTCCACGCATGGAAGTGTGCCCAGGCTGTAAGACAGTGGGGTGAGTGCAGCAAAGCATTATGGTAATTGTAGTAATCCAGCAGTGAGACCAGTGTCCATAACATCACAGACACTTTTGAAATACTAAAATATATAGCAAAAACACATATCACCCACATAAAAAAACCCAGGAAACTGTTACTTGTCTCCCAAACATAATTAAAATAAGATCTGGTTGCAAAAGGGGTGAAGTGAAGCATGTGCGTAGTTTTTCCAGTGCTCTCTCTCTTCTCTTCCTCCCTAATACCTTGGGTCTAGGTTGGCGTGCAACATCTGGTTCTGCTACTCGTGCCAATAATGACAGAAGAACGCGTTTGTCATGTGTAACGCACACATGTTCTCTTTCGCACACGAACGCACGCACACTTTATGGGCCGTGACCATGAACACAGAGGTGCCAGGCATTAAAGACTACCACTGCTGAGTCTATTAACACCTAGGTGATTTACTATAGGAGAGATTGATGGAGCGAGGGAGAGCGAGTTTAACTGTCAGGGTCGATTACACTGGAGAACCTCCACCAAAGACAAACAGAATCTGGGCCCTGTGGCTGCAGAAGTTGCTCATACTGTGAGTACAGTGCATACAGAGCCAACGCGTTGAAAGGCGACGTCACTCCAAAACTCTTCAGCTGTCTGCACTCTGCACTGCAGCCTTCTCTGTTCATCACGGTTTAGCTCGGACATTTCAGTGGATAATCATTTTAATGAAAGCTAACCAAAGGGAGAGAAACAATGTGTGCGGGTGCGTGTGTGTGTGTGTGTGTGTGTTAATCACAGAGGCTAGCAAGGCTGCCTACTGTGCCAGCAGCCAAGAGGCATTTCCTCTGGCCGACCGAGCATACACGAGATCAAAGTGTGTGCGACTGTACGGGCATGTGTGTCTATGAGTGTGTATATTGACATGGTGCCATTGGAGTAACCACATGCAGAAACAATTAAGCACAGGATTTAGGTATTTTGGGGTTGAGGAGACATAGTGACAGGCAACAGAGACAAAGAAAGCCATACAATGACTGACTACAATAATAATTTGTTGGGACAGTGTGGTTTAGTGAGTGCATATTGTGTAGTGTACAGAATGTACATTCCTCCAGTCTCCCCAATAAACATGAGAACAAACACAACCCGGTTTACAGCGTGCGTGCGTGTGTGCGTGCATGCGTGCGTGTGCAGGGACAGGCAGAGTGATACAGAGGCAGGGGCTGAAATTCCGTAAATTGCGACCCCGCACTCGTTGGCTACTGGAGATGCGGCGATGACATGGATTTCTAATCAAATTCTTTCTACGCAAAATGCTGCGATCAGGAGAGTTCAGAAAAAAGCAATTCTCGGGTATGGCATGGAAAGGAGAGGAGGGCATTTGCATTTCTTTCACCATAGTAAATGCTGGTCTGGAGAGGGCAGTTGTTTTACAGACGGGTAAAAGGGCAGGGGCTGAAGCCCCCCTTTGATGTGTGTGTGTGTGTGTGTGTGTGTGTGTGTGTGTGTGTGTGTGTGTGTGTTGTGACTCAACAATGACGCCAGTCTAACATCATCACTCTGCCACTGCATGTGTTTTTAATTCTATTGTAACAGATGGATGCGCTCCAGATCTGTGCAGTGCTGCAGCCGTGGAAATACATCCAGAATTCACACCTTCTTTGTGTATGAGCTATGGACAGAAACTACTAGCCATAACACAGTCTATGATTCACTTATTTTTTAAATTTATTTTGTATTACACTGCAAAGAGATCAACCAGACGCAATTATTAAATTACGTAAAAAATAATTGTATGTTAACCCATTAAAACAGGGAAAATCTGTGTCATTTTAGATATTTGCGTTGGCTATTCAGAAATCGTGAAAACGTGTGCAGATCTTGGGAATATAACAATATAACCAATGAGACGCCTAAGGGCGAGGTCACGTGCACGCATCCGCCTCGTTGACGGCAGACTGCTGGGCGAGCACTGGCGCTTTGGCATGGGGGGTCAGGTCAACATGGAATGAATTCTGTACTGGCCATATATATATGGAACAGGTCAGCTCCATATATGGAGATCTAAGGGTGGTAGAGGGGACATTCTCTTGAGTGTACAGGGTTTGCTGAGGGCCGGGCCTTAATCAGTCAAAAGGGAGACATAGAAGCGGAAGGATGGTTGGGGAAGGATCAACATATGGAATGTGAACAGGTTCTGACATATCTCCATGTATGGATATCTAAGGGTTGGAGGTTTGAGGTCAGTTGAAGCTGGCATATATTGATGACATCAGGGATCTCCATATAGGGGCTTAATTGCGACAGCAGATCACATTTACTATGACATCCCTGATGATATATTTGCTTCTTGGGGTCCCTGGAACAAAATATTTTGAGATGGGGGTCCTTCACATGAAAAGGTTTGAGCACCACTGAAAAGTAGATTTAAAAGACATTTGTAGAATCGTCCTCAGGTTTTAATGGATTTATACAACATGAAAAGTGACACAGACTGTCACAAGCTAGACGTATTTCTTGGGACAATACTGAGGTTATTCTGGCCCACAACAGTCTCAAATGAAACCCTTTACAGGAGAACAGACCTGACTCCAACTGTCAAACGTGTTCACGTTCAGAAGGCGGAAGTGGATTGGACATGTTTGCAGAATTGAAGTGCATGCCATCCCAAGGGTAGTAGCCATGAGATGGACACCATCTGGAAAAGGAAAACGAGGGAGACCCAAAGAGAAGATCTGTAGAGAAAGAAATTAAAGAGCTTGGGTGGACCTGGAGCCAAGTGCAGCATTGGGCAGAAAGACTGCAAGAGAGACTGCATTGGAGTTTGCTGAAGACCATATGCTATCCAGCACAAAGAGGATTAAAATATGTAACGTAATACAACATACAGTAACTAACACAACTGCTGTGGTATTTGGTCTCCCTGCTCTTCTACTGAGAAATTGAAATACTGTGGAATCTAAATGTGGTTGGCAAGTGGTACAGCCTGAAGGTCCAAATGTAATTTCTCCACTAAACAAGCGCAGGAACTATTGCCATTTTGCAGTCAGAGTTTGGAAGCACTCGTTTTCAGTAAAGCAACGTCCTGTTGCCTCCTGCATTACATGCAAATTCAAAACAGGTGGTATGCATGGGCCATTCAGTGATATTCAACAAGCACTTCCAAACTGCAACATTCACTGACAGTAAGTGTTGCAAAATAATCACATGCCAGCACAGTCAGTATCTCATAATGTCTACAGTGGATCTTTATGAAACAAGCACTTAGATATCACAGATAGAAAGAGGATAATTCAAACATTTCGTACAGCTGCAATGTTAATGAGTTTAATGTTGTTTAATACAATAGGAATTTTCTGTTTGGATGTATGGGCTGTCAAATTGTACCTAGTTAACCCAATGCCATTAACTTATATGGCAAGATGGCCACGGTGTGCATATGGTCAATTGGATCAGCAGTAAAGATTTCACCGCCTGCATGGGGGACCCAGGATCAAAGGAAGGTAAGGTAAGACCGGAAAGTTGTACATTACAGCATGCTAACGTGGAGGTGCAAACGGAGACACCAGTGCGGGGGGGGGAGTCAAATATAAGCTATGTTATATAATTATATCCCAAATTATGTATTTGCCTTACTTTAAATCTTATTATTTAATTTTAATCCATATCTGCCTCATCATTTTTTCCAATGTTTCATCTCAAGTCTGTGAACTTCTTCCCACAACTCTGCCGATCACCGAAGTGCAACTGAAGGACCGGACCGGCTGATCTCCCCCACTTCTCTTCTTGTTCGCGTTCAAAGTGTTTGTATATCTCCGTGTGCTGTAGTCGTCCAAGAGGGTTACCAGCCGTTGCATATTAAATGGCTCCCCGTAGTCGGATCCAGCCACTCTGTGAAACATGAGCCGCAGTTGTGCACGTGGCACGCGGCCTCGGGGTAACCGGGACAACGGGCCTGGCTGCAGAGGTCGGGGCAGGTGACGGGAGGTGAGCCAAGAGGACAGCCGCTGAACCAGTGGAGTTTAAAGCACAGCCTACGACGTACGGGAAGAAGGAAATGTACGTAAGCAAAAAGACCGTTGATGTTGTGGTTTACACAGATTACAAGCTCACCAACCACTATTTCATGTATTGCGATTAGGGACGCACCGATATGGAAATTACCGATGTTTAAAATAACAGATTTTGAGCGATAGCTGCAAATATCGTCTGATACCGCTATGTGGCCGGTATATCAGTGCATCCCTAATTGTGATACATGAAATACCCTCATATAGGAATACCTGTAGTCAGGTGTGATATACCCTCATATAGGAATACCTGTAGTCAGGTGTGATTGGCCCTGATATAGGAATACCTGTAGTCAGGTGTGATTGGATAGGAATACCTGTAGTCAGGTGTGATTGGTGAAATACCCTCATATAGGAATACCTGTAGTCAGGTGTGATTGGTGAAATACCCTCATATAGGAATACCTGTAGTCAGGTGTGATTGGCAGCCACGCATTCCATTTAATTGGAGGAGTCGCTGTTGTAGATTTGTCACTATCATCAGCCCACTTTTGCTCTATCCGTTCCTGCTCGAGTTGACCGATCAGGGCACTGCTCTGCTCAGGGTCGAGAGCCATCCATTCCTGGGTGGCCCAGTATCGGGGAAGGGAGGTGATTGGAGGGCAGGTGCGTGCGATTCGCTTCAGAGCTCCGGTGCCGGTCGCCATCAGCTGTTGCAGCGTGTGGAAATAGAAGCGCATGTAGTGCGGCCCGTCGAAAAACCAGTTGCAGCCGTCTTTGTCGTAGCCGTCGGGTCGAAAGCCGAACGCGTCGAAACCGCTCCGGTCCAGCCCAAACGGATCGAAACCATAGACACTATAGCCTGCGTCACCGAAGACCTCCGACATGGCCTCGTCTGGCTCTACTACGTCCCTCCGTTCATCTCTGTCTCTGCTTCCGCCGTCCTCCTTGTTCTCAAATGCCCCGTCCCAACTCATCCCGAACCACGTGATGTTGGAGCGATTCACCCCGTAGCGGTTGAAACCCGACACGTCGTATCCCTCTCCGTCGATCAGGTCGCGGTTCAAGCCGTCCGTGCCGAAGCCCCTCCTGTTCCAGCCGCTGCGGTCGAAGCCACCGCGGTCATAGCCGCTGGGGTCAAAAGAGCATCCCTCGATGCGACGTCTCTGTAAGATGCGGTCGTCCGTGCTGTCACTCCTTTGAGGGGGTTTCTCGAAGGTCGTCACATTGCACGGTGCGCCGATGGTTATGGGCACGTAAACCACGCACTGCGACGACAACAACATGACGTGGTCGGGGGTGACGTCGAACGGTTTCATTTTCACGCGCCTCTTTGTTTCAGGGTAACGGCTGTCGACCGGAGCATGGCTGCCTCTAGGACCCTGCTTGTATTCGTAGCTATTCTTCGCCCAGTCCATCCGCTGATGTTTCTCCTGCCACTGGGTCCACAGTTTGTCCATGAATGCCACGTGCGAGAGGTAAAGAGGGTCGTAGGCAGCGAGAGGAGAGGCCATGTGGCCGCCTACCCACAGCTGGAAAAGACCAGAGAAGGCCTGCAATGACTGGGAGAGCAGCTGGAAGTCGCCCTGATTCATAACCGCCTGCAAGGTCACAGCATCTGGCAGCCACACCTGAGGAGAACAATGGAAAAAATAGGATAGGACCACAGAGAAGCATGTTGCTGGCAACGGCGAACAAAAAATAAATTTGAGAACAAGAGGAGCTAAAAGCTAGGTAGAAGTATAGAGCAGTGGTTCCCACACTTTTTAGCCAGTGACCTAAAAGAGAAATTAGATGTTTGCCCGGGACCCAAAGTTCCCAAACAGTGAAAATAGCAGATCTACAAGCTCATGACGTGTTGCTTCGTGTCTCATTGTGATCTTGTAGATCGGCTATTTTCACTACTTCTTAAACATTTGTTTTAAAATTTATGGAATTTTGATTTCTTCATGAAATTACTGGATAAAAAACATTGAATTTTGTTTTTAATTCATGAAGTTTTTTTGGGGAATGTTTTGAAATGGTAATAATTAAAATGTGGCAATGTGTCCGCGACCCAAAATGGGTCCCGACCCACTGTTTGGGAACCAGTGGTATAGAGAGCACAGAGTGAGTAAATGCAATACCCGGCTTAGTAATAAAATTATTTAAGTGCAAGTCAAAAAGTCCAAACCGTGGAGTTGAATCTTCGTCTGAGACAAGGGGACCAGTGGGAGCGGGCGGTCCAGCCTTGGAAAGGATGCTGGAGGACACACCCTGCTGCCCTCGGGTCCCCGTCCCCTCCGAACAGCCCCGCCTGCCAGGCGGCTGAGGAGCGCATGGAGCCGGCGTCCACAGTCCACTCAAAATAGGGAACCGCCAGCTGGCACGACGACAACGCCTGCGGTATAGTGTTGATTTTTGGACATCATATTTGAATTTAGTCGACTAAGTACAGTCGATTTTGACGGCTAAAATGTCTTTCGTCATAGTCGACGAAATCAACACTAACCTGCAGCTCGCGCTCCACCAGCCGCAGAAAGTGGCGATGCCAGGGGAGGAAGTAGGCATCACTGCCAGCCTGAGGGGAGAACTCAGCTCTCATCTGGGCAAAGCCCTCCCACACAGCTACACACACACACACACACACACACACACACACACACACACACACAATTATAATTTACATAAAACGACTAGTTTTGTTTATGTGAAAACAGAGCAAGTGGATTCGAGCTGTGTGTTGTGTACCTGGTCTGGCACGGAGTCTCCTGATCGCCCGCTGGTATGACTTCCTCTCTCTCAGCGTGAGATCCCTGATCTCTTTGCGCTGGGTCAGGTGGTGTGTGGCACACGCGCAGTCCACTCCGCCGCGCGTGCACACGCACTCTTCGCCGCAGCCCTGCCTGAACCTTTCCCCGTACTTCCGGAGGCGATGGCGGCGGCGGCGAGACGGGCAGCCGCAACCTTCATGGCTACTACAGCTCACTTCAGCACACGTCCTGCCACGGGAGAAGCTCACTCCTTCGGCAGCCTCCTCCCGCCTCCTGGGGAGCTCCCTCGCCACCCGCGCCTGGCACTGCGTCAGGGACAGGTGTTCACAGGCGTAAGTGAACTCCTCCCGGCTGCTGCAGTCGTCTGCTGCCCCTGAGTGGCGCTCTCGCTGTGCCTCCAAATTAGGGCTGCATGCACGATATGGACAAAATGTCATATCTCGGTATCTATGCCAAATATTGCGATATCGATACGATATTACCGTTAAAATGTCATTGTCTATATTTTACATGTTGCAACATTGAAAACTTATTCCAAAAAGTGTGTTAGTTCGCTAACCAGAGCTGGACCAGGGCTAACAACTAACAACAACTACACACAGTCACAGGCTAACACAGAGGGATGTTGCTGGCTTAGAAGTGAACGATATATCGACGACATATCGATATCGCGATACCGTTGCCTTTTTTGCGATACTGATATTACGCATGTTCATACCTCGACATCGATACGATAACGGTATATTGTGCAGCCTTACTCCAAATGCTTCTTTCTGCTGCCGTGTATCCCGACGACATCCTCTTCCAGCTCGGTCAGGTTCAGCTCGATGTTGTCGTACCAGTTGTCAGCCGAATACGCCTCCTCCACGAGTGTCCCATCCACATTGGAAATGTTGTATGCGTATCGGCCGTCGTTGTCCTGGCGGCGGCCTTGCTTGGGCTTGCGAAAGCAACACGCTCCCAACACGCACTGGGCGCTGCAGGCGCTCAGCGACGGGAAGTTGTTGCTGCTGCTGTTTCCAGTACAGTAGAAGTCTTCACAGAGGCCAGAAACAGGGTTAAAAGCCCAGCGGTGGTGAAATGGCCACCCAGCAGCCTGACAGCTGTTGTTCTCTGGCATTGGCTCCCAACATGCCTAGGAGTAAGTAGGGAGGGAGGAGGAGATACAAGGGCCTCTTACCCAGTTTTATCCCCAACAAAACTGAGACAATGTCTTAAGGGCAAGCGGTACGGGAAATAGGGCTGCACGATTGTGGTATAATCTTTTTCATCCCCGTTTTAAGATTGCAATTTTAGAATAACCTTGGTATAGTTTGTGCATTGCAAAGTATAACGAAAGGCGCTATTGCCTCTCCAATGCATGAAGATACGTCATGCCAGCAAATCCATGGGATTTGTAATGTTTGTTTAGAGCACTCGTTTGCCAGCCAAGTCTATGGACTTTAATGTTTGTATAGGTCACTAAATTACGTCATGTGGCCGATATAAATACAGTGGGCGCCCTTCACTTCACATGAGTGCGATTCTATTTTTCATTTGGACATTTCACTTATGATTCATTGATTGTGCAGCTCTACACAATACAAAGGACAAAAGCAACTAAGCACTGCTATTGGGCTTGCCCAATACAGCAAGCTAAAACTACCCTACAGCCTATAAGCAAGCACCGCCACAGGACAAGCAGTTAACACAATTCACAACTTAAGTAACACAGCTATCACAGCAGCAGGAACAGCAAACTTTCAGTTCAATGGTTCGCAACTCTTATCCTGGAAAGCCTGATGTATTTCCTTCTAACTGTCTAATCAAGGACTGACATAGCCGTGAGACAAGCATATCAATGCCGTTTATTACCTGCTAGAATGTGATTGTAATTCCAAGCCTGCTGTAGTACCAGTGTTGAGTTTGTCGACTAATACTATGATGAAAAATGTACCTTTTTTTACTGACAAAACCTAAATAGAAACTAAATTACGACTAAAACTAGACTAAATATATTGACAATTTTATCAACAAGTAAAAACTAGACTAAAATGTTAGGAAGGGACTAGTGGAGAGATCCAGTGTAAGTCATTTTACACTTGGTTGCATGTTGAAAATAGCAGATCTACAAGCTCACAACCTGTCACGCTATGACGCATTGTGAGTGTAAAGTGTCAAATCTGTCATTATGATGGCATCAAGGCCCGCCAAAAATGTTAGTCGACTAAATCAACTGTAGATTTAGTCGACTAAAACTAGATTTAACACTAAAACACTCCAGGTGACTAAAATGTGACAAAAACTAAATGAAAACTATTCAAGAGACTATGACTAAAACTGAAAACTAAATTTGCTGTCAAAATCAATACTGTGTAGTACCCAGGACCAGAGTTGAAAACCATTATTTCAGAACATAGAGCAAAATAATCAAGCGAGTACAAACACATAACTGAGAGGCGACAATGCACTACCAACACTACGGCAAACAAACACAAACCTTAAAGGCACAGACCCTCTTTATTCTATTGTGATTGTGACCCACCTCAAGAATTTCAAATGTTCTGGAGACCTGTCAGGTAACCAAACACACAATAAGCAATTTCCTCAAAACTACAAATAACACACACTGTAAAATACATACACACACACACAGTCACAGTCACAGTCACAGTCACACACACACACACACACACACACACACACACACACACACACACACACACACACACACACACACACACACACACACACACACACACACACACACACACACACACACACACACACACACACACACACACACACACACACACACACACACACACACACACACACACACACACACACACACACACACACACACACACTTCAGTCTAATCTAATACAGTAAGTGTCTACTCTATTTTCTACCGAGTGGACAGTTGTCCAGTACATACAGTAACGTACACTCTACTGACTAATCCACGACTCTGGCATAGGGATACCTGTCTCAGCTGCCTGTGACACACTGGTCCCTTGGTGTTGGGGGGACAGGAGCAGCGAAACCCCATGGGGTCGGAGCTCAGGGCCAGACACACACCTCCATTATGACAGGGGCTAGACAGACAGGGGTCTTGGAGAGCAGCAGCGGCCATCTGCAAACTAGCTACTTCAAACATCGGTCGAATGTGGGATTGGTTTCATGTTTTGCTCACGGTCAGTCTGCATCAATCCGTTGATTGTAATGGGTGATGTTAAGACTGAGAGTGAATGAGTGAGTGAGGTGACTGAGTGTGTGTCATTGGCTACGTTTACATGAAGGGTGATCATTCCGAATAAATACTTCCGAATAAAATACATCCGATGTAATGTTTTTTGCTGCGAGTTTACATGGGAAATGGTCATTCCGAACGAATGTTTACATGGACGTTGCCATCGGTGTGATATAAGCCATGACACATGTTATTTCACCTGAAACTACGGCATCTGTTTGACACATAAAATATAGGCAGTTCATTCAGTAGCCTATGTCTCAACAATACATTAGCCTACAGACGAAAGACCATATACTTTGAAATCCCATCATTTCATCTCTCGCTCGCTGTAAGCACTGGACCAGAGAGAGAGAGAGAGGGAGAGAGAGAACGCGCACACACACACACACACACACAGTCACACACGAAGCAGTAAAACATCGCAATGTGGACCCTGTTGTAAACAAGTGTAATGCTTAATTGGGTCGTCCACTCACAGTTAACAGTCTTTGTATTGAGTTTGTGCTTGAAATGTACTACTGTAATTCTGCAAACTGTTAATAAATATTTCAATCAATCAATCAAAAAGCATTTATCAACTTTTCGCTGCACGCCTCACAAGGCTATTGGATATATTTGTGCTTCGTCTTTGCACAATGCACGTATAGGCATACATTGTGTAAGTAAGAGCTGATCTACAGGCTGACAATGTGCCCCACATACAGTAATAGCGTATTCTTGGGACTGTGTGTGTGTGTGTGTGTGTGTGTGTGTGTGTGTGTGTGTGTGTGTGTGTGTGTGTGTGTGTGTGTGTGTGTGTGTGTGTGTGTGTGTGTGTGTGTGCGTGCGTGTGTGCGCGTGCGCGGGCTGACGGCATTGCGTTCTCTCTCCACTGTCTTTCTGTGAGTCCCTGATGCACTATATAATTTGAAAATGATCAGTGATCATGATCAACTCGGGACGGTTGGATCTTTGAACACTCACAGACCAGGGGGATCATCAATCATCACTGCATGCTGCAGCCTGCTCCACGTTTTTTTGGGGGGGATTTCGGAGCTGCAAAATGCAAGAAATAACGCACTCTATGTGCAAACTCCTCGGCGCGCCTTGGATATGAGCGCCTTGGAGTTGGAGCGCAATGGAAATGAGCATGCTCAGAAAAACCAGAATGAACTTACATCCGAAGCAGTGTATACATGAGTCCAATTTTCTTTCAATCGCATTGAACATCGGAGTAATCCGGCCAGTGACATCGGAATGGTTTGGAAATCGCATTGAGCGTTTTCATTCGGATGTAAGTTTTTGTAGGTGTTTACATAACAACGTTTAATAGGATTGAACTTCTATTCGGAATGAAAAGGGGATTTAACTGCTCATGTAAACGTAGCCAATGTTTCGCCGTGTCTGTGCATTTACGTGGGTGACAGTGAGAGAGGTGGGATGCATACGTTTGCTAGATATACTAACAGTCCAACAGGCATTAGGCCAGGGGTATTCAACACACTCAAAACTGTAGAATGATTGTGTGTGCGGGGCCGCACAGCGTGCAAAACATTTGTGAGTTCTCAAAATGCATTTTGTGCTCAAACACGAACATTTATGTATACATTTGTGCACAGTAATTAGCATGATAATATGTCATGATATACAGGTATGTCCTACCTTAGAATAGATGTAGACCTATTTGACAGTGCATAAACATAATTGCCTTGACATTAACGACAGTCAACGAGCACCAGCTGGACACACACACACACACACACACACACACACACACACACACACACACACACACACACAGTGTGTCCCTGCCCTCTGCAGTGCTCTAGTCTAAAGTCACTGGAGTCTGTCTCATTTCTGTCCAAAGGCCCTTGAATGTGATGGAATAGGGTTAAGAATTACTGCATGTAATTATGGAAATGTCACACTTCATGCCCTTTCTTTTTTGAAAATTTCTTCCAGGGGCAACAAGGGGGCACCCCTTGTTGCCCTAATGTGGGGTTAGGTTTAGGGTTGGGTTTTGGGTAGGGCGTCGGACTCTGTTAGTACGACGGACCAAACACATGCACCCGAGAGAGACAGACAGAGAGACAGAGCTGACGGTGTGCTTACCCGTGATGCTAGCTTCACAGGTGACCTGTCCCGACGTGCAGGTGCACACAGAGTTCAGGTGAGTCCTCCAGCGCTGGCCGTCCTCCACCTCCGTGCCCTCCCACAGACAGTGTTGCCGCCTCACACACTCACACCCCTCCAGGTACTGCACACGTGACTGGAGCTCCGTGTTCTATACACAAAACCAAACACACAATGGTGCCAGATCATATATCATACAGTCAAGAGTCGACACTGTGTGTCCCTGTGTGGTAATACTTGGGGAATGAAAAGGTTGTCTGGGGGTGCTTCGGTAGGCCTACAGAAGACCTATAAGATAAGACATACCAATGTCCCTGTGCTGGAAAGCCACAAAGTATTCTGTGACACATATTGCTCCAATATCAATAATACCAGTATGTGAATTCAAAAGCAGCAGACTTTTCTGTGCTTGACTATCATCAGTGCTACTGAAACAAATGTTCTCACAGCAACAGATAAGTAGGTCACATCAAATTAGGAGCTTCAGCTGGTTGATAACTTGCACCTTGTACGGGACCTCTGCCTTTGTCTCCACATCTAGAACAGTGGTTCTCAACCTGTGGGCCGGGACCCGACAGGATTTTTGGGGGATCCCCAGATAAAACTTAAGTGACAATTTAAGGACTTTTTAAGACGGTTTTAATACTTTAAAGGAAAGAAAAAAAGACAATCAAAGGTAATCAACACTGGGCCGTGGCTCAGCGGTCCAGGCACCTTGGCTGGTAATCCAGTCTGGCAGTGTGCCACGGGTTCAACTCCCGATCCCGACGGCCCTCACTGCATGTCTTCCCCCCATCTCTCTCCCCATTTCCTGTAAGGCTACTGTCTGTCCCTCCATAAAAAGTATAAAATAAAGGCGAAACATTAGGCGAGACATTAATCTCAGCATGTGTTTCTTTAGGCTTTCCAGCCTAGGGACATTGATGGGATCTCCACTGCTAATATCATATTCAAATAGGCTATTATTAAGACCCTCGTTTATGAGATTGCATAATTTACCGCATAATCGGCACAGATTATGCACAGGTCAATTGTTTTCATCATAAAATCACATAAACACCTGCATATTTCATCGCTAAATAAAGGATTTTAGCCCACATAATCAAGGATTTTTGCCCGTGTTTTTCTGGAGGGTCTAATTATAGCATTTTATATGGTTATTTATGACTCTAATCTCAAATAATCTTATATTTCTATTTTCCCTCGGTTATATCAAGTCAAACGTACACAGTAGGCATGTAACTTTCAGTATAGAAGCCTGCAGAGGGGAGCTACACACAGCTGATGCTCATTAGGTCTACATCTATCCTATATGCCATCAAAGAAAGCTTTTTTGAGTGGTGCAACCACTCCAAGGAACAGCAATACCCATGTTCACCTATTCACCTATGTGACGTTAACCTACCTATGTGACTATGAGCATGCAGTATATGACTATGAGTACCAGTAGGGGCGCTGTTGTGCCAGAAACACAGAGAGATAGTGCTGCACTGTTGCCTGCTAATGAGAGAGAGAGAGAGAGAGAGAGAGAGAGAGATAGAGAGAGAGAGAGAGATAGGGGGGGGATAGGGGAGTTGCACCACTCAGTTTACACGGGTGTGATTATTTTTTTACATCTCGAGCTATAGGTTCTAAACAAGAAAGCATGTTTACAGTTTAAATTAATACTTTTACATGCAAAGTAATGCTACTTTTGCAATGTAGTTGAATAAAAATTGTGAAAAAAGCTCAGGGGGGGAAGATAAATCATTAAAAAATATATTTTTCGGTCATTTTTCTGGAAAATAGTTTTGTGTTTAAAATATCATGAAAAATCGTATGGTGAACCTCAGATCGTGGTACATATCGTATCGTGAGTTGAGTGTATCGTTACATGCCTATAGTACACAGTGTATTCTAAATCCAGAATATACCTGAGCTTTCACCATGTCCAACATGACAGCCATCTCCTCCAGCCTCTGCTCCAGTCCATGCAGTCTCTCTTCTCCCTGGGCCTGAGACACAGACTTCGCCCCCTGAGGGGATCCGGGAGGCCCCAGCAGAACCACACCTCTCTGGGGCTGGTCTCTCTGGGCCTCCTGTGGATAATGGCTGGGCTGGTCCAGTCCAGACCCATGGGGGGCTTGTGGTTTAATGTCCTCCTGAAACACTCGACTGCCGTCGTCATCCCTGGAATCTGGGCCAAGGGCGGGCGTCGAGCCAGACGGAGGCAGAAAGTCTATATGACGATAAGGACGTAGTGATTGATTTTGACAGCCATTTTTATTTAGAATACAATTGAATTTAGTTTTAGACAGTCATATTTTAGTCATCTGCAATGTTTGTGTTAGTCTTGTTTTAGTCAAATTAAATATCACAAGATCTTAGTCGAGTAAATCTATAGTACAGTTGATTTAGTCGACTAAAATGTATTTTGGCAGGCCATAATGGCTGATTTTAGACTTGGTTGCATGCTGAAAATAGCCGATCTAATAGCTCACAACGCGCCGTGATGCGACGCATTGTGAGCTTGTAGATCTGCTATTGTCAGCATGCAACCAAGCATTTACATGACTTGTCTTTTAGATCTACTGGATCTCTTTTCCACTAGTCTCTCCTGAACATTTTAGTCTAGTTATTATTTGTTGACGAAATTGTCAACAGTTTTAGTCTTAGTTCTACTCACTCACCAGTGAAAAACATTAGTCGACGAACATTTTTCGTCATAGCTTTAGTTAACGAAATCAACACTGATGAGGAGGAAGTAGGAAGTAGGAGGGGTCATCGTCTGAGAAACCCTTCAACTATCACTGAAAGTAATTAAAAAAAACACACATTCTGATCTAAGCAAACATTCAGACGGAAAATAACTGTAAATAAGTAACACTCGAGCTAACAAAGAATAAACAAACTATCTTTTTGGGGAGTTTCCATCTAGGGTGAGCCCATAGATATGATCTAAGAAAAACAAGCACAGATAAAAAAGGTCAACCAGGGTGTTTCCGCCACCGGGTTCAAATTTCAGGGAAGCCTAAAGTTATGCTTTGGCAAAGAAAAGTTTCATACGACAAAATGCTGTATTTTCAAGTGTCAATGTGATTATTTTTTCTTTCAATTGTTTCTTGAGGGGCACTAGCCCCTCCTATGTACAGCTTTGAGGGTTTGTGTAAAGACAAACATTGTATGAACACAAACATTGAAAACGAAGGTGCGGACGCAAATTGTGATTGGCCAGAATGCAACATGTCACACAATACTTTTGTTGAAGCATACATTTGGCATTAGAGAATGAGCATATGTACCCAATATATGACGTAACCCATGCGCACAGTCAATTTGACTCTATAAGTGGTTTTCAACCAGTGGTCTGGGGACCACCAGTAGTCCTTGAGAGGGTTCAGGTGGTCCCCAGCTAAATGGAGAGTAAGGTCGCATTCTCACCTAATACTTCGGTAGACTCGAATGCGTATGGGAGGAGAAATGGGATTCTTGCATATTTAATTGGCTACGGTTTGCCTTCACACTGTCATGATCCGCAGCAATTTTTCAAACGCAGGACCTTTATCAATGTGTTACATTCATAAACTAGCCTACACAGTGAAATGATAAATCTATGGTGATAAAATTATACTCATAACGTGCATTATGTGTCGTGCCGTCTGGGACTGCCCCCCCCCCCCCCCCCCCCTCTCTCTCACTATAAGCACGCAGCCACGCACTGTTCTTTTGGGCATGGAGCATAGAGTATTAAAAGGCATGGAGGCACAGCGCTGAGCCGCACTGATATAACACAGACAGCAGCGCAAAATGTTTACAAGTTTATCGAGATGAAAGTTCCTACCCCCCACTAGTCCCCACACAGTGACAGCACTCCATGTTTACGGCACGCACAGACAGACAGACAGAATATTCTGTAGGCTATAATTCTATTACACTGCACTGCAGTGTTTGTGTTTTCTTAAGCAATT
The DNA here is from genome assembly GCF_963924005.1 of Protomyctophum bolini. Classification (NCBI taxonomy): domain Eukaryota; kingdom Metazoa; phylum Chordata; class Actinopteri; order Myctophiformes; family Myctophidae; genus Protomyctophum; species Protomyctophum bolini. The sequence goes on from NC_137865.1 coordinate 30,856,651, forward strand.
GATTAATGTACTCTTCTCCTTTCGATCAGGGCTTCAGTCTCCACTCTCGTCATTCGACCACGTCTATCCACGGTAACGGGACATCTTTGCGCTGCGTAAAATATGCCTTCTCCGTCTCCAACTGTGTTCACTAGCTTTATTTACTGCGGATTGCATTCACACCTGCACCGAATCGTAATCAAGTGCGATTGGAAGCGAAGCGAAACCCCCGTTTTTGCTCGGAGTAAAATGCGGTTCTTTGCTGCGCATTAGGATTCGAATGAGCCTTCACACCTGCCAAACGAAGCGCACTTTCTGACAATGCGCAGCAGGATGCGTTTTAATCGCAGCAAAGCTCTGTGGTGAGAATGTGACCTTAGTAACTAAATGGACCCTTATTAGATCTTTAACCGTTGAGTGTGAAATAAAACATTTTACACTCTCAAGAGTTACATTATTGTTAAACATCTGTATTACTTAATTTACAAGAAGTCTAGTAGTCTACAGTGTAGACTCTACACAATTAGAGAATGTAGAATAATCGTTATTTTTGATAAACGTTTGCCTGTTATCTCTCCTAATGGTACCAACATCAATATAGCATGGAATTTTGGACAAAATCTAATCAAATTATAACAGAATATTCTACGTTTTGGATTTGAGAGACTAAAGATCTCATCAAATGCCGAATAAATAATATGGGCCTTCATATGAAAAGGGTTGAAAACCACTGCTCTACAGTAAAGCTGTTCTACTATGACTGTGACCCAGTAAGAACAGCTCACAGTCACAACACACTTTTGGATATCCTGAAACGCTGGTTAATGCCAAACACTGAACGAGGATTAGTATTACATGCTGTTATTCCTGACAAGCCTCTCACCCACACAAACACCAGTGTGGTCAAAATGCCTGATCCATAATTTACAGTAGCTTTCAAAACTCACTGCATTAATCTCTTAATACTAGACAACCTTGAGAGAAGAAATCCACATGGGGCAGCAGTGAAGGGGAAACACGGGAAAGGAGGAGGAGAGAAGGAGATGAAGATAGAGCCGTCTCCAACAGCGGCAGCCTGCGGCGTAAACTCCCACCACAGCCGGAAATCCCCAAACAGCAGGATACCAGAAACACATGCATATGCATGCACACGCATATGCACACACAAACATGCACAGAAACACCTGCATGGAGGCACACACATACACACACACTCTTTCACACACATGCAAGCCCACAAACATGCACGTAACATCACAAAACAATCACTCAGAGGAAACTCAGAGGAAACGGCACCAGCATAAAGTATATCATTCAAACAATCACAACATAAAACTCTCTTGGGTCCAAGTCTTCAAATATCTGACTGAAACGAACATCAGTGGACTTTTATAAGTGTCTCTTTATCTGTCTCATGTAGGAGTTTATTGACCATAATGAGAACATGTCTCGCTTTATCTCATCCAAATGTTTCCTTTTGGTCCTGGCTGCACCTGTGTGCATGAGAATGTCACGTCAAATACACATATATATTTCCCTTTTATATCCCCCTCGGAGCACAGAGCGTGGTACATGATTTAACGCTGATAAATCATCCCCATACCTGTAACGTTGGCACAGTGCCATGGCCGTCTGAGATACGCTCTGCTGGATATCTCCGCTGTCTTCACATATCCCTGCGTGCGTAAGTAAAGAGAAAAGCATATACAGATGCATGAACTGGACGCAAACCCACACACACACACACACACACACACACACTAATACATAAATGTATTATTTACACACATGAAACACACTTAAATCTTGCTCCAGTGTGCCATAACACAAAGGCTGGATAGGATTGTCTTTTTTGATCTATTTACGTACAACAAGACTACAGAAACTTAACTCTTCTATAAACAATTCTCAAAATGGTAACTTTGGCCTGCCTACCATTGCCAGCTAAAGTGGTAATTTTACTAGTTATTTACTAAATAACTATGGAAGGCTATGACGTCTAAAATCAGCATGAAACCGAAATCTGTGGAATTGAACTATAGGGGACCCATATGTGGAAAATGGTAATACCGTCCTTTATGTCAAGCGGTATTAATATTACAAGTGAGAGCGAGGGTAAAGGCCAAACCGCACCGATGCAACTCATTGCAACAAAACAGTTTATGGTCAAGCACACCAATGCAACTCCTTGCAACTGCCATTGGGGTGGGGATCATGGTTGCAAGTAGGTGCATGTTGCAAGGCGTTGCATGGCAACTCATTGGTGTGGAGTGGGCTTAAAAGAGTGCGAGGATGGGAGGTCCACATATACTTACAACAAACTTGCTGTCACTCTCGCCTGGTGTGCTTGCCAGTGTGATTACGAGGTCCAGAGGTAAGTCAATATTCAGTCTCTCCTCTCCTGTCCTCTGTATAGCCACGGCCTCTCGACAGTCCACGAACAAAGCCAGTCTATCAGGCTCCAATGCCAAGGCCAGTTGCACCCACTCTCCTCCAGAGAAGGGGTTTCCCCCGGGAAAGAGCAGGCTGCCGAGGCCCTGATGGGCTCCCCCCCCTCTCCCTTCCAGATAGTCCAGACGTAGGGTGTCGTCCAGGGTGGAGGACAGGAGGAGGAGAACAGGGGACGAGGAGGAGGAGAGAGAAAGCAGGCTGGAACTGGAGTGCGACGCCTGCCGTGCCACCAGGTGGAACCCCATGCTTCCTCGAAGGATAGACTGGAGGAAGTGAGAGTGCTGGCGAGGAAGGCTCAGGTGTGGCGCCCTGGGGCGGAGCTTGTATACCACGGCTCCGGGATCTGCCTCGCCGCCGTGCGTTCTGGACACGCCCTTTATCGGGTGGGTCATGTTTAGAGTGGCCAGGAGGTCAATCACTGAGGGGAGACAAAGTGTAGCCACTTAGATCTCACAGAAATCACAATAATACACGCACACGCACACACACAGCCATACAATTACATTGACTGATTGAATACTTTATTAGACATAAATGTAAACAGCACGAGGTCAGACTGACATTTAGGCTAAAAGCATAACACAAAAAAGTCCCAAGAGACAATTGTGGTCTCCACCAGGCCGAAGTCATGGGGAGAGAATATGTTTTGCACTCTGTCCGTCCGTCCGTGTGTGTGTCCGTCCATCCGTCTGTGGACAGCTAATCTCTGGCACCGTTGGCTTGATCGCAGCCATACTCTGCACACACACTCCCTGAATGCCACAGTTGAACCTCTGCCCCACGTTTTTCACATTGACCTCTTATAGCGCCACCAGGAGGCCGCTTTGTACACGTACAGATTTTGTTCAAACACGCATATTGGTACACAGTCTCTCTAGAGCCATTCAACCAAACCGGTCTTTCCTGGTGGTCCTATCATAGCCAATGTGAAAAGGGTGACTTTTGTACTACCTTGGATGGCAATTGGATGATTTGAGGCATTTTGTTTTGCAAATAAAATCCAAAAGGCCAATGTGAAAAGGGTGGGATATATTCCTCAGCCTATAATAGGAAAGTCTGTGAAAGATTTCACGTAAATTGCACACTGCGTTCATGATTTGAGGCGTTTTGTTCAAAACGGGCCAATCCTGCAAACTTTGAAAGCCAATGTTAGCCAATTAAGATGGAATAATATGAAATATCGGACAGATCCGTCTTGAACACATGACTATAGAGATAGTGTGTAACGATTTGCGGGATTTTTAGCAGAATCTGGAGGAGTAATATAAAAAAGTGTTTTTCAAGTGGGCCTCCTGGTGGTGCTATAACAGGCCGTTCTGGGGCAGAGGTTCATTGTTGGCATCCAGGGAGTGTGTGTGTGCAAAATTTGGCATCAACCGGGTTAACAGTGCCAGAGATTAGCTGTACACAGACGGACGGACAGACAAAATGTATAAAAATGTTAAGCCCACATTGTGAGCTTGTAGATCTGCTATTTTCAGAAACCATGCAACGTTTAAATTAAATAGGTCTAAAATAAATCTATACAAAAAGTTAAAGTATCTAAAGTTTTCAAATAATTGTAGTGGAAGTATATATAAAGAATTTGAAACAATCCAGTGAAGTAAAAGTAGACTACCTAAACATTTTACTTAAGTAGCCTTGTAAATATACTTTGTTACCCGGTTGATGTATTGCCATCAAAGCCATCAATTGCCATCAAAGCTGCAGCATGACTTGGAGTGGGAATCAACCCTAAAGTCATCTCTCAACGGTCACAGACAAGCAGCTATATATAAGGTGAGCTATACCGGTATAAATATAAAGCCTCTTATCAAGTTGCATGGAGGTTTCTCTCAATATCTTCTCCCTCTGCTAAGGGGCCCTTGGCCTGAAAAACTTTGAAGACCCCTATCAATAAAGTATATAGCCCACTGTGTGGGGGGCTGGCTGGGGGCCATATACTATAGCTGTGTTAAAGTAAACGTCTCCTATAGGCTACTGCACTGCAGAAGAACCATGAATGAACCCAACCTACCATTGTCGTGGCTCCTGCTACTTGGATTTCCTTGCACACACAGTGGAACATTCCACAGGACGCACAAATGTATCTCCACCAGGAGCAAGAGAGCTTTGTGTTTGACAGTCTCCATTCTCCACAAAGTGTAGAACAACGCTCTACTACGAAATGTTTTCAGTAGTATTGTCAGTATAATTTCAGACTGCACAAAACAGTAGGTGAGCACTGCCACTGAGAAATAATTTCCAAATGATCATCATCCGCATTGTTTGTTTAGCGCGTTCCTGTTGAGTCCGGTTCAATTACTTAACATGGCTAAGTTCAGGATGTTCCTCCGTGGGTTTTCCTCTTGTCAAAGAGGCTAAGAGCACGGCGGGGAAACACGAAACATCTGGATGGACGCAGTGTAGGGTCACAAAGCTCTGCAGTTCCCCCCCGGGGCACTTTCACTTCACTTCTTGGTCACAAAGGCACGGATGATGGCCCCTTCTTATCTATTTATCTTCCTAGTCAAATAATACATTGTGCCTGATGATGGAAGGAACAAAAAGGAAATAAAGCCAACGATAAAAACAGCAACAACAACAAAAAAAACTTCAGGTGTCAGAATTGAGTCGCAGGTAAGTTATAACTCCGTGAAAACTGCTGCGCGCAGTAGAGTAGCCTATCTGGTCAATGTCCCACATTTATGTCCATTTCAGTTGGAGAATCCTGAGATGATAGTTTCCTTTCTCTTCTTCCCTTGTGTTCTTCTCCTTTCATGAAAAAAAAAAGAATCTCTCTCTCTCTCTCTCTCCCTCTCTCTCTACCCGCAGTGTTGAGTGGGGTTGATTCCTGAAGACCCTCTTTTGGTAATCATCTAAAACCCGGTCTGGAGTCTGGAGGGGAGCCATGCCACAACCCCACATGGAACCAGATGAGTGTGTGTGTGTGTGTGTGTGTGTGTGTGTGTGTGTGTGTGTGTGTGTGTGTGTGTGTGTGTGTGCGAGGGATGGGGTAAACAGGGGTAGTCATGTTTCACTGCTTTGGAAACAGCCCCAAAGCATCCCCCCAAACACACACACACACGCACACACACACACACACACACACACACACACACACACACACACACACACACACACACACACACACACACACACACACACACACACACACACACACACACACACACACACACACACACACACACACACACACACACACACACACACACACACACACACACACACACACACACACACACACACACAGTGGTGCAGTCTCCCCCTCCACTCCACACAACGCTTCACTTTTTCCTCATGTTGCTCATGTCCTCTCATCTCTGATCTGCTTATTATGTTAGAAAGCAACCCTCAGCCTCTGAGGGCGCCCACTTACACCACATAAACACACACAGGTCACGCATGCATGCACGCACGTACACGTACACACACACACACACACACACACACACACACACACACACACACAATTGGCTGCCCTGACATGGCTCTCCTACAGCGATGACAATTAAGAATAATTAGACACGCTTTTAATTAGTCCCTCAACCGCACCTCAATGAGCGGGTAGGCCTACTAGCATACACATACACATACACATTCGTGTGGGAAGGGATAGAGAGAAAGAGAGAGAGAGAGAGAGAGAGAGAAATCTTCCGTTACGGTCAACAATGTGAGTATTTCTGGGGCGATAATGGCACATCCAGGTGTTTCACTATTACTAAACAGATCTAGCAGACACACAGGAGTCTCATCGTTCCATGATACCTCTATGACAGTGGTTCTCAAAGTGCATGGGGTCCAGGGACCCCCAGGGGTCCTTGAGGGAGTTCCAGGGGTCCCCACTCCCCAGCCAAATGACCCATCACTGCTAGAGCCGTAAAAAATATATTCTATTATGGGGGTCCCTGGCATGTCTTTTCAAATAGGGGGTCCGCAGGCTGATAAATGTCAATCGGGGGGTCCATGACATGAAATAGTTTGAGAACCACTGCTCTATGGGAGGCTGTGTAGATCCAGGCCTCTTGTTTTCTGCACACAGACATAGACAACGAGAGGTCACAGAGTTAACAATCAGTGGAGGGGATGCTCCATTGTGCTGTTATAGTGATTATATCTAATGAACCAGACATGACTGGTTCTGCTTTAACAGGATAGAAAGGAATGAGATGGTGAGATATTATACACATCTATAAAAGAGCACCTGATTTTTTAGCTCAGGCCTTCCTAACCCCCCCACCTACCCATACCAACCTATCCTTATCCATGAGTCATGCCTGCTACACTGTAATAATCATGCAATTGTTGCCACAAAACCTTCGTATACCCGGCCCGTCATTCCTGACATCGATGCACCTACAGATTAATGTGACTCATTGGATGTTATTTCCAGAATTACAGACAAAAGGCTGTTTAACTTTTATTGGCTTTTGGTACATGCACTGCACACAGTGAATCTTAGTGAGTAGGCTATAGGACCACATGCTCCTTTTAAACATGCCCTTTCAACCAAATCATTGTGGGCTATCTTAGATGAGAACGCAAAATGTTGTCCTCACTATTTCTTTGTTATTATTCCCCCTGTTTTCTAGCACCTAACAAGTCCTATAGTTCAGCTCGAGACAATAACAAAAAACACCATAGGCTATTGGCTCGGCATCTCATCTCCCAGGGTCTCACCACTGATTGAACTAGTGATATACTCCACCACTAGTTTTCTCACGCCCCTCAGGGACACAGCAGCAGGAATCAGAAGAATGTAGAAATGTTTGGACACTGGGGGACCTGTTTTTATGTAACACCAAACAGCGAGAAACATGACAGCTATGTGTGTGGAATGAACCTCAATTTTGTAAACCAAAGGGATCCTCTCATTCCTCCCATTTATATAACTTATGGTTTACTTTCTCCTTGCAGATCTCTCAGTCATATTAAGGCGAGACACCCCAGGTGAATAGGGAAAAAAAGTTAAATAATAGCTATCACAATGAAACTTCTCCAGTTGATTACTTATATTAAAACTAAGATTTTTTGTATTACAAGTTTTCTGAAATTATATGTTTAAATATGCAAATTAGGCATTATATGCGCTAATTTGCATACATTTCGGGACGATAAATCTGAAGATCGGATAAAGCCAGGTTCAAAATTATCATTTCATTTTGTTGACACATTAGAGACAAAGAAAATTACACATGGGATTTTTGATATCTCTAATTATCACTCCACAAATCAGAAAATAGTGTCAACAGGCATAAAAAACCCAATTTTCGGCATTTTTTTGGTATAAAATGTGATGTAAATCAGGCTGTGAATGATATATCAACAAATCCATGTGTAAATGTCTGCGGAATATAGTTAGGAATAAGACTGGAAAGTTTCGTGTATGTGAGTTCAACTGAAGTGGAGATTCTTTGTCCCAAGTATGAGGAAAACTCATTTTGAGAAAACGGCCTTTAAAGATTTGTATTGTAAAATTCCAAAACGTTTTATTTGAAGCCACTATTTTGAGACAAAATATCTCATCCAAACCTTGGCAACAACATATAATGGCATATATCATTGGAAAGGTCTGGACCTCAAGCTGACTGTGGTCTGATCCAAATATGGTCACTTCCTTTGTACCAACAACCAATCATGAAAATAGAGATGGTGGCTTTTCACCCCGAAAAACGAGCTGTCATTGGCTAAAATAAACTATCCAACTAAACATCTAAATCTGTATTTTTAATGTGTATTTTGCTTTAGTTTGAAAGAAAACATGTTTAGGAAGCAAAATAGCAAAAAAAAAAAAAAAAAAGAAAAATCATGATTTCACCTGGGGTGTCTCACCTTAAGCAGACACTCATAGGTTTTCAGATTGCGTATTTGTCTTAATACATTTTATCATATAAATGAAAATAAAATAAAGTGATATTCTCTACAACAGAAAAACAGAAAATAAATGTGTAGCTCAATCTGGTGTCAAACAATCCTATAATGACATCTGGTGGCCGTATCCTGCCACAGCAGGATATGTACCCAAAGTTGCTGTGCCAATCTGTGACACTGACATTTGACATTCAGCACTTTGTTTTATCCTGTTTCCATCCTTTGTTCCACCTCGAAGGTTGTAGAGAGTTTAATATTTGAGCGGATTGATAGTAAACTAGCTAATCTGCCCCTGGATCTGGCCCAGACATGGGATAAAATACAATGTATCACTCTGCCACCAAATTGTGAAAGGCCCTACCAACAGCCATTAAAAGTCTTGATTCCCCATCCACTTTTAAAACAGACCTAAAAATATGGCTGTCCTCAAATTATACTGTCCCCTATTGTCTTTCTTGCCCCCAGAGAGTCAAACAACACACTTCCTCAATACGCGACAAGTAGTTTTGAAGCCAATACTAATGTCAATGTCTAATAGCCATCACTTGGAAAGGAACCAGCTTAGGTGGTTCGGGCATCTGGTTAGGATGCCTCTCGGGCATCTCCCTGGGGAGGTCCTCGAGGCACGTCCCACTGGGAGGAGACCCCGGGGCAGACCAAGTCTGCCTCCACGACCCGACTACGGATAAGCGGGTTGAAGATGGATGCATGAATGAAGCCAATACTTTTGTACTTTTACTTAAGCACTGTAATGTAATGTATATATTGTATATCTTGATGAATTGAGTGGAAAGGACTACAATGGAAACAAGCCCGCTTTCTGTGTTATATCCCTTTATCATAGCTTCTGTAAACTGTAAGGCTGTACTGTTTCCTAAACTTGTTAGTCAATCAATCAATCAATCAATCAATCAATCCTGTTTTGACAGGATGTGACCACCAGATGTCAGTAAAGAGAAAACATTTGTTGCAATATCTCTCTGCTTTGAAATAATGCCCTCTTCAAAAGAACCAAGTGGTGACCGTGAACAGTTGGATGTTAGCCATTGGTAAATGGTCTTCATTTCTATAGCACCTTTATCCAATAGCACTTTATAGCATGTTGGCACAAATGGAAGGATGCTTATTACTTACTTCAAAGATTGCAATATTGTCTCTTTTGAAATATCCTCTAACATACATTTTCTCAGGGACACAGATGGGTGTTTTATCTGATCTGTTCCTTGGGGCAGTAAACCATGTCTGGTTTCTCAACAACAATTTGACCTCTGCTCTCCTGACACCATGGGACTTGGTCACAGGTCTGCACCAGGTCAGGTCAGACATGCCTTTGTCACCTTATCCGTGAAGATGTGCAGACTCACTCCTCCTGCACTCTAGCTGTGCATGAGTGAGTGAGTGAAGTTAGAAGATGTGGGTTAATCTACAGAAGCTGGTCAGCGGATGTTTGATAACTGATCCCTTGGCAGGTCCTAATACAGTGGTTATTATAATACACATGTGTGATACAAGATATCAAAAGTTGATTTACTTACAAGTGAACATTATCAAAGCTCAAAATAGTACCACTTATAAGTGGTACTTTTTTGCTCCTGAAATAAGCTGCTATTATAACAGCAGCTCATTTCAGGAACACCAGAAATTGAGTCAGAGTCGAGAAATGAGAATGGCTGAGGAATGGTTCCTGCCAGTCAAGTGTCTCAACCAAGGCTGCTTTGTTGGTGTAACATCTGACCTCCCTCCCTGCTATCAACTCTGTTCCTCCTTCATAAATAATCTTGTTGCCACTCTTGACACTCTGTACTGATGCAGCAGGTAAACCCTACCCTCAGGCTTTAGCTTCTGAGCTGACAATTATCCCCTGACCCGAACTAAGCTGCTGGCTGCTTTTTTAAATGTGCAAAACGTGTGGTATGGGGGGGGGTCAGTGACTCAGTGTGCTTTCATGCCTGTCTGACTGAGTGTGTTGTTATTATTAGTGCAGTCCATGATTGTTTATTATTTCATTTCTTTGTTTCATGTATTTGTATCCAGTAATAATTGAGGGGTTATAGTTAGGGCTGTGTGTCTCATGTGTGGCTTAGGTATTTTTAGCTTGAATGCTGGTTCTACTTCCTATCTGGGTAGGTACATTGTCTGGTTCCACTACCTATCTGGGTAGGTACATTGTCTGGTTCCACTACCTATCTGGGTAGGTACATTGTCTGGTTCCACTACCTATCTGGGTAGGTACATTAGGAATCATGGACATTCTGCTGAGGATTTGACACCAACAGGTCAGTTGTTCTGTGTTGCCCCTGGGTGGGTACCTTTGCGTTTGTGTGTGTGCGTGCGTGTATAGTCTTGTAGTTTCTGTTTGCTCTCAAGTGAATGTGATTCATCTCTTTTGATGTGGCATACTGTAGTGTAGTTGTTGAAAGTGCCACCCTCCTTCACTACCCAAATCATGATTGCTGCTGCTCTACCCATTGTCAAGCTCTTTTTTTCTCCAAAATAACAGATCCACAAGCTCACAACACATCACACTGTAGATTGGCGTTTTTTTATGTCATGTGTTGCGGGAGGTGAGGTGGTGATGGAGTATGGGGTGTGTTTGTGGTTGAAAGGGCATGTTTAAAAGGAGCATGTAGGCCTATAGTCTATACTCACTAAGGGTGGACATGTACAAACGTTTTAGTATCAAAATATTCTTTGAGTACCAAGTACAACATTTTTTAATTTTCAGAAAATAGCAGATCTAATAACAAGTCACATTGTAGATCGGCTGTGGTTACTGTAGGTTTTGAAAATTGCAATGTAACAAGTAACTAAAGCTGTCAAGTGCTGTAGTGGAGTAGAAGTAACAAAAATGGAAAGTAAAGTAAAAGTACATTGTACAGTGCATTGTAGGTACTTATTTACTTGAGTAAATGTACTTAGTTACTTTGCACAACTTTGACACTGCGCTAATTGCTAGAGGGATATGGGTTGATGGTCTTAACAAAAAATGTATACATCACACAGCTTAGATCTTTGGATTAAATCGGAGAGCAGACCTGCATGTGCAAATTTGGTGATGTAAAAAGTATATGCGTGTATGCGTGTTTACGAAAACATGGGTCATTCCTCCTGTGTCCTTCTCTCTCCCTTCTAGCAAACACCATTAGTGTGTATTGGAAAAGCTGAACAAACTGTGAGGTCAGGTGGTCTGTTCAAAAAAGTTAAACACAGCAATGGAAGTCATAATATACCTCAACCTTTTAAAGTTTAAATGGAGTCTGTAAGTTAAAAGCATGCTGAAGCAACATGATTCCAAACAAGTGAAAGAAAAATGGGGTTTCAGTTTGGGGTGTTAAGTAAAATATTTAAAAAAAAAAACATTTCAAAGAGAAAAGTAGGAACGTATGTGTCCACAGTAAGCTGGAGAGAGAGAGATAGGTGAAGGACTGTGTGAAGTATGATAGCACTGGTCTACTGGACCGCAGCTCAGAAGAGTGAAAGCCTGGGAGAAACCCACTTACAAGGGATTTAGAGGAATTATAGAGGAGTGCAGTGTGCGTGCATGCGTGAATGTCAGAGACAGAAAAGTGAGTGAGAGAGAAAGTATGTTGTTTGTGAACCTGAGAGAGAGAATAAGTTAAGAGAGAGAGTGAGTGAGTGAGTGAGTGAGTCTGTGTGTGTGTGTGTGTGTGTGTGTGTGTGTGTGTGTGTGTGAACATATAGGAGGCTTAAGATTGCTCTAGTTAAAGTTATGTCATTGTGAATCACAGGTAGAAGTGAAATACCTCCTTTCTTCTCTATTTCAGCACGGCCCAGAGGAGCAGAGTGGATCCGTGTACAGGTGTTGTAGTACCCTACAGAAGGGCCTGGACCCGATGGGCCTAGAGATGGCTGTCTCCGTACATACATCATCATGGAGGTTGTCTTTAGGCATGGTACTCTCCTCGCTTGTCCTCAGTCCAAGTCTGCACACAGTCACAGGTAGGCCAATTTTACATCACATTCTTTCTAATACAGTCGCTTGCATAGTTTGGAGTTCGGCACTGAGCCGCAATGAATCATTAACACACCTCAATCGCTATGTATACAGTGTCACGGGGCAACCCGTGCCCTATATATATATAAAACTGCTCTCTATAACATGAAAGGACTAACGTTTTAAACTGATGGTTTGCTCCTGCACTGCTGGTGGCATTTCCCTTGATTAGGAAGGGGCCAAGTGCTGTGCAGGGGAGGGGTGTTCTTCTTATGCTTTGAAAATGGTTATTGAGTTTTCATGCTTATTTATATTGGTTTAACTGTAACATCTTTAGTATGTTTAGGTTACTTTTATACAATTGATTATTTATGGAGGTATTTATTTATAAGTAGTTATTGAGAAATGTTAATTGATTCTGTCCTGTGGTAGGATCCACTCCTATTTAAGGGAGAGCTACAGGGCCTTGTGTGACCAAGGTTTAACCTGAAGAGAGTTCTCATCCTATGTGGTCTTGTTCAGTTGTGTATGCCTAAGTATTTATTTTCATTGGTCTGTTTCTGGCCAGTGTGTCATTTTGAACTTTTGATATGTGAATTATTGTCTTTGCACTGAAGAAAACTGTCTGGAGGTTGGTGGAGGAGTTTGGGGACAATAAAAACCCTTAACCTACATGTTCTGACTGTTCTTGGAGCCTTAACTGTTCGGGCAACTTTACATACAGTATAATTTAACAAATGTGTTAAGTGAGGGGTGCTCTTATCATCATACATCATCACATTTTGGCCAATCACAATTACCCACAAACACACAAAGCTGGGCATAGGAGGGGCTAGCACCCCTCAAAAAAGGGTTATGGAAACATCTCCAGAACCCAAGCCACTAAAACATGCAGCATAAGGTCCAGAACCAAATGGGAATATTGTGTGGTTGGAGGTATTCTCCCTACTCTGGTTGACAAGTTCAATAAAGTTATTTGAAGCAGATGATGCATTGGTCACTGTCGCTGCTATCTTTATAGGGTACTCACTTGCGTATTGTGAGTGGCAAATCGAGTGTCAAAGTGAGTTTAACATTGTTTAACCTCATTTAATGCAATCAGATAGGACTTTTCTGTTTTTTCCACTCAGTAGGCATTCCTGCAAAACTTCCAGGTATGATAATGATGTCACTGCATACCTATTGTAGCTGGCCATTGTTGCGATTACCTCTCTCCATCAGGAGAGGGAGACATTTCATGGCAATCTGCCCATTAGATTTGTATACATTTTTGGTCTAAAGGTTGCTCTAGTCTAGACTAGAGTAGAAGAAAGGCCAATGGGTCATCAGTAGGATCACCAAATGCCATTGGTTCATCCTCCAGGAAGCATGCATGTGCTAGCTTGGTGAATTTCATGGTAATCTGCCCATTAAAATTTGAGAGATAAAGGTCAGTGGGTCACAGAAATAACCTTTTTGAGATAAGTTGATTTGTACCAAAGTGGTGAACGGATCAACAGACTGACTGACTACTTTTAGCAGGGCTAAAAATGTGAGGGGGCAAAAGAGCATGTCTCCTGTGTCACTGTATTTTGCTATTTTGAATCTGTCTCTGTGTCCGTCTGTCTCTCATAACTGTCTGCTTGTGCACGTGTGTGGGTGCAGGAATGTCTGGTTGGGGAGGGTGTTTGGGTGGCCAGGACGTGTTCGCAAACATCAAAGAGAACAGCCTTAAAGGAGAACTCATCGCTGAGCTCATCGATGACACTGCGTGGAATGGGGTTTTCTGGAATCTCACTGGAAAGGATGCTGATTGGTTCTTCCTTGATGGAAGAAGCCTCAGACTCAACACGTCATCAGAGAGGATCTTGGATCGAGAGGTATAAACAGAGGGCTGGGGCTATATGGCAATAAACCTATTACCTAACCTGGTCAAGGCCCATTTTTGAGGGCTCTATGTCCACCTTTGAGGGTTTGTGTAAACACAAACATTGTCCTAACACAAACATTGAATGTCATTGACAATGAATGGCCAGTTTTGAGTGTTTGTCCTAACACAAACATTGAATGTCATTGACAATGAATGTCCAGTTTTGAGTGTTTGTGTAAACACAAACATTGCATAAACACAAACATTGAAGACGAACGTGAGGATGCAAATTCTCATTAGCCAATTTTACTATAGGACGTAATTGTCGTAATAGGACAGTGAAATAGAGACAATACACATCGAGGACATACTGTAATAGTGGGGATGAACCCAGGCATTGTATGTTCATTGCAGTAACTGGTACTAATATTACGTTGTAAAATAGAAAGGTCTAGTACAGTACAGTATGTACCATATAATGACCAAAACCACTGGTTGAAAAAGAAAAATCACACTCGTGTGAGGTGAGTTATCATCATACAGCATCACGTTCCGTGCTCAGCCAATCAAATCATCACATTCCGTGGTGCAAAGTTGTGCATAGTAGGGGTTAGCGCCCCTACTATGCAAAAAAATGCAAAAAGAATTAGCTTACACTCAATTCTCAGCAGTAGTAATGCATACAGTACTCTGAACCTTCCCTTTAGTGCAGAGTGAACACAGCCTCTCTCTAGCTGGCATCCGGTCCCATCCAGCTGTGTCATCTCAGGACAGCTGCTTAAAAATCAGCCAGATTAGTAACCTCTCTTTCCCCATTTCCCTCTTTCTGTCTCCCTCATTCTCTCTCTCTCTCTCTCTCTCTCTGTCTGCCCATCTCTCTCTCTCTCTCTCTCTCTCTCTCTCTCTCTCTCTCTCTCTCTCTCTCTCTCTCTCTCTCTCTCTCTCTCTCTCTCCCTCTCTCAGACGGACGGTCCTGTCCTAATGGCAGATTTGTCATGCTATGAGGAGGACATACTTCAGGTATGGACGGGGTCCATCCTATAGAGATGTTAATTGTTGTAAGAAATTCTTCAATTCAAAAGATTTTTATCCATTTGAAAACTTGAAACTTTACTTTTGGTACTTTTACTTAAGTAAAACATGTGAGTAATTTTTCCACCACTGTTCTCTTTTTGTGTGTGTACAGAGTGTGCACAGGATCATGTATTTTTTGTGTGTGTGTGTGTGTGTGTGTGTGTGTGTGTGTGTGTGTATACAGAGTGTGTACAGGATCATGGTGGAGATTCTTGATGAAAATGACAATGTACCCGTGTTTCCAGAGGACACTGTCCAGTCTCTTCTTATCAGTGAAGTAAGAAGACACACACAGCCTCAAGTATTGGTACACACTAGGGGTGTGCCAATATATCCATATTGTGATATATCGGGATACTTCCTCACGCGATAGAAAATCAATATACTGTTACAGCTATCGTGATATATTGTTGATGAAATAAAATGGGCCCAACTTTACAATACATACAAGTTGGTGGTGAATACCTGAAATCGGTCCAGGTTCATTGCATGTTATAGTCAGCAGATGAATGTGTCCATCTTATTTTAGTTCTCATGTACTCATCACGTGCAGTGATGCTGTAACGCTAACTCAAGCCTGTTACAGGCTCCCGTCACATCACATCTCACACACACACACACACACACACACACACACACACACAGTGCGCGACACAGTGCGCGCACAGTGACACAGTGTCTGTGACTCTGTGTAGCTTTGCATCTTTGTATCTTTTGCATCTGCCCATGTGGGCAGCATAACATTGTGGAGTGGAAACGTCCTGTTCGTATTTTGGAAGGTCGTGATGGCGTTGAAATGCCTGATTTGTACTGAAAGTCTACAAGCTGCGACACGTTGTGATCTTGTAGATCAGCTATTTTCAACATAAAATGATTGTCTTTAAGTTCTACTGGATTTCTTCTCCGCTAGTCCCTCCTAGTTTTTATTTGTTGACGAAATTGTCAATATATTTAGTCTAAGTTTTAGTCATTAGTTTTTAGTTTGCTTTCATTTGGTTTTCGTCAGTGAAAAAGGTAGTCGACAAACACAAGTGACAAAATCAACACTGATCCGATAGTAGTCGATAGTCGTACAGTATATCCCTACCTAGATGTCTGATAGTCTGTCTGCTTGTTTATGTCACCAGTTAACTCCTGTGGATACTGTAGTATTTACTCTCAAGGCCATGGATGCAGATGATGACAGTATCATATACTCCATTGACCAGACATCAGTAAGTTCTAAATTTACAGTAATTTACATTTACTTGACCTCAAAAGATTTAAGATCAGTGCGTCACTGTACAGTATATCTCTCTCTTTGTGTGTGTGTGTGTGTGTGTGTGTGTGTGTGTGTGTGTGTGTGTGTGTGTGTGTGTGTGTGTGTGTGTGCGTTGCAGCCTGATGCCCAGTACTTCAAGGTGGAGCTTCCTAACAGTGGAGAGGTGATGCTGTCTAAACCTCTGGACTTTGAGACTCAGACCCAGCTTGTCATCACCATTCATGCTTCGGTGAGCCTTCTTGGTCACATATACTGTACTGTCACATCCAGAGTTCTAGAAACAAAAATGCCAGAAAACCACTGGCATAAAGAATAGAACAAATAATAAAAGTCTGCATTGTCCACTAATCCAGGAGATGAGCACTGCAGAGCACTTCAACACCAGCACCACCATCACCATTACAGTCCTGGATGCAGATGACCAGTACCCCCAGTTTCTGCCCTGTACAGTACATTACCAGGAGCAGTCTAATAATCACATCTGCACCAACCCTGTGTACACAGCCAACGCTACAGAGGGCCAAGAGGTCAGTGTTTATAAAATGCTTGTTCATAAGTCAGTAGTACCCATTTATGACTGCGGCCGATTCTAAAAACGCCTTCTAAATACTGACCTGAAGTCAGTCTGAAAAACGTATTTAAAAATTACCAAAATGTTATATTGCTATGTACTTTACATAGCAACAAGAACCCAAAAAGGGGTTCCTGTCCTGAAGGGTGAAAAGTGGGTTCCCATCTTGAATGGAGTTAAGATGTGTGAGAAGTTTGTTTGAACTGTGTCTTCTGCTGAAGGACATCGTTCTGGACTTCTCTCCTGGTCCCATTCATGCTGTGGATGGAGACAAAGGCCTCAACACCCCACTCAGCTACACCATCCTCTCAGGTATACCTCACACAATGCATATTATGCAAATGCACACAGTGTACGGTACACGCATGTAACATATCGATGCTGTAGGGGCCGATGACGGACGGTTCCTGATGGACAGACAGACGGGGGAGGTGAGATTGATCTGGGCGGTGAAGGACAGACTCACCATTCCAGCCTTCCATCTGCAGGTCATGGTGAGACTCACACTGTCAGCAGCATTGCTTATAGGTGTGACAAATGCAGTGGTGTGTGGGGTGCTGCTATTGTGCATGTTGGCTCACTGGCTGGCTGACTCGGCCTGGCTGCTATTGTGCATGTTGGCTCACTGGAAACACTCTGCTACACCAGAGGGTCTCAAAAGTGTCCTTGGGTGGGTTCCAAATGGCCCCATACGGATGTGTAACTGTGATAGTGTACAAATAGAACCAAATGGACCTTTAGTTATGGGGGTCCTTGAAATGTAAAAGTTTGAAAATAATACCACTGTACACTACATGGAACATGGATCCTATTGGTTCACGTGAAGGAAGGGAAACGGCCCAGAAGTAGGAAGAGTTATGTTGTGTGCATATAGCCCATTATTTGGGCACTGCCAATTATGATTTGCTGCTTCCTTCCTCATTCCCACAGCTCACACCCCATTTTCTCTTTCCCTTTTCTGATCTTTTTGCCAGGTATACCAGGATGATGACCCAAGGAAGTACACCGTCACCACTGTGATGATCCGCGTGTTGGCAGCAAACCACTTCCTGCCAGAGTTTGAAGCGACCGAGTACCACGGCTTTGTAGAGGAGGGCCAGAGTCTGGCCTGCCTGGTCAACACATATGGCAGCAGAGTGCTGATGCTACGTGCACACGACCCAGACTTTATGCATGTATGGACTCATATTACAAGCACAGACATGCATATGCAAATGTCTCATATCATATCTCTGCTGTTGGGAAGAAACCACTTAACTCCAATAGTGCATAATACTGCCTCATCAAAGTTGGTACTGTGAATTATACAGTATATTGGAGCTTTTATCCGAAGAACTCTTTAATACCTTTCTTTGACAGACGTAAAGGGTGTTCAATAGCACTGATTTATGAAACAAAATCAAAAACCTAAAAAATGAGTGGTTTCCTCCCGACAGCAACGATTATGCAAATGTCTCATATCATATCATTAGTGTATAGTACAGTGTACAGTGGTGGAAAAAGTACTCAAGAGTACACAGTATAGTATTAGTATTGATTTACTTTGCTCTTGCCCATAACTACTTTCTTTCTTTCTTTATCCTATACTTATTGGCAGGGATTCAATCCCATGATTGACTTCAGCTTCAGTCCAGCGTCCAACCACACAGCCTTCTACCAGGTCACACCACAGGGACTTGTGATTGCCAAGGCCAATCAGCTTAGAGCTAAACAGAAACACCTTCTAGAGGTGAGTCTCACAGTAGTCTCACTATAGCCAGACGATTGGATACATTGCTTCCCAAACTTTTAAGGTCGAGACCCAAAAGAGAGATTAGATTATTTGTGGGGCGTTTTTGCCTTTATTGATACTTATATATACAGTAGCTTGACAGGACCCCGCGACACACTGTCATTACCAACCAAGGTGCCTGGACCGCTAAACCGGCCAAGGCCGAGAGATTAGACTTTTGCGAAATCGGCTATTTAGTGAAAATAGCCGATTGTTAATGGAACCCGATAAAAGATAAAAAAAATATGACACGACAAAAATGATGACGTTGATGATGATGATGATGATGACGATGATAATATGGTATCATACAGGTAAAGGCTGTAGACAAGGAGTCGGGGGATGCCACTTACGCTACGATAATGGTGGAAGTTTTGCCTGAAGGACAATTAAGTAAAGCATGCATTGTGAACACACACAAACACACACACTTGCAAGCTTAGTTACAATCATATTACGATGAACTCTCTAAATGTTAACGTTTGTGCGTGCGTTGCAGTCCCTCATGGCCCATATGGCGAGGAGCGTCTCAACGGCTGCACGGTGGGCAAGGCTCTGACTCTGTGTGTGTTCTTCATGAGCATACTGGGCTGTGTGCTGCGTGCCATGTCCTGGGGACTGAAGAAACACAAAGGACTCAAGGACCCCCTGGAGAGGGGCAGTGTGGCCCAAGGGAAACACCCCAACGTGGTGAGAGATGACTACACTCGTTTTAAAACCTATATACAGGTATATTCAAAGATTTGTTTTCACAAATTTTCAAAAATAGCAGATCTACAAACTCATAGTGCCGCGCTATGAGCTTGTAAATCTGCTATTTTTCAACAGCTAAAGTTTACAATAATGGTTAAAGTGGTTAAAAGCTAAGGTCTATAGAGCACCGAAGTCTGATGTCACTTTCAGTAGAGGGCGCCAGTACGTACACAGGTTCATGTATTTTTGAGTGGTGCAACCACTCCCTTATGGAGTTATGTGTGTGGGTGGGTGGCTGGCTGGCTGGCTGGCTGGGTGGGTGGGTGCCTGCCTGGCTGGGTATGAGAACGAAAACAGCATGGTTGTTTATCACCACCTGTGCGCAACCTAACACACATACACACGCACATTTTAACTGTATATATGATGATTTCGGGTGTGCCAGTACAGTACAGTACAGTAGAGGGTACAGTAGAGGGACCGGCACACGGTAACTGTCATTTCTCAACCGTTTCGGACACGGGGAGGCTCGCAGGAACTGGGCCGGCACCCTGGGTGCGTTCCTTTGGGTCTGGAACCAAAGGAACCCCGGGAACCCCCACACGGAGTTGCACCACTCACTTCATACGGGTGTGATTTTTTATTTGCATTAAAATCCCCATAGGGCGATTTTAGGTCGCTTCATATAAGAACTGTATTTGAAAAATAAACCGATCATCCCAGCCTTTCTGTCAGGGGGGTGGCTGTGCGTCGTTAATGATGTCCATTCATATTTGATAAAGCCTTGAAACTATTATGAAAGCAATGTCGCTGCTAATATACGTCATGCCCAGCTGTCAACACATTGCGTTCCTGAGATTGACGTAAACTCAGCTGGCGGTGACTCGACTCGTACTAACCACGAAACCTTTTTTTTTTTTTTTTAAGAACAAAAAAAGAAAATGTAATTAACATGTCAGTTTATGTTGTGCGACGGGCAGCTGCAGCCACCCTGCCTTCCCGGAAATGTAGTCTCTGGGTTGTTTGACTCGTTTCTAGCGCTTATTGTGTTACTCTTTGGGTATATTTGTACATTTCCACCTTCAGTCGATGCTTCATATCCATATGAGTGAAAAGGCCGGGATGATCGGTTTATCTTTCAAACACAGTTCTTATGTGAAGAGATCTAAAATGGGGATTTCAATGCAAATAAAAAGTACATGAACCTGTGAACTGGTGCCCTCTACTGACAGTGAAGTCAGGACTTCGGTGCTCTATAAAGGTTTCATTTGGCCATTTTATACCTTTATTATGGATAGGACAGTTACAGTAGGCCGACAGGAAATGGGGAGTGACACGCAGCAAAGGCTACACTGTCAGGCTACAGCATAGACTAGGTGCCTGCCGGTCCTCTGTGTAACCTTTTAACAACAACTAGGTATATAGCATATTATGTCCCACAAAATGATTACGTTGTTTAAGGCAAGCGATAACAATCATCATACATTTAGACGCAGGGGGCTCCCTGCTAGCTGCTTGACTGAAGCTTGACTGTATTACTATGTATAGGGGAGACAATGAGTTTCATCATGGCATTTGCCAAGGCAGAACTGCCAGTCAATGCGAAGACTGTCTAATCACAGCTCGTCCTCTCCAGAAATGCTTGCAGAGACTCTTGGGTAATGAAGTCAAAGGCATTGGCTGCCATGTTATTTGTGTCCAAAGTGGCCACTGATATGGTACCACAAACTAACAAAACTTTAACACACAATCTCTCACTTGTGTTGCTAATATCTTTCAAAATTTCTGCTCCTACAGAGCCTACGGTGCTTCCAAATGGTGAGTTATTCATCTAGCACTTTAGTTTTTTATTTAACTAAATGTATTAATTTATTTTAAAATACAAATATGAAAAACGCAATTGAGAAAACAGTCCCCCCCCCCCCTCAAGCATTAGAAGGGTAATATCAGTCACCAGAAGTAAGAACATGTGCTTTGTGTGTTCAGAAGCCACTACCTATCAAAATATGTTAAATAAGTATGTTTCTTATTATTGGAAACCTTATATGTCCAAAACTGTTACTTTTCAGGAAATGGAAAAGGGACTGATGTAGATGCACCTGTTGTCCTTTTTCTAAATACTTGTTTAATGCTTGGTGTCCCTCCCCAGCTGAATCATCATGGCGGCTTGCCCCAGATGGAAGAGGTCGACACTGAGGACCTTGGAACCTATAATCCTTCCTTCACGTTGCAGGAAAAACCTGCCACCTACCACTGCACAGACCTGCCTCCCTGCAGGGGCCCTACTCCACCCGGCATGACCGCTGCTGTGCCCAACACCAACTACAAATTCTACACAGAGGATTTTTGCAGCCCTGTTAGTATTAACAATCTTTCTCCTCCAATTAAATGCTCCGCTAACTTGCCTGCAATCCACCCCACCGTTGTGGATGTGAGCTTCATAGATATGGCTCGAAACGCAGCTCCGCCGAAAGAGAGACGTGGCTCGCAAAGCCCAGTGCCTGACACAGAGCAGGATCCTGCAGAGGAGGCATCCGAAAGTCCTCCGCCACATGATGCCACCCCTATGCAATCCAACGTCACGCACCCTACAAATTCACAAGCGATGCCAGCCGGTAGCAGGCAAGGCCCTTCCAGTCATGCCATGGCAGGCGAGGAGGCCTTGCACTCCCCACCCTACCCAAATCAGACCAGCACTCCCCCACCGAGCCCGGAACATGCACGTCCCCCAAAACAGGCCAGGCTGGACATGGAGTGCACGGCAGCCACCTTATCGTCAGAGGTGCTCGGTCAGGTAGAAGATCACCCCTCCTCAAGCTCATCTGGGCATCCGGGTGGGGCAACAGCCGTTCAGTCTTCAGAGAGTGCGAACGTGGGCAGCACCACCCAGGACAGACCACATGGGGCCGGCGGGGAGGTAGATGACGCAGGTCGCCTGGGCGATGACGATGATGAATTGGAGCCTGACGAGGAAGAGCTGTTGAGGGTGCTCGAACGTTTACATCCCATGTTTATCACCATTAGGAAGTGATGTCACTGGGATGGTGCAGGCACTGAGTGATGCAGCGCAAAGGAAGTAAAGGAAGATGTTGGAAGTGCACGTACACATGCAGTATACAACAGTTTATAATCAAAAAGATCAAGAAGAGTAGGCAAGCACACGCACACACACATGGCGGAAAGTAACCAAGTACATTTATTTAATTGTGAAGTATTTACATCTTTACATCAATACTTTGAATACGTTGTTTTTTTATGTTTGAAAGTTCAAATAATGAGTAGAATCAGAATCAGAAGAATCAGAATCAAACTTTATTGTCACATCACATTACAAGTAACATGGGTGAAATTCTTGTTTGTGCAGGCTCATCATTGCAGTTAAAAGAAAGAAAGTGCATAGTACATGACTAATCTACATGGTACAATATGTATGCATATAAAAATAATTAAATAAAGTGATGTAGCCTATGTGTATATACAGAGTAGTCTACTAAAGGAGACCAATTCAGTTCAGTCTGTGTGGCGTCACCAGTCCTAGCTCTTGTTCAGCAGTCTAATTGTTGACAAGTAGAAACTGTTCAAGAGTCTGGTGGTGCTGCTCTTGATGCTCATATAGCGTTTGCCCAGCCGTGGGCGCGGAAGTGGTTTGAACAGGCTATGGCTGGGGTGATGGATGTCCCTGATAATGTTCTCAGCTTTAGCCACACAACGTCTCTCATGTATTTCCTGGAGTGGGGAAAGCTCCCCTTCCACGATGCGCTGTGCTGTTCGCACTACTCTGCAGTGTTTTCCGTTCTGCAGCGGTGCAATTTCTGAACCAGGCAGTGGTGCCACTCGTCAGAACACTCTCGATGGTGCTCTTATAGAATGCTCTGAGGATGCGGGAGCTCTCTCTGAACTTCTTCAGGCGCCTCAGGCAGTAGAGCCGTTGTTGGGCTTTTTTCACCACTGTGGTTGTGTGTGTGGCCCACTTCAGGTCCCTCGAGATGTTTATCCAGAGGAACTTGAAGTCGCTGACCTGCTCCACTGCAGCACCATTGATGACAATGGGCGCGTGCTCTCTCTCTGGCCTCCTGAAGTCCACAATAAGCTCCTTGGTTTTGCTGACGTTTAGAGCCAGGCTGTTCTCGTGGCACCACTGTGTGAGCGTTCGAGTATAAGTATAATTTGATGCTACTACTTTCCTCCTTCAAGTAAACATTTTAATGTAGGTATTTTACTTGTTGTAATAGAGTACTTTTACATTGCTGCCACTTTTCTTTAAGTAAGAGTACTTCACTCAAGTACTGTATATTACCTACATAAACAGAATAAAATGCTGTTTGGCCATTCATGGCACAAACTTGCATAGGCAGTAGCACAAATTAACTTGGTTGTACAGTAGTTATGAACCCACAACCTGTAATTCATATTTTTAATCATATTTACCAAGAATATATGATCTATACTTTTCAAGAAAATAACATCAAGATAATTGAAAAGCTTAGCTCAGTTGTTGTAAATGTATATACAAATAAAAACAAATGTGTTTTTCAATGGTTAAGAATGAGATTTCCTTGCAGACTACATTCATTCTCCACACTGCAGCAAAGGACTTTAGTGTTATGACTGACTACTCAATCTGGAGCTAACCCTTACCATAGTGTTTTGTTTAGAATGTGTGAGTAAAAGCCATCATCTGATGACATTTTACAACCTGTAAACACAATCTCAAACCTTTTCTCTGGAAACTTTTGAGTTTGATAGGTGACTAGGCAGATTGTCTTTAATTGACTGTTCACAAAGGCTGTAAATGCAACAAGCAAGCCCAAAGGAAGTTGACTTCAAAAGGTTCAGCTTCCCTACAGTTGCTTGAGTAAATTCCATTTTATCCCCACTCACAATGTACCAGTGGACAGGGTGCTGTAAACGCAAGAACAAGGATCCACGGTAACGGGACATCTTTGCGCTGCGTAAAATATGCCTTCTCCGTTTTCCAACTGTGTTCAGCTCCTCACCCGCCACATTGTTTGCTTCATTTCCTTTATTTACTGCGGATTGCATTCACACCTGCACCGAATCGTAATCAAGTGCGATTGGAAGCGAAGCGAAACCCCCGTTTTTGCTCGGAGTAAAATGCAGTTCTTTGATACGCATTAGGATTCGAATGAGCCTTCACACCTGCCAAACGAAGTGTACTTTCTGAAAATGCGCAGCAGCATTCATTTTAATCACAGCAAAGCTCTCTGGTGAGAATGTGACCTAAATGTCATCAAATGGTGGTCCATGACTCAAATGGGTCTGAAAGGCTAAATCTCATCAAATGGTGGTCTGTGTCTGATGACATTTAGGGTCTGAAAGGCTAAATGTCATCAAATGGTGGTCTGTGTCCGATGACATTTAGGGTCTGAAAGGCTAAATGTCATCAAATGGTGGTCTGTGGCTCAAATGCTGAATAAATAAAGGGCCTTGATATGAAAGGGTGCACTAGAGGAAAAGCAAAATGATAGATGTATTCTTCTTGGGTTGGGTGCGTGATGTTCACCCATACATACCTGCATGTAAGGATATGTAAAGCTAAAGGGTCTAGATATTCACTCACTTGAAATCTGAAAACTTTACCAGTTAGCGACAGTGGAAAGGCCATGGGGGTGGAGTCAGCTACTGTAAATTAATGTTTTTTTCTTGGATCACTGGGTCAAATCACACACACACTAGGCAGGGCATTCTTAAACAAAGCAAGAAGGTGAAAGCCAAATAATGATTGTAGCATTCATCTATGACTAGGGTGGAATGAGCTCCTACACTGTAAAATTCACTCAATTTACCCAAAGAGGGATCTGAATTGCACAGTGAGGTGGTAAAATAATTCAGAGAACAAGAGACTATCTTTACAGTTACTTTCCGTCAAATGGAGGAAAATGAGAATAGAGCCGCAGCCTTTCTGAACAGAACTCACAATGGAAGGGTAAAGCAAATCTATCAAACGTGACATGCTTTAATAACAAATCAAACAGAAAACAAATTAGCACTACTGGACTTCAGAATTGGTCTTGCATTGTGCATGAATTGATCTTCTCACAAAATGTCACGTTAGCAGCCTTTTCTCATGGGGTGTGATGTGTGTTTGTAGAGTAGTGCTCAGCCCAAACGGATTACATTTGTCTCGTTTTTTTTATTGAGAGAATATCATCTCAATCACAGAAACTGGACCTGTTTGATAGAGAGCTCACAATCTGCAAGTCAACAGCTTAATTAGTCAAATCACTAGTGAAAGGCTTGTCGCTGCAGTGAGCATGTAAAAAAGCCAACAGCAATATCATATACAATTCAACATAGCATAAAAATTAACAGTGGTTACAAATGGATAATACGTGTAATAGAAACGCCTCCACAGATTTTGTGAAGATAGTGTGTGTGTGTGTGTGTGTGTGCGTTCGTTCGTAAGGACAGGATTGTTTTGCAAAAACACATAAGGGGACATCATTATAGTTTTGTTGTTTTTTTGCTTGGCACACGAAAAGGATCAATCAAAATTCAAAACATGACATAAAAACAGGCAAGTTGTTCAAGCTCACGAAACACAAAGTAGGTCTACAAACTTATAGATGCACGCACACAAGCATGCACGCACTCAGTAACATTCATTAACAAACACACAATGACTTAATGTCGAAATCATTTGAAATGAGGTGTTGGGAAGAGGTAATTCAAAACCCGATAGTTGCATAAAGACCCGCCCCCGCCTGTCTGCACACGCTGTCCAGGGCGCTGCTGCCGCGTCAAAACTCTGGGACTCTAAAAGTTTGGAGCACCCCGAGTTGTAGATATTTCTCTGCCTCAGTAGTAATAAAGTTACACTGAGTCATGCTTAAGTTGTAATAAGAATTATCTTCGTATAATTTAGTATGGGAGTTTGTTTTTTGTGCAAAGACCGGCATTGTCGGTAGGCCAATCAGAGGCAGGGTCTTTACACAACCCTATCGAGGTTTTGAATGGCGCGTTGGGAAGGACATAAAGGAGGCAGCAATCTAGGACAAAGCAGCCATCAGTCTGTCAGAGACAGCCGAATTAATTTAGACTCCTTCAATTAGCACAAAGAGGCAATAACCCGCAATAATAATGGTGACAATGGGGATCAGCATGTTAGATGCTCTATGGTCCCACCACTAGTGATACAATATTGCACTAGTCCATAACAGTCTTCATTGGCAATGGAATTTAAAATCTACTCCTCTTTCGACTCCTCTTGTGTGGTCTGACCACACAAGAGGAGTAAAAGATAAATTCTAAAGGTCAAAACTCTTGCTTTATGCTTCATGGTCCAGTGCTTTACGGGAAAACTGATGCTAAACAAGCTATTGTGTTTACTGCAACGCCTAAACAGAATTATTGTTCTAATGAGGCCACTGTAACAAAACATGGCTATGATATATTACAGAGTCATCCTTTCAAAAAAACAACAACAAAAATATTCAAAAGTTGATCCACACATAATGCAAGTGTCAAAAACACTGTTTGCCCTTATCCAGACCTAGGCGAGGTAAGGGTAGTGGTGGAAGCAGAGAGCTGGGCAAAACTGATGCATTACTTGAGCACGAGGACATGTGGTTCACATACATAAGCACACTGCGTAGAATGCTAGTATGTACAATGGGACCCATTCAAGAAAAATCAAATAAATTATTGTCCGTGGTGCTGGAGTAGATGGCCTGGTCTCACTGGAAAACACTCTGTGCACCATGAGAGGGGCGGTGTGTGTGTGCTGCGGCAGGCAGACGAGCACAAAGTCTCTTAGGTGTGTCAGTGTTAGAACTCGTCGTGTCGAGCCAGGGCCTCGCCGAAGTCGGTCGCCTGGCTGCCTACAAACAGGTCATACTTGTCCACGATCTCGGCCTTGGTCAAACGCCCATCCTAAGCGCAGAGAATACCACATTTGTAAGCCTTGATGATCATCACCATGCACAAACACTCAACATCAGTTGAATAAAAGACAACCGTTAGAAATACAGCCTGGCTGCAATTGTTGTGGTAGTCAAACACGTGTCAAAGTTTTAGAAGGCGTCATTCACTTTAAAAGCCGGCTGCACTGGCGTTATGTGTAAAGCCATTAAAGGCCTCAGGAAGAGGAACAGTGGTCATAGTGCTTTAGATTAGGGGGTCACCGCGAGCGGTATGCGTGAAAACCCTAGTTCTTTGTTTGTTCTTTCCATAACAGATTATGACGAGCCAAACATGTTTGTGGAACCGCAAGGTTGCCAGTTCGAACCCGGGCTCCCCCAGAGTTACTGTCGAAGTGTCCTTGAGCAAGACACTGAACCCCTAATTGCTCCAGATGTGCTAGTTGGTGCCTTGCATGGTTTCCGCTGCCATCGGTGTATGAATGGGTGAATGTAATGCACAATCTATGTAAAGCGCCTTGGATAAAGGCGCTATATAAATGCACCATTTACAATTTAGAAGTTCTCATATTTAAACGAGATGAAGAAAGAAAGTCCCCAATAGTACTATAGCAGCTCCATGGTTACGCACAGCAGACAGACCTGTGGTTCATGTTCTTTTTGGAAAACAACATCCCTGCCCTGCATGATCGAGTAGATAAATAATGCTGTTTAATCTATGGAGTACAGATGAAGGAACAGCGCAGAGTGCAGTATCTATTGTTGAAAAACAAAAAAAAAAGCTTCCCCCCCCCACTTAACACCCACATGACATTTATTAAATGATGTATGTCAGATTAATTTAACACTTGGCCAGAATAATAAATTGCTGACAAGCTCACATTGGGCCACAAAGCAACCTGGCTGCAACTACCAATATATGCAAGCAACTTTACAGAAAAAGAAGCCCAAAGTCACTTATAATAAGCAGACATGGCAACACTGCTAAGGAGGGACGCTCTCGGCACAAAATAGGTATCAACAAAAAAAAAGAAGAAAAACTAACATTATCTACAAGCTCACAATGCGTCATGAAGCGATGCGCTTTGGCCAAATGACATGGCAGAACATGCTGAAAGTGGCCAAACGGCATACACACCTTGTCTGTGTCTGACTCGTAGACCAGGTGCTTGGCTTCTGCCTCTGCGTGGTCATAGTCGCTGGGCAGGATCCAGTCTCTGGTCTCCTCCTTGTCCATCTTCCCATCTTTGTTCTTGTCTCGGAACTCCGTGAATTGCTCCCTCTCCGTCTTCACCCACTCTGGCTCGGCAGGATCCCCCTCCTGGTTGTACATGTCACCTACAGGACACGGACGCACATTATAGTGCATACATGGGCAACTGGCGGCCCAGGGGCCACATGCGGCCCCCACCTTCACTTAAAGCAGCGCGCACCGAAACCATACTCAGTTACAATACAAAATGACAGAATTAATGTTACATTCAGCTGTGTTTAACCCCGTTGACCCATCTGCTCCATTGTTTATTCTTTCGCTACTTGACACTGTGACACCTTATGCCACCAGTAATAAAATAAGCACCAGTGTGATGTTGATGAATAATGTATGATTGATTATGGTCTGTTCAGTTAAAACTCACCTATGTACTCATCCAAGTCTATAAGGCCATCCCCATTCTTATCAATGTCTTCCATGGTTTCCTACAGAAAGAGAGCACAAGGAACACAAGGAAATGTAATTGATTCAAACAGGTACAGCAGTAAGGACATCTTTTCAGCATTAAAGTACCTAATTGGTCAGAAATAGAATACTGATTCCTCCTTGACAAATCAACATTTGTCACTATCTGTATTATGCCAGGTTGTTAGGCAATAGTGTTCCTGTCCAACCCCTATGTAATGTAAAACCACCAGGCGACTTCCTGCTTACATTCCATGTGCGCATGGCGGACAGCTCGAAAGATGATAAAATGTCACATCCTCCGAAGATGTAGTGATTACCAAAACAATTGCTATATGATTTGTCTATTAAAACATCATCCTCATAATTGCTGATACCAATGTCGGGTTAGGATCAACATGCCCATTGTACCAAAACTGTTATGTCCCTCACCAACACAGCAATAGTAAAGTGAGGGTATGTATGTGCGCGTCCCTCACCAACACAACGATGTCTTTCATGTGGTCGTACTCCTCGGGGTGAAGAAAGGCAGTGAACTCCTCCTTGTTGGCCTTCATGTCCGTGTCCAGGTCGGCCATGTTGAACCTCCTCTCGTCACGAGCCATCATCTGTCTGTAACTGAAGCCGTCCTCAGGATCAGGATCATCTGAGAGACAAAAGCAACATGACACCATACTCGTCCTATACATGATGTGACTGTATGATGAAATACTTGTATACACATGTAATGTAGTGAAATGCAGCCATTGAGAGGGAGTGTTCAGAGTCACGACAATTTTTTTTAGTTCAATTCTAGTCTTTAGAAAAAAATGTAATGTAGTTTTAGTCTACTAAATCTACAGTTGAATTTGTCTGCAAAAAAGGCAATTTTATACTTGATTGCATGCTGAAAATAGTCAATCTACAAGCCTACATTGTGAGAAATGTCTTTTGGTCTTTTCTCTACTAGTCCCTCCCTAACATTTTAGTCTAGGTAGTTTTTATTTGTCGATGACATTTTATTTGTCGATGAAATTGTCTTAGCTTAGTTTTCGTCACATGGAAAAAGGTAGTCGAGCATTCTTCGTCGTCGCTTTAGTCAACGGAATTGACACCGTCCCGTACCAAGAATGTATCCGTATGTGGCGTTTTTGTACTCCTCCCAGGAGACGAAGCCGTCACCGTTGAGGTCGTGACTCTTCCACTGTCGGTCCACGTCATCGTAGATCCATCTCTTCTGTGCGTGTTTGATCCACTTCTTCATCTCCTCCGCCGTCACGAAACCATCCTTGTCCTCATCTATCCGCTCCACCAGCATACTGCAGAGACACGGATAGAAAGCTTAGCAAGCACGCAGCCATACACATACACACACACGGCAGTGGATCAGGGGTAGAGTGTCCGGTAGAACAGCCATGCACACACACACACACACACACACACACACGGCAGTGGATCAGGTCTAGAGTAGACCGGTAGAACAGCCGGATGGGAAGTGTGAGGTTCCCAGTTCGATCCCGGGATCCCCCAGAGTTGGTGTCGAAGTGTCGCAAGAATCTGGATCTCTAATTGCTCCCGATGAGCAGGATGGTGCCTTGCATGGTTTCCCCCGCCATCAGTGTTGCCAATGTAACACCCGGGATTCGAACTCTGGCCTCCCGCGTGAAAGTCCCACATCTTAACATCCACTAGACCAAAGGGATATCTCTTTGGACCAGGGGAGATATTAGACTTTTGTGGCCATCAGGCAGAGGCTCTGAGCCACTCTGCTACACTCACCCCCCTTTTGACCTCCTCCCACAGGGAAACCCGATCCGGGTCACGGCACCAATGTAACACAATGTAATGCACAATCTACTGTATGTAAAGCGCTTTGGATAAAAGCACTATATAAGTGCACCATTTACACACAAAACCAAATATGTTTCGTCCACCAGGCAGCCACAGTAGCTGATGGATATACCAGATTTGACCTCTACCATTTTACAAGCCTAATTGGATTGTTAAAATAGAATTGATAGTAGCATGGTAGTTGTCAAAGTAACAGATTGTTTAATCTCAAGCTCTCATTATGATTGCCATGTCCTTGTAGCTGCGAGGGTCTGTGGACTATGGACAACTATACACATGTATATTTGTGTTTATTCTACAATGTTGTGTCTGCAAACACACACACACGCTTTTAGCCTCAGCTAGCCTGAGAGAAAGCCACGCCTATAAAACACGCCATCATTACCCAAGTCTCTCCTTGCTCTCCTCTGGCGTGAGCTGGTCGAAGGTCTTGGCCTCTTCCTGCCCCAGGAAGGCTTCGTGGTCGTAGTCGAAGTTGTCTGCGTCGTCGTGCTCTCGGTTGCTGAGCTGGTCTTCGTGATGCACCCGGTCCTTCTTCTCGGTGGGTTTGCTGGTGGCGTAGACCACGCAGAGCGCAAAGCACATGATGAGCGGCCGAAGCTCCATCCTCGGTTCTTCTTAAGAATTGTCTGGGGCAGACACTGAGAAAAGGAAAAGTGCAAATTATTGTTTAGTGAAAGGTTTACATTAACCCATTTAGGACTGATGCCAGATTCTACAAAATGTCTTCAAAATCATGACAGTTTTCTGAAAAACATGTTTCTATATCAGTGGTTCTCAAACTATTTCATGTCAAGGACGAAGGACCCCAACAATTATATGTAATAGGCCACGACCCCTATCTGAAAATATGCTATTCCAGTGTGTGTGTGTGTGTGTGTGTGTGTGTGTGTGTGAAAAGCATATACCGGTATTCAAAGATTTGCGCCACATTTTCACGATCTTTCAAAAATAGCAGATCTAGCTTTGATTTTTCAACATTCCGCAATCCACAAATGGGTCCCGGCCCACTGTTGGAGACCAGTGTCATAGACAACGCCCTGGTAACTTCAATGTCGACAGCCAAGAACCGTGTTGTCCTGGACAGTCAGCTCTCATTCAAGGCACACATCACAGCGGTCACTCAATCCCGTAGATTTACAATCGAATTGAACAGAGAATCTTACTATTACTTAATTGTCGGGCTGCACAATAAATCACATTTGAAACGGGATCACCATTATGTGTGATGGGATATTTTATTTTACATTAACCACCATTAACCTAGCATCCCTATTCTGAGAACTTTAGCCAAAAACAGCACTGCAAGGTGTTGAGATTGTAGATATCCTATTTTTGGTAGTGGGGGGGGGGGGTGAACAGACCAAGTACAGAGTGAATGGTCAGATTTAAGTATTGACAGCTTGAGTGGTTAAATGTCTGAATATTAGTGATGCACCGAATATTCGGCCGCAGAAAATATTCGGCAGAAAATATTCGGCAGAAAATGGCTAAATATGAATTTTCTGCCTATTCGGTTTCGGCCCAAATAGGCAGAAAATATATCACCGAATAGTGTATGCAATTAATGCATTCAAAGAGCTGAATAAATGTTTTATGGATCCATAATAGTGATTATTATTTAAGTAAAGTTTTGCCATAACCATAACATAACATTTGTAGAATCAAACTGGTTAATGGGTTAAGTGAGGATACTAAAACAGCGATATTCAGTTACACTTCATACCAATTATACTGTGCGGGTGTAGGTATGTTAAGTGATAACCACTTTCAACATGGCATTATAGGCAAAAGCTTTCTAAATCTTTCAAATTTTCCAAACATCTACAAGCTTGTAGGTCAACAATCTTTGCTATTTGTTGTACAACAAAGTATATAGTGCTTAAGTGGCATTCTGGACTAGACCTGTCTGGCTGGAAACATTGTGGTTGCAAGGACTGCATTTCTGACCTTTCAGATACAGGACTGTGTCACAGTCATTACCAGGTGATTGAGAGATTATATATTCTGTACTTACTCTGTATAAACATACTATTTTAACTAGTGATGCTAGTGATTCAGCCGCAGAAAATGTTCGGCAGAAAATGGCTAAAAATTCATTTTAGGCCTATTCGGTTTCAGCCCGAATAGGCAGAAAATATACCACCGAATAGTGTATGCAATTAATGCATTCAAAAGGGCTGAATAAATGTTTTATGGGCCCATAATAGTGATTATTATTTAAGTTAAGTTAAGTTTTGCCATAACCATTTATTTTGCCATAAATCAGGTAGCTTTAAGGTACGGCCATGACAGCAATGGTAGGAAAAAAAGATGTATAATATTAATCATATTTGGATATTCGGTATTCGGCCAACTGTTTCCTATATTCGGTATTCGGTTTCGGCCAAGAATTTCAATTTCGGTGCATCCCTACTGAATATACACATTAATTAACATGAATACAACATAAACTGATGCTTATAGTGCTGTCAAACAAGTCTATGAAGGTTTCTATGAAAACTATGAAAAAGTTGAATTTGCAACACAATTTTATGTAGTGGGGGTCCCTGCTTCATCTCTCTCTCAGCTAGGGGGTCCTTGGCCTGAAGAACGTTGACCCGTGGTCTAAAATTGATTGACACCCAGTCCCTCACGTCAATATTTGTCTCAGCCTCAGTACACATAACAAAACAGTCTGTAACACACCAACATGACATTCCACACTGTCCATTCACAAATCCCACTGCATACGTGTACACTCAGCCAGTGCAGAATGAATTGGAATTTCTGCTAGTATTCGGATGTAGGGTAGTCAACACCACATTCCTTATTTGGTCTTTTCAATGCTATAACTCATATGATTTAATTCTAGAATACTACCAACAACGTACCTTTGGCTTTACAACGGAATTGTTGGTTAGCTAACTAAGTTACTTACAATTGTAATTATTTTACATTCTAAATCTATCTCCATTCTGCTCTCAGTGTTTGCATCTTCTCCACACGGATCAGTTTAAAATCATATGATTGAGTGTCTCTTTACCACGACAACAATGGCTCAATGACCAACAACACATTATTATCATCATCAGAAGAACTGAGGTTAGCTCCAACTCTATGGTTAGCTCACGTAGCTTTCAACACCGTTAGCTTCTAATAATAAGTAAAGTTACCGTATTTGGGTTTGTTATGTAACCCGTCTACTGTTCATAGAGGGCTCGCCCTGCGGTTGATAAAGTCATGGCGGTGCTAAAGCATGAGTTCCGAGTAATATGCGATATTATAATAAACAAACATTTGTTCAAGAGTACTCACCCGGTTTCTTCAGGAGTATGTGAACTTCGTTTCAATTTTTTAGACCCGCCCCGGATACACACCCTTCTTACGTTTCCGGCGCTAAAACCTCCACCAGCCAATGGGAGTCCGTGGGAGCGGATGCGACGGCAGACGTTCATTGGTCCACTTCAGGGCAGGATGCGACGGGAGCCATTCATTGGGCCACTTCAGGGCAGCCAATGTGATTGCATTGGTGGAGAACCGCCACGTCCTCAACGGACGCAATGAACGCGTAGAAGGTGGTAGAAGGAGGGAAGAGGGTGCGACAATCATCATCATAGTTATAGTAGACCACTAAAAGACCAGTTGTTTTTCATATCAAGGCCCGTTATTTATTCGGCATTTGAGCCACGGACCACCATTCGATGACATTTAACCTCTAAAACACAACCCTAGAATATGTTTTCATCCCAATTGGATTACATTTAGTCCACAATCCATGCTGTATTGATGTGGTAGTACTAGTAGCCACCATAACCAGTCCAGATAACAGACGAATATTGATCAAAATAACAATTCTTCTACATTCTCTAATTGTGGAGACATCTCGTAATGCAGATGTTTAACAAAAGATTAACTCTTGAGAGTATTAAAAAAAATGAAACCAAATGGACCCTATGGGTCCACATTTGGTTTAATTTTACGCTCTCAAGATCTGTAAGTCCATTTTGGTTACCAACGCTTTCCATATAGCTGGAGACCATGGAGCCCCCTTAAGGACCAGTGGTGGTCCCCGGATCACCACTGTAAAAAACACTGTCATAAACATGCAAAAGAATAGTGGTAGAGAGAGAGTGATTTTACTCTCTGCCTGTTAAGCTATAGTTAATGTCTGTTTGCTTTGTTTGGAATGGCTCCATAATCAGTTGCCTAACTTGAAGGCAAGTTAGGCAACTAAATTAGAAGAAAAAAAAGCCGCCGCCTCATTGCAATGCACAGCAGTTGTCAACCACGCTCAGTTGGCTCTGCCTCTGATAATATTGAGTAATATTGAGTTTTGAACCTTGTGCTGGATGCAAAGTCTGCATTTTAAAGCAGCAAAAGTATTGCTAAAAATATTCAACCAGCCAGCGCCATCAGTACAGTACCAATAGGCTACTATATATCTTCATATAATTGGTCCTCACTAATGTTCATGACATACAATTGCAAAAAAAAAAACTATTCTAATCAGTCAGTCTGTGTCTCGTTGTGGTTGTGGGCAGTTCAGAAACCTGTCCACCAGTGACATCATCGATGGGGAATCGAAGCTAACAGAAACTGCACGCTTTCTATTCCTGAAAAGTTGGAATGCGAAAATGGAAGCCATCGCCCATCGTTCTCATGATAATAACAATATAAAAATATTTTTAAATGTTGTTTAATCAGCCTAACGATGATGTCGCTGGTGGACAGGTTTCTGAACTGCCCACAGACCTCCTATATGAGACACAGGCCGATTAGAAAACAATTGTGCTATTTTATCATGAACATTAGTGAGGACCAATTATATTATGAAGATAGGTTGAAAAGTGGTGAAGTGGTCCTTTAGACATGACCTGTCGACTGACTTGAACAAGGTGATGTAACACACAGACACAGTGTGTGTGTGTGTGTGTGTGTGTGTGTGTGTGTGTGTGTGTGTGTGTGTGTGTGTGTGTGTGTGTGTGTGTGTGTGTGTGTGTGTGTGTGTGTGTGTGTGTACGTGCGACTTTGCGTGCGTGCGTGCGTTAAATAAATAACTAAATGTGTGTGTGTGTGTGTGTGTGTGTGTGTGTGTGTGTGTGTGTGTGTGTGTGTGTGTGTGTGTGTGTGTGTGTGTGTGTGTGTGTGTGTGTGTGTGTGTGTGTGTGAGTGTACGGTAGAGACATATTGTATAGGCCTATGTCTCCAAAAAATGTTAAACCACAAGTTATCCACAGTGGAAGATATTGTTGTCTTCTGCTGGAAATTGAACCTTGAGCAAAATAAACACAAGCGGATGCAGGGTAACGTGTTACATCTGGCTGATATCACCATTGGCTGAAAATAATATGATAATCACAGAGCATACAGTATGGAGAGAGAGGTACAACAGGAAAGCACTAAAGACATTTATCTGGGACCATGTGCTCATGTGACATGAATCTGCACCACAATTCACCAAAAGCCTATACATGTATGATTAATTATGTCTGGAAAAGGTTGCTGACAGCGATCTGGGAAGGATGATCCGTTTTGAAACTTGTTAGGTGGAATGTAGCAAAATCTTTTGCTGCTGCTCAGACAATCCTCTGACTAACAATCAGAGGATTGTGTACTCCTCCTGAGTCAGACTGCATCAATGACGGTGTCAGGAGAGACTCAAGGTCAACAATGCTTATATGACATCATTTGAAAGATATTTAGGAAGCATTGTGCATCTTTATTTTAATATATTGTTGCTATACTGCTTGACAATGCGGTACTGTATTTAAAAAAACCCTGCTTGCCTCCTCTCTCCTTTTGAGACAGACAGACAGAAAGTTTGTAGAACATCTGTAGTGTAACCATGAGAGCATTGCTGGATGTAACGTGGTTTCTGTTTGGCGTCACCGGCTGGGTCCTAATGGGGGTGACTCTGTTTCACGATAACTGGAAAACAACATTCACTTTCAAGGAAAGCCAGAGCGGCCTTTGGAGCTCTGGAACTTTTTTGGGCTTACCAGGTAGGCTACAAGAAGATGTACAACATTGTGTGAGGGGAATAGTTTTTTTTACTTGTTTTAGAATTAATTGTACTGTACATGCTTTGATGAAAGGTGGTCTAACACTATGGTATTTCTAGATTATGATCTGTTAAAGACCATGCCTGAAATTTAAAAACAATCCAGTCCTACAATGCACTGATCAGGAGCAACTGTGTGCCTGCTATTAATTTGGTCATTAAGGTCCGGAAACATTGCAAGAAAAAGTGTATGGTCATTTTTGTCACAAGGATAAATAATTATTTGATTGTGTGATGTGACATAGGAAGCCGCAGGTCCTAAAGTGATCTTAAATGATTACTACAAACCTCAACAGTTGCATAAAGAAACTATATAAACAGACAGAGGCAACATGATCATAACAATAAATCATGATCATAACAATAAATCATGTTGCCTCTGTTCCTATACATTCCCCAAACCATAATTTGAGACTACCAGCAGTTTAGGCAAGTGGTTTTAAACCAGTGGTCCAGGGACCACGAGTGGACCCTGACAGGTCCATTTGGTTTCATTTTACGCTCTCAAGAGTTAAATTATTGTTAAACACCTGCATTATGATACTTCATTTACAAGAAGTTTACACAATTAATAATCCTTATTTTGATCAACGTCTGCCTTATCTCTCCTATGGTACCAACATCAATACAGGTTGTTTATTTTTGTGTCTGATAGTGATGGTGGTCTGTGGCTGAAGTGCCGAATAAATGGTGGACCTTGATATGAAAAGGGTTGCAAAGCACTGCTTTAGGTGGCCATTTGGAATTTTGTCAATAACTCGCTTCCTGTTTAATATTGTATTTTGGACAGCTCACATCCATGTCTGCCGAGCTCTGATGTTTGTGGCTTTCCTGCTGGGGGGAGTGACTTCCATCGTTCTTGGACTCATGAAGATTGGCAGGATGTTGGAACACAAGGTCAAGATATCTGTCACTGGAGGTGGTCTGTTCATCCTCTCGGGTAAAGATTTTGATTGATTGATTTATTGATTGATTGAATACTTTATTAAAAAAGACTATGAACCGTACAGGTAGTACTGTCTTTATGCTAAAATTATGCCAAATTCAGAACTTTATCTGAAACCGAACCATAAAGTAATTATGGAAACAAATTATATCCTTATAACCTTATTAGCCTGATTACGGTATCTGACTGCAGCTAAAGTAGTATCCACACACAAACTAGTTTTGCACCTTATTTTCTAACCATTAAAGGGTAACTTCACCCATTTTCAACATATCTTAAATTGGTTCTCCTCACTAATGCTCATGAAAAATGGTACAATTATTTTCTACTTCTTCTGTGGACTTGGATATCATCATTAGGCAGGTTTTATTTAACAAGATTTCGCATTTTAATTTAGATTTGTATTAACTTTCAAGGAATAGAAAGCCTGCAGTCTCTATTTGCTCTGATTCACCATTGATGAGGTCACTGGTATGGGTTTCTTTCTGAAGTGTTAGTGACAGAGTCAGTAGACAGAAATGCTATCATATTCTCATGAGAATAAGGTTAATGAAAATGGTCCTTTACATTGTTCTTTAATATTTACTGAAAGCTGTTTTCTTTACAACAGGTGTGTGCACCTTGATAGCGGTTTCCTTGTATGCCTCTAGAGTTGTCCAGGAGTTCAAGGATCCCTTATATCCACAAGTCAAGTAAGTATTTGTAGTTGGATAGCTAGTAGATCAGTTATTTTTGCTATATTTGAATTGAAATCCTGAATTATTTTGTGCTGTTTTTGAATTGGACATTTTTATTTATTTAATATCAAATGCATTTAGTTACTTATGTTAACTTGAACTATGAACCAAATACAAATTGGACATAAAAAAGACAATAATATTGTAATAGTCATTACGCTACATAATTATATAGACCAAAGTAATTAAAGCGTGTCATGTTTGCATGTTTGGAATTGTTGTAACAGCTAAAAACAATAAAATATCAGTATTCTGATATTAACCTGCGGGCCGCATTAACTGATGGTGGGGGCCACATGTGGCCCCTGCCCCTGGGTCGCCAGTTGCCTACAGTATGTATGCCTAATAATACTAATACAGACTAATGAAGTATTATTTTGTGTGTGTGTGTGTGTGTGTGTGTGTGTGTGTGTGTGTGTGTGTGTGTGTGTGTGTATGTGTGTGTGTGTGTGTGTGTGTGTGTGTGTGTGTGTTTTGTAGGGTAGACTTCGGAACAGCTCTGTTTCTAGGATGGGCAGCCTCCGCTCTGGCCATACTGGGTGGTTCCATGCTGTGTGTGTCCACGCTGTGTTGCTGCTGTGACCCAAGACCCCCAGCAGCACATATGTACACCACCACCACCACCACCCACAACAATGTCTACAGACCACCGCTGTACGTTTAATGCATTAACACCTGCATGTGGCCGATTCTCCAAAATGCCTTCTAAATCAGGGGATCTCAAACTTTATTTTGTATTTGGCCGCTGTTACGCGCTGTTAGCTTGTATATCTGCTATTTTTGTTTTCCGTTTTTGTTCTAACACCAAAGTTCCAAATCCACTGTTCTAAAATGTATATAATTTATGCAGTGGTTCCCTATGGAGACACAAAGTGTTTCCTTTGTGTCTGTAATTTTGATAACCACTGTTGGTTATCAAAATATTGTCTCCATGGGATGAGTAATATAGTCATTTTGAGGGTGAAGTATCCCTTTAACTAATGATATATTAACATTGGTTAATTGATCGATCATTACTTAACAGGAACTAATGAAATGAATTATTGATAAACTAATAGTATCGCGTTACTAGATTGTTGCCGTCGCAATTTCCAAAGGCTTCATCATACAGTCATGGGCCAACGGAAGAGCTGTCATGCAGTAAACTATAAAGCGGTGGAGCCTCCTCACCACTTCCGTTTAGTCTTTACAGTCGCGCCCATTTATCCTAATATAAATAGAAAACATCTAAGCATATATAGCTTGTTGCTTAGCAGAAAAGGAAATAAAAAAATAAGCTCTAAAGATATTTTCAAATATATTTCCGTGAACGGAAATGGCAGCTTCCTTTACTCAGCTCATGGGGGCTATAGGTCCAGACTCTACGTATATAGCATTCGGAGATTGTGGAATAGTTGCCTGGCTACGGGAGACTAATAAACGAATTAATGTATGAGTTCATAAATTAAGTGTTACTTACATGTATGAAATCTTCTCCCAATAGTAAGTTAATTCAGGGGGCATTGTTTTGTCTGCAGAAACATAAAATATATGCAGCATTAATTTGCCAGTGCTATTTTAAGTCTGAGAGTGTACTGTATGAATTTTTGATTGATTTATTAACAGTTTGCAGAATTAAAGTACATTTCAAGTACAACTCAATAAAAGAAACTGTGAGTGGACGACACCATAAAGCATTACACTTGTTTACAATAGGGCCGACCATTTTCAATTCATCAAAACATTAAGACACGTATACGAATATACACAACTATATAGTCAAGACAGGAAATCATCATATAGAGGTAAAAAGGGAAAATAAACAATGAAAAAATACAATGAGAGGGAAAAGGGGTGGGTGGGGGATTCAGATTTTACGGGGGCCAGTTTCAAATTGCAGCCGTCCGACGTCCGTAGGTGCCCTTTGAGAGCAGTTTTGAAGGAGTCAAGGGATTCGCATGTCTTAATGACTGTTGGTAGGGCGTTCCACATTTTGGTGGCATATAGGATCGGAATGAATTTAGTCCCTTGTTTGTGCCGAATCTGGGTTGCACATGGTTTGTTGAACTCCCTCTGGTGTTGTGGGTGTGGACTTCGTTGACATTAAGGAAGTATTTAGACAGGTACATGCATATCTTGGTGGTGTGTAGCAAATCTTGTGGACCAGACCCATAGCAAGATGCTGTACTCTGTCGTCAACCCTAAGCCATTCCAGCCTGTCAAAGTGGGCAGGGGTGAGTTGGGTTTGGGGAGGCTAAGCTCTGGTCAGGCCAATAGCCTGACCAGTTTGTTTTGGGAAGTCTGGAGACTTGTTTTAAGGGCCTTAGAGGTGCTGTGGTACCAGGAGGTGCTTGCATAGTCGAAGAAACCTTGTACGAGGGCTCCTGTTAGGGTCTCCAAGGTGTTTTTGTTGACCAGTGAGGAGATCCTATATAGGAATCTTGTTCTTTGGTTGACTTTTTTGATTACGTTGGTGGCCATTTTATCACTGGAAAGATTTGCCTCCAGGATGGAACCTAGGTAGGTAATTTCATCTTTTTGTGTGATAATATTGTCACCCACTCTAACCAAGAAGCCATCTGCCTTGCTGAGATTACTATGGAACCAAATGGACCAGTAAGGCTCCATTTGGTTCAATATCTCTCAGAGTTACAAATATAAGCCAGCTTTCATTTAGCCATTAGCCTCAGATATCTTTTGTAGAAGGCTTAGTGCAAATCCAAACGAGTTGGGTGTTGTTTGGGGACAGGACGATATATTAGTTACTAGACACAAACCACAGCTGCTGGCCATTCCAGATGCATAGTACATGTTTGCTTCATGTTCCAGTGCCATGTCAGTAAAAAACGTCATAACTCTTCTTGTATTTCTACAGTGAAATGATAATGCTGTTAACTGTATTTATTAATTAATTCATTTCAGTATTCATATTAAGTTACCATAATATCCTGCACAGTAGAACATAGACTCAGAGACTACTGTAAGAATCATGAGGATGGTGTTCTCCTGAGTCCTGCATGCATCAACGAGAGGTGTCTGGAGAGACTCTGACTCTGGCAAAGTCAACAGTGCATGCTCGTATGACAGCGTTTGAAAGAGATCTGGGCAGGGAAAGCATTGTGCATCCATCGATTAAGCATTATAATCCTGGGCTATTCGCCAGACAGTGCATTTCATGTCCCAGTCCCTTGACAATGCATTTTTTCTGAACAGCCTTCACCTTGGCCTAAAGAGAAAATTGCACATTTTTGGATATCTTCCATGTTCTTTATTTTTATTTGAAAAATGTATGCCAGACGGATCAGGCTTACTAAGCGGAAATATATTGTTTAGATCACAAAATGTGCTTAGCAAAAATCGACCATGGTGGTATAGGTAGGTAGGTACTAGGTAGGTAGATACAGATAGATAGATAGATAGATAGATACTTTATTGATCCCAGAGGGGAAATTCAGATGGTCCCACAGCTCATACAGGCATACAATAAGGTTAAAAATACAGCAAAAAAAGGGGGGGGGGGGGATGGGAAGTGCATTCCATAGTTTTGGAGCCAGAAGGGAGAAGAGTTTGGGGCGTGTGGAGCGCTGTCCTGGCGTTTTTAGTGAAGGTACTTCCAGCTTCCCTGCGTTGGATGATCTGAGTGAGCGTGAGGGTTTGTAGGGTTCGTTCATAGGCTACTTGTAAGATAGTATGTGGGAGCCATACCTTTGGTTGCTTTGAATGCCAGCATCAGAGTTTTGTATTCTGTGAGGGCAGCGCCCGGGAGCCAATGGAGGGAGCGGAGAAGACCTGCCCCATGATGACCTGTGAAGTCTGGATGGTTTAATAAACACATTATATAAAAGGACATTTGAATACAAAAGAGAAAGAAAAATAAGACAATTACACAAAATTATAAAAAATAAAGTTGTAGCAGATTGAAACAGACTGAAAGCTGCTTCTCCATGTTAAGTTGTGACTATATAGGTCCAGATATCAGACCTGTATGGCCATAGCCAGGCTATAGTCCCAGGTGACCTGAAAAGTCTTGATGCATGGTTCTAGTTTTTAACCTTAACTAGTTTATTTTTCTAATAAAAGTGGTTTTATTTTTCTGTTCTGTGACTTTGAGTACCTTGAAAAGCGCTATATAAATTGTATGTATGTATTATTATTATTAGTGTGGTTGCCCTGAAGCAAACCTTCATTTGAAGTAAATCATAAAGTCCAATTTGCAGTTAATTCTACCTACGGTGGGTGCACCGGTATATATCTATGGCAAATCAGCAGCATTACCTTCTTTTATGTCATTTCAAGTATATGCATAACACTGTGGCCAAAAAAAAATCATTCTCTTCCACCTCAAGAACTTAGCCAAACTCCATCCTCACTCTGCCTGATGCTGAAAAGCTAGTCCACGCCTCCTCCAGGATACTGTAATGCACTTCTCATCGGGATCCCTAATAAGAGCCTTCAAAGGCTCCAATACATCCAGAACAGCGCTGCCAGGATCCTGATGAGAGTGCGTAAATACGAGCACCTCACACCCATCCTCCACTCACTCCCCTCCCCGTCTCATCCCGGACCAAATACAAGATATCCCTGCTAACTCATCAATGCATCCATCCACAGAAACCACTCCTTAATTCCTACCTCAAGG
Source organism: Protomyctophum bolini (assembly GCF_963924005.1). NCBI lineage: Eukaryota > Metazoa > Chordata > Actinopteri > Myctophiformes > Myctophidae > Protomyctophum > Protomyctophum bolini. The sequence goes on from NC_137865.1 coordinate 30,899,858, forward strand.
AATTGGTCAGGAGGCGAAAAATAATAATTTGAATCAAAACATATTTCTGTTACTAGGCCTAATAAATATGCTATATCAGCGCCTTATACTGGTTAATTGCCTGTGTCAGTTAAACAATTGATGTTTTTAGTTATGTGATGTTTCTTCTGTTTTTGAGGGGCCCTCCTACATCCAGCTTTTAGTTACCGTCCGCAAACTTCGTCCTAAACAAACATTACCATTGACAATGAATGGAGAATTTTACAGCATAGTGTCTGAGCAAATAGGCATAGTGTCTATTTTACATCATGATGATGCACGATGATAAGAGCGCCTCTCACTTCACACGGGTGTGATTTTTATTTTATGCATTTGCTCTTTGCAGCACTTTGAGATGAAGGAATGAAGATTTTGACTGACAGATGGTGTTTCTGTATAATCTTAGTGTGTTTGTGTCATCCAATTAGATAAACCTTGAGGCAATTATGGATTATATCAACAACTGAAAATGTCCTGTGTTTTACACAAATCGCATTTCCTTTGCTCCATATGAGGCTGTGTGGTAATGCTCATGAGAAACTAGCCCAGCAAAAGGAGGCGATCATGACTAAGGACAAAGAAATCAGCTCTACTGGAGGAGTTGCGGTCAAGTACCAAGGGCACAACTGACCTGCTCTCTGACCACCGCTGCCCCATCAATACAGGGGCAATGGGTGATGCCATCTGAACCTGTTGTGTGTCTTCAGCCTTTGTCACTAAACATCCTTTAATTTTGCAGCTCGCTTCACGAACTGAACACCTCTTAATTTGCTATTGATACTGTATGTCAGACCAAGCAGACCAACTGTATCATAGCCTAAGGGGTGAGCACGCTTTTCCGAAATACCATGTGGAAAACGACCGGATTGTATCAAAGCCTAAAGCTTATCAAACTGGGGGGAGGGGCGCTTGAAATGAAAATGATTGACAATAACAGCTGGAGCTATAAAATATCTTCTCTTGTGGGGTCCCTGGCATATCTCTTCAAATGGGGGTCTAATAAGTGTCAATTTGAGGGTCCTTGACATGAAAAGGTTTGAGAACCACTGTCATTGAGAACTAGCCTGGGTAAACCCACTCCCCCTGCTGGACAACATTTCATTCTGGCAGAATGAAAATCTGACGAGGGGGGAGGGGTTTACCCAGGCTAATTGAGAACCACTGTCATAGACAACCGACATCACGAGCTGGCCACATGAAGTCTGAGATCCACATGAAGCCAACCCTTCCCATTAATCTTCATTCATTTTTATATTTTGCAATTAAGTTAGAAGCAATATCATTGGACAGATAGGGGTGAATTCTGTTATGTTCCCTGTCAAACCAATGAAGTGCAGGTTCCATAAAATATCATTCGGAATAAAGGGGGCAGACTATCTATAGGCCTGAAATACATTGCCACCCCTTTCATTACATAAGTTCACAAGGAGAGAAGGCACATTGATTCCACCAGCTCTGTCCGCAAAAATGGCCAGCTATTTAACATGAGTCAGGTCAAAGTGACCCGAAGGCCCTGGGTGTCTCCTTCCTCCACTCGGATAGCTCATTTGGCTTTCTGTTGCCCAAAATAGTGGTTGAGTTTTTCGCAATTGTACAACCTCATCGTCTCGGCTTTCTGCTTCAACACCTCATCTCGGTAGAGCTGTGCACGGTTCGCCAAGACCGACTTGTGTTGCATTTCCTTCCAGCAGTTGTTTTGCAGGTGTTTTATGTAGTCACTTTCAATGGTCTTCTCCAGATCATCCAGCGCTGCCCCATGGTACTCCTTCTGGAAATCCTTATCCACGTAGTATGGCACGCCCCTGTGCTGCGTCGCCCTGGACACCAGCCCCATGGCCGGTGAGAGACTGTAGGGTGGATTGGTATCCATCATCGCCATGAAGAGCAACACCATCATGTAAAGGAGCAGCACAAGTGCCATGAAGGTGCTGCGGCCGTGGTTTCTATTCTCGTGTGCCGCATGTTGCCGGTTGGTCTGATACTGATAGTAGGATGCTCTGTTGGTGTAGACGCTGATGTTATCTGTGGGAAACCGTCCTCCAAAGAAGATATTGAACAGCTCTTCAGGAGAAATGTTTGCCTCGAAGCGGTTGTGGCGTGCATAGACACCACCATGGTGGTGGGACGACGACGTGCCCATCGAGGCTGGAGATTTGGTCATAGATTGGTCATACTGCTGCCGCTTGTCAGCGTTGCTCAGCACGGCATATGCATTCCCTATTGCTTTGAATGCATCGGTCGCTCCCGGTGCGAAGTTCTTGTCAGGGTGAAACTTCAGCGCCAAATTTCTGTACGCCTTCTTTAGGTCTTCATCACTGGCGTCCTTGGAAACACCAAGGACCTCGTAGAAGTCTCTGCAGTTCTTTATCCTCAGGACGCCCAGGCGCTGATCCTCTGAGTAGCTCTTCTGGTCTTCACCACTTCCTTTACTCTTATCATTATTATTTGCAATGTCTTCTTTCTTGGCAGTTTTCGAGTGTACAGGCTTCGTTTCCGGGGCCATATTGTCCACTTCCTTTGATGATCCAATCCAAAGGCCTGTTTGCTCTATGTCACGTCAGTCTTATTTGTATATAGACCCATTATCAGAACACATCACGATGACATCACAGACATACTGTGTGCGTGATGTGGTTTCCATGGATATATTTGGTTACTCTTCATTGCGAACGCAATGAGCACTTACTATGAGACCTAGCAGATCATGTCTGTCTGTGTGTCCGTGTCCCCCCCCCTTTGTGCCCATATATGGAGCTGAGTGATTTGTTTGTGATTGATGCAACACACTCCATATTTGGACGTATAGCTGCTTTGGGGACTCCTTATATGGTTATGGCTAAGTTAAAAACTTAACTTAAAAATAACTTAACTTAAAAAAAAAAAAACTTTAAAAAAAATCTTAAAAAAACCCAAATATGTATGAGCTGCGTTCGCTTCCCGCGTTTGCGCGTCTTACTGGTGTAAAATGTATGTTGTTTACACTAACCTCCCTCGAGGTGGACAAGACAGGGTCTAATAATGGCATGACTATGACGATGTTGGAGTTGATGTTTGCAGTCATCATCTATAATGAAGCTATGATGTATGACTCCAAATATGGGCAAGGTTTCAGCCCAATGCGAGCCTACTCCTATAATTATAGCATCATAGTACATATACCAGTAAGACGCCCAGGCTGCTGGACGAGTACTGGTGCTTTGGCATGGGTGTCAGATCAACATATGGAATGAATTCTGTACTGGCCATATATGGAGCGTTCCGGGTCGGGTGTACAGGGTTTGATGGGGTCAGATCAACATATGGAAGAGATCTAAGGGTTTGAGGTCAGATGTAGAGTTGCTAGCCGGCTCCATATATGCAGATCTAGGTGATGATCCAGTATGAAGATCAGATCATCATTCCAGTATGGTTATCCAGGGTTGGATGAGGTCAGTGTCGTAATCTTCATATATTGAGATAGCCATATACTGTATGGTGGCGTGATGTGTCACGAGGCGTGATGTCACGATGCGTGATCATATATGGAGGTGTGATGTCAGGAGACACGACAGGCACCACCATGGTGGTGGCGTGCATAGACACCACCATGGTGGTGGCGTGCATAGACACCACCATGGTGGTGGCGTGCATAGACACCACCATGGTGGTGGGATGACGACGACGCGCCCATCGAGGCTGGAGACTGATGCCCACGTTGGTCATACTGCTGCCGCTTGTCAGCGTTGCTCAGCACAGCATATGCATTCCCTATTGCTTTGAATGCATCGGTTGCTCCCGGTGCGAAGTTCTTGTCAGGGTGAAACTTCAGCGCCAAATTTCTGTACGCCTTCTTTAGGTCTTCATCACTGGCGTCCTTGGAAACACCAAGGACCTCGTAGAAGTCTCTGCAGTTCTTTATCCTCAGGACGCCCAGGCGCTGATCCTCTGAGTAGCTCTTCTGGTCTTCACCACTTCCTTTACTCTTATCATTATTATTTGCAATGTCTTCTTTCTTGGCAGTTTTCGAGTGTACAGGCTTTGTTTCCGGGGCCATATTGTCCACTTCCTTTGATGATCCAATCCAAAGGCCTGTTTGCTCTATGTCACGTCAGTCTTATTTGTATATAGACCAATTATCAGAACACGTCACGATGACATCACAGACACACTGTGCGTGATGTGGTTTCCATGGATATAGTTGGTTACTCTTCATGTAAAAGGGCGTGACAATATATGGAGGCGTGACTAACTGACGGGAGATGCAGGTTTTCATCATAAATGCAACCTACGGTCGCAATGAAAAAAATAGATGCCTCAGATTATAGCCCCTGGCTATGATCTGGGCAAATTTTCCCGTCTTCAATGTATTTACATATAGTACAGTTAACATACCCACAAGGCACAAGAAAGAGAGGGAGGCCGAAGAACACCTGGTGCAGGGACCTTGAGACTGACATCAAGCAGTGTGGACTGACATGGAAACAGCTGGAAAAGAAGGCCCAGGTTAGAGGACTCTGTCGAACTGTAGTCAACGGCCTATGCTCCATGAAAAGGAGTGATAGACATAAGTATAGTTAATATAGAACTGTTATGTTATTCAGGCACATTTATAGACACCTTTTTTGGCCCACCCTATGTGACGCAAAATACACAAGCTAACAATTAATTAATTTAATGTAATACATGAAAAATAAACTAAGTAAATGTGTAAATGTGTAGAGGTACTATATTGGCCAACTGGTAGGATGAACATGAAATATTCATCTCTCCATGAGTTGTGCTTGGGGATGCTATACGGTACATCTCCTTTTCTGTGTGCAAGGGAGAAAGCTGAAATTATTCTCCTGCCTGAAATGGTTGACAAGTAATAATTTTAATTTGGTATTGATATGTTAATTGTACACCTATCTTTGATCCACACCTCAACTTCATACATCATACAAAGCAGTTGTAGTCAAGTAATTTCACTTTAAAAACATAACAATGTACATTGCCTGACAAAATGTTCCAGCAGAAAGCAACCTCTCCAAATTCATGTCACAACAAATCTGACATGAACAGCACATTATTGTGGAATGTAGGACAAGATAAGATGCAAGATAATGTTGGGGACTGAGTAATAGTAGCAGATGCTGTGGTGGTGATTCTGTCTCAACTCCAACTGCAAGACATTATCAAAAGCTATAAACATTCTTTGTGATTTCTCAGCTTTCCAGCTTGGAAAGCAAAACAATGGAACTCAGGTTGGCAAGTTAACAGAGGCAACATGGCAATGTCATGTGTAGCTGCTGTGGAAAATAAAACATTTGGTAGGATCCCTAAGGAATGAGTCATGGACAAGCGCTCTTATCATAAATCCATTTCTGCCTTTCCATTCCCAGATCAGATCTGAATTACACTGTATGACTAAAGTGGACACACTTTTAATTAGTGTCTGCAATTAGTGACCTTTTGTTCTTGTGAAATTTAAATCTTATACAATCACATTCTACTAGACAATTGTGTGCTGATTTTGACGCAGTAATTTGTGGAAGGCCGTTTCAGAATGACAATCCCGTTTGTTGAGATGAATGAGGAAGAACTCGACAGGCCTGCACAGGTCTGGGCATCTACCTGTAGGTACAGCAGAGGTAAGGTTCTTGTTCATCACTGTGTGGAGACTGATTAGATTCCTTCAAGGTGCATCCGGCTTGGCTGGGCGCTCCCAAGGAACACCATCGGCACCATGCTTGCGACTGGGAAACCAGCGGGGAGGATGCCTGCGGATATGGATAGTGTGCTCCTCCACATGTTAGTTGATGACAGATCTGACTCAATGACAGATGAAAAGCTGCTAGCGATGTATCTGAGGAGACGTGGTTGTGAAAGGGACTATAAAAATCACACGTGTGAAATGAGGGGCGCTCGTCATCGTACATCAATTTATGTTAGCAAACTTTGCTACATAAAGGTACATAAGGTGGTCCCTTATTGGTCAAGCACTCCCACCAACATGTGATTGGTTAGCCGATTTGCTCGTTTACATCCCTTCAATGTCAATGGCATTTAATGTTTTGATGTTTCATTAATGTCATATTCAGCTCTTATCATCATACATAATCCTGCATCATCTCATACTGGCCAATCAGAATTCCTGTTGCCTGTGATTGGTTGGCTGATTTTCTTGTTTACAAATGTTCCCTTCAATGTCAATGGCGTTTATTGTTTAATTTACGTCATATTTAGCGGAATTCTGACGTCATTTCTCCGTTCATTGTCAATGGCAAATATTGAGACGGGCGGGGACAAAAAGCTGTTTATAGAAAGGGCTTACAAATGGGAGAACTGTCAATGTCTAAACTGAAGAGAGGGAGAGAAAGAAATATATATATATATAGATATATAGCGCATTCAGGCATGTCTATCTGTCTAATCTCGTTTTAACAGTCCGAAAGCAAACCACGGCCATTGAAATTGAGTTTGTCCCCCAATGGCTATTTTAAAATATAACATTCTCCACTATTATGGGATGGCTTTTCACTAGCTACAACATTGATGCTGCAATTTGCTTCCATTCAGGTACAAAGGGATAAGAGTGACTTCAAGTTGGCTGGCATTTGGCGTTCCAAATGTGTGTTTGGCTGTTCAAGTCAGGGCTCTGTACAGGCCAGTCAGGGCTCTGTACAGGCCAGTCAGGGCTCTGTACAGGCCAGTCAGGGCTCTGTACAGGCCAGTCAAATTCTTTCTCACTCATCACAACAACCCATTTCTAGAACATGGGGAGTGTCATTCTGAAAATGGCCTTCCGCAAACTGTCGCCATAAAATTGGAAGCACACGATTGTTGCTGTAGTATTAAGATTTTCATTTACTGGAACAAAGGGTGTTAATTAGAAAAACTAATTAGAAAGGGCATCCACTTATTGCCATTCACTGGAACACAGGGCGGTAATTAGGAACAATAATTAGAAAGGGTGTGTTCAGACTGTCCACTGACTTTTGTTCATATACTGTACAGTATGTCACTTTGAGAACAATGTCAGTGGTTCTCATTCTCAATGTGGGGTCCACAGGGGGGTTCCAGGGGGTCCCCAGCTAAATGACAGATATTTAGGAACCAAATGGACCCTTATGGGTCTGTAACTCGGAGAGTGTAAAAATGGAACCAAACTGTGGGGGTCCTTGAAATTAAAATAGTTGAGAATCACTGCTGACAGTTTAACTGACTTCTTTCACTGCCATACTGTCTAAATCCATCTGGACCGTCCATCTCAGCAGTCTGTAGCAGGGAATTGAGTGAGTGCCTCATAACCTCACAAACACTATTATCTCTGATAATTCGCAAAGCGATTAATGATGTCAGCACAGCTGCCATTTCTCCAACATCAACCCTCTATCCTCTCCGCCCTGTCTGTTTCCTCCATCTGCTCTGCCATGTCCTGCGTGCTATCACTGGTGGAGGCCGGGCAGGGGTGGGAGGCAATATCTTGTTGTTCAGAGCTCTGACCATTTCCTGCAGGCGCAACACAAAGAAATCCATGTATGAGTACTTTGACAGTTACATTTTGACAATAAAATATCAACCTGGGGACAACGCTGAAACTCAGCTCATGCTTCCTTCAATGTTCTTATCGGGGGGGGGTTCCCGGTAGGATGTAGTGTGTGTGGAAGGAACACGTAATTCCAGTTCCTAAGTATAGAGACCAGGATTGCTGCATGTTTTTTTGTGAGGATACCTACCCTAAGGGACACAGGGAGAACATGCAAACTACACACAGAAAGGCCCTTTCCCATACCCCATCTAGGGTATGAGCGCTGATGACGCGGAGGAGAGAACTCAGGACCTTCTATCTGTGACAGCGCTACCGACTATGCCACCGTGCCCCGTTGTACCTGCAACTATGGGAGTGACTGCAACTGCCACTACAGATCCCATAGGCTCATGTGCATAATGATCAATGGTTCCCGACAGGATTGTTTTCCATATTGTATGCTTTGACAGATAAAACTAACTTGCCAAATAGCGCCGTTCCTTTCACTGTCATACTGTCTATATCAATCTGGACCATTCACCTCTGAGAAGTCTAGTCTGTAGCAGAGAACATGAGTTCGGTCTCAAGTCTGCACATAATTTAGTTTGGGTGTGCATCCCCAGGTAGGGAAGGACTACTTTGGACATATGCTAGGTTTGATGTTTACCCGTTACTTTAATTGTTTTCTTTGGCACCGTTTTCTAACTGCTTACTCTGGTGTTGAGTGACTAGAGTAAGAGTTCCTTTACTCTGATCTTGCACTTCGTAAGTCGCCTAAATGTCTCAATTCTAAATTGTGATAGGAACAGGTGTTATACTTTGACCAGAAATGATCAACTGGTTTTCACTTGGGACCAAACGGAGTACTCCTCCATTAACACCCCGAACGCCCGGGTGGATTTGGAACCATTACAGCGATTTGCAGCTGCATATTTCAAGGTTGCTCCACACCATTTTGGAAGTAGCTAGATGTAGCCAAAACACCCCCGAGGGGATCGACAACAACGGGAAGTATGATTACTTCTAACGTGTTATTCATGTTTGAAGATTTTTCCTCCCATCCACTAAAATGGAGGGGGACCACTTTGGATAACGTCCCAACCGGAAATGACATTGAATGTTGCTCAATCGACACTACCAGCATGTAGACCAGTGCGCTCCGTTATATAATTAAAGACAGAACTTTTGATTAATCTCCGTCCTGGGCGCGGAGCAGGATTATTTGATAGGGAGACCTCCGTTTTTGCCGCTGGGGTGTTAAAAAGGACCATAGCGCCAGCCACCATCAATCTCTCAGTCTAATCACAGCTTAAGCCATATTTTGCCATACTTTTCCCATTGCTAAACTTTTCCCATTGCTAAAGTTTAATAAGTCATGGACATTTTGCTAGACTTCATAAATAATTCAGACATTCACAGTGTATTGAAATAAATGTAATCCAATTACATCTTAAAAAAATCGAACAAAACTACGGGCTATGCGCACCGGGAATGTGGTCAGTTTGTTGAGTGTGGTGGGCGGTGACGTCACAGAGTGCGTTCAGTGTGCCTTATTTATGAATGATTCACACCATTCACACTGAGCAACCCTACCCTCAGGGTAGGGCTGCTCAGTGCGTGCACTCGGCACACCCGGTGCGCAGCGCACTGGATTTTAGAACGCACTGAGTGCACTGAATAAACGAACCACAAGAGAGCACACCAGTGCGTTCAGGGCGCATTTCCGAACCCGCCCTAGAGCGGCCGGATGGCAACCGTGAAGTTCCCAGTTTGACCCCGGGCTCCCCCAGAGTTAGTGTCGAAGTTAGCTTGAGCAGGATTTGATGTGCAGGTTAGTGCCTTGCATGGTTTCCTCCGTCATCGCTGTATGAATGAATGGGTGAATGTAATGCACAATCTATGTGCAGCGCTTTGGGTCAAATCGCTATATAAATGCACCATTTACAGACAGATGCGTGCTGCAGACCCATGCATCGCCAGGCTTTGGCTTTTGTGTATATTTTTTAACCCATTCTGGGCGGGAACCCCTTTTGGTTTTCGCCAGGCTTTGGCTTTTGTGTATATTTTTTTAACCCATTCTGGGCGGGAACCCCTTTTGGTTTGCATTATGTTATGCTTTAGCTATTGAAAAATAGCAGATCTACAAGCTCATAGCGTGCCACCGAGTGGCGCGCTAAGAGCTTGTAGGTCTGCTATTTCTGAAAAACCGAAGAACGACTGACATAGAAACATAGCTTTTTCAGAAAACTGTCAGGACGTAGAAGACATTTTTAGAATCTGATCTCAGGTCAGAATGGGTTCAGTGTATAGGACCACAATGGGATGGGTTCAAGGCTTTGTTTTGGTCATCCTTTTAGCATTGGTTGTGTAATTTGCGAACGCAATGAGCACTTACTATGAGACCTAGCAGATCATGTCTGTCTGTCCCGCTATACGTCCAAATATGGAGTGTGTTGCATCAGCAATCACTCAGCTCCATATACGTCCAAATATGAAGTGTGTTGCATCAGCAATCACTCAGCTCCATATATGGGCACAAAAGGGGCCAGGTCCACATATACAGTAACAGCGGGACAGACACACAGACAGACAGACAGACATGATCTGCAGGGTCTCAGCTGCGTTCGCTTCCCGCGTTTGCGCGTCTTACTGGTTGTGCTTGCTGTACCGTTTGCAACTTGTTAATAAAGTATTCAATCAATCTATCAAAATGGGTCCTGATTGAGAAACACCCACCTGTGCTGCTTTCACACTCTTTCTTCTCAGTGAGGAATGTACGCTGCATCATTAGTCTCTTCATCGTGTGACACTTGTACTTGAGCTCTGGGGTGCCATTTTTGTTCCCTTTGAGAGTACACAAACAAGCGCACGCACGCACACGCGCGCGCACACACACACACACACACACACACACACACACACACACACACACACACACACACACACACACACACACAAAAAGACAAAAACTAATAACCTCACTGACTAATTATTAACACGACTGCCAAGGACGTAATATTACGTCACATCAAATCCAACGCTTGACTGCCAAGGACGCACTATTATGTCCTTTTTATTCTACTATGGTACCACATCAATACAGCATGGAATTGTGGACAAAATCTTTTGCAACGACAACAAAATATTCAAAGTTTTGGGTCTGAGAGGCTAAATGTCATAAAATTTTGATCTGTGGATCAAATGCTAAATAAATAATGGACCTTGATTGGGTTGAAAACCAGTGGTTTAGCCACTTTAACCCTATTTTGTACTTGAGCTAGAATAGCTCATATGCAAGCTCAAAAAATGTCATGGAATTTTTGAAGAATATATAATTGTCTGGCTTTCTGAGTCCTGAGTCTGACATGAAAATGTTTGAGAACCGATGAAAAGCATTTTGTGAAGAAAAAAAAAGGTTAAAGCTATACAAATAGTTTGTTCTAATTATTATTATCATTTAGAAGAAGAAACATACCCTTTGATGGCCCCTCCTCAAACAGCACACAGGTACCCATCACATCTGTAGCAGGGTGGGAGAAAGTACAAGAACATAACTGCTGCTGTCAGGCAGAAACATTGAATGATTTGTATCTCTCCATATTTAAACTTTTTCTGTATTTTTTGGGGACTTTTTTGGGGATCATTTTAATGCATGCTCGGTTCAGTGCAATGCAAATTCTACTTGCATGTCTACATGTACTGTATGAGGTCTGGATGCACACATACAATGAAACTTTGTACCAAATAATGTCAATTATGGTTTTTTTTTTATCTGGCTTCAGAAGACGTGGGTTATACCAAGGAATTCAATTTATTTTTGCCCTTCAGTCGTTTGAGAATGCAAAAGTCGTGCAAGATCAAGATGCAATCTCCAGGTAATTCAACTAGCACGGGGGATATATCCCTCATGCTAGATGAATCACATGTTATATACTAGAATTTCTTTGCTTTGCTGTGGCAATGTGAAGAAGGAAATTGCGGGATTTGACGGCCTCCACTTTACGTTTCAGCTGTGTTTTGAAACCCATTATTGTGCCCTTCCTATGTAGAAGTAACGTGCAGAATCTGTGTGGTCTTAATATTCAGCATTATTGTGTTACTGTTAAATCCTCTATGTAGGGAATTGATTGATTGAAACATTTTGTTCACGATATGTAGAATTGGTACATTTCAAACGAGTCTAGTCAATACAAAAACTGTTACTGTGGACGACACCCCACACTTGTTTCCAACAGGGTCCACCATTTTCAATTCATCAGAACATTTAGAGACGTACCAATATACAATTATATAAAAAACAGGAAATCATCATATATAAAGAAAGTAAAATCCCTTTTTTACTTTCTTTATATGATGATTTCCTGTTTTTTATAGAATTGTATAATGTGTTACTGTTATAATAAATAATGTACAGTATGGGGAAAAAGGGGCAGGGGGAACTCAGACTTAATTTACAGGGGCCAGTTTCGAATGGCAGCCGTCCGTAGACCTGCTCTTTGAGAGCGGTTTTGAAGGAGTCAAGGGATTTACATGTCTTAATGGCTGTTGGTAGGGCGTTCCACATTTTAGTGGCATAGGAGCGGAATGAATTGAATCCCTTGTTTGAGCCGAATCTGGGTTGAATGTACCATACCTTCATAGTCCCCAACAAAAACACACTGCCCAAGTTGCATCATGGGCCTCTCACTGTCGATGTCCTTGAACAGAAAGAGAAGCCTCATTCAGTGTTCAGAACTTCATTCTGACGTGATGGTGAATGTGAATGTCTGAATATGTTCATCATGCATGAATATGTTAATTCTGACGTCATGGTGAATGTCTGAATATGTTCATTCTGACGTCATGGTGAATGTCTGAATATGTTCATTCTGACATCATGGTGAATGTGAATGTCTGAATATGTTCATCATGTCTGAATATGTTCATTCTGTCATATGTTCATCATGCATATATAGGCTACTGAATAATTATACTGCAACTATTTTTTCACAGTTTATGCTTTTATCCCTTAGCTTTTAGTGTTTATTTATTTTCCAATAAAGTTGTTTTTATTTTGTTGCTATTCCTCTGCCCCCATGTAAAGCATCTTTGGGTACTCAGAAAAGCGCTATATAGGTTTGAGTCTGAGATATTATTATTATTATTGTGAACGCAGTGAGCACTTACTATGAGACCTAGCAGATCATGTCTGTCTGTGTGTCTGTCTGTCTGTGTGTGTGTCCCCCCTTTGTGCCCATATATAGAGCTACGTCCAAATATGGAGTGTGTTGCATCAATACGTCACCATGACTCAGCCATAACCATAGTCCCCAAAGCAGCTATACGTCCAAAACCCAAATATGTACGAGCTGCGTTCGCTTCCCGCGTTTGCGCGTCTTACTGGTTATTATACTGTCAGTGTTCACTGCATTTAAACTGCATCAGACATGTTTTACTGCAGATCCTCACCAGTATCTTGCAGCTGCCACGTAACTTGGACAGGTCATTGTTCATTATCCCAGACAGCTCCACCACCACTAGTTGCTCCTGCAGAAAGTAACGTGTGTGGAAACATGAATGAGGAACATGGAACAAAGAACAAATATTCTCAAATCTTCCATTATCTATAGAGCTGTAATAGGTTGGAACTCATTACCAAAGTGCATAACCAATACAAATACAAAATTCACCTTTAAAATCTTGTTAAAAGAACACCTTATGCAAACAATCCTGTAGTAACCCCTGGAAACATATTTCAAATCAAGTATAATGTGTTGAAAGTGATTTTTGTTTGTGAACTATTGTAAGGAATGTCTTTGTTAAAATGTTTGTCTGTGTCGGACCACATGAAGACTAGCTTAATTTTGTCATGGCAAAAGCTAATGGGAATCCTAACAAACAACAACAATAAACAGTGAATGGAGTTCATTCAACTGGGCTATCTTTAGCTATGGCAGTGGGTTTTCAACCAGTGGTCGGGGGACCACCATGCAGTGGGCCTTGAGGGGGTTCACTTCCAGGTGGTCCCCAGCTAAATGATGGAGAGTTGGTAACCAAATGGACCCTTGTAGATCTTTAACTCTTGAGAGCGTAAAATTAAACCAAATGGACCTGGGACTCAAGAGTTGTTGTTGTAAAAAAGAAATCTGCATTACTTAATTTACAAGAAGTCTACACATTTAGAGACAATGTAGAAGAATTGTTATTTTTTATCATGGTGCCAATTAGCCATAGTTCACTTGAAGCTTGTATGACAGTCATGTTTCAGGTGCCACTTAGCTTTGGTCCATAGCCTTACTGCTCTTGCTGCCGTGACGGCGCCACTGCAAACAACATAGGCCTACATGATCATACAGCATGGAATTGTGGGCACTTATCCAACTGTAAGAAAATATTCTTTATTTTTGGTTCCGAGAGGCTATCTCATCAAATGGTGGTCCGTACGGCTCAAATGCCGAATAAATAATGGGCCTTGATATGAAAAGGGTCGAAAACCACTGTTCTATAGTAAGCTAACGCCATGTAAAATAACGAGGATGATGAACATATTCAGATATTCAGTCAGATATTGCCAATGCTAATGCTAAATATATAATACATATATGGGCACATTCATATTCATACCTCCTCTTCCCATTCATCTTCCATAGTCGAATGTCTAGGCTGAAATAAGATTCAAAGCCGAATTATGAATATTGTGTTATTTACTTATTATCATGATACTGTAGCCGAGCCGAGCCGCACACATAAACATAAACACACGCTTAATTCCCTTCCGCGAATCTACGGTGTGCGAGAAGGGTCAAGCCGTGCGTCTACAGACCAGCTACAACAGACTCTAGATTCTATGGCCTACATTATGCGCTCCATATCATTTACTGGACAATTCCCCCAGGTGGGGCTGTTGTCCAGTATTAGATTCATTGAAGCTGATCCATACACTATGACAGTGGTTTTCATGCAAGTACCATTTTTTATTTAGTATTTGAGCCACGGTCCACAGACCACCATTTGATGACATTTCGCCTTAGACTCAGACCCATTTTGTTGTCGTTGTCGAATTGAAGTTGGTAGCATATAGGAGAGACAACAGATAACAAATCTTCTACATTCTCTAATTGTGTAGACTTGTGTAGACAAATTAAGTAAAAATGCAGTATAATTTAACTATTGAGAGCGTAAAATTAAACCAAATGGGTCCATTTGGTTTCATTTTACGCTCTCAAGAGTTAAATATCTAAAGGTCCATTTGGTTACCAACTCTATAATTTAGCTAGGCACCACCTGGAAACCCCTTCTTTGGTTTATTCTTCTCCTGGATTAGGGAATAGTGGACACAAACAGTGGTCTGTGGTTTTCAACCCTTTTCATATCAAGGCCCATTATTTATTCTGCATTTGAGCCAGGGATTGGTATCACATGGTACCACATCAACACAGCATGGAATTCAACGACAACTACATATTCTTTAAGTTTTCGGTCTGAGAGGCTAAATGTCATCACATAGTGGTCCGTGGCTCAAATACAGAATATATAATGGACCTTGATAAGAAACGAGTTGAAAACCACTACATTGGGGCCTTATAGCTCTATGATTGGGGCCTATGATTGGAGCCCATAATTGCTTTTAGAGTCTTCTGGACTGCTGCTGCTGACCTTTGACCTTATAGATTTAAAGCAACATTCAGTGATCTACTAAAGTGTGTGTGCTCCTCCGTCATGTGGAATATCATAATGCTTCTGCTGCATCATGCATGCTGTGAACTCAGTTCAGTGACATGCCTCACTTCACCAAAAAGGTGAAGCCTATCATAGCCTATGACAGATAAAACGCTTTAAAACAGCATTGGTAACATTAGCATTTTAACAAGAATCTTAAATAGCTTTTATTGTCCAGCCACCAGATGGCAGTGTAACCACCCATTTATGCAGACTTTGATTTAGATTAATTGAAGTATTTATTAGCAGTTTGCAGAATTACAGTACATTTCAAGTACAAAAACTGTCAACTGGGAGTGGACGACACCATAAAGTATTACACTTGTTTACAAGAGGGTCAACCATTTTCAATTCATCATAACAATTAGAGACGTACAAATATAGTATAGACTTCTATATAGCCAAAATCATAGAGGAAATCATAGATGAAATCATAGAGGAGGTAAAAAGGGAAAAATATATATACAGTGAGGGGAAAAAGGGGTTGGGGGTGGGATTCAGAATTTACGGGGGTCACTTTCGAATTGCAGCTGTCCGTAGGTGCCCTTTCAGAGAGGTGGTGCTGGTGTCCAGTATTTATTAGATTCATTGAAGCTGATCCATTCACTATGATGATCTCAGGATAAATTAAACAGATCCAACCAGAAATACCCGCCTCCTGTTTATAGCTTATTCTTCTCCTAGAGCAGGGAATTAATTGATTAATTGATTAATTGATTCATTGATTCATTGATTCATTGATTCATTGATTAACAGTATGCAGAATTCGTAGGCCTACATTTCAAACGAAAGCATAACTCAATACAAAAACTGTTACTGTGGATGACATCATGATAAAGCATTACACTTGGTTACAACAGTAGAATGTAGTGGACACAAACACTGTAGTATACATGTACCCTTTTCATATCAAGGCCCTTTATTTATTTTGCATTTGAACCATGGACCACCATTTAATGACATTTAGCCTCTCAGACCCAAAACTTAGAATGTGTTGTTGTCGTTGGATACGATTGGATACGATTGGGACGACAGGGGTCCCAAACATCATAATCATAAAACACTATACAACACAAAAAGAACAGCCCGTTAAAATATGTACCGTGTGTGTGTGTGTGTGTGTGTGTGTGTGTGTGTGTGTGTGTGCCATGTTTACAGGGGACTTTACATAAGTAGGCATGACATAATAGTGGATTTGATATCGAAAGACATCTCTTCCATTTTCAGGTCCTCCATCATGCTTTATAAGCATTCTACTGTGAAGCCGAGGATGTTTAACCTGTGTAATGATGATTCTGTGTTCTCTAACATTTCAGCTAACACCCCTGATGTCATTGTTGTAAATGAAAACCATAGAGAGGTGTTCATTCTCGAGGTCGGCTGTACCTTTGACTATAGCCTGGAAGAAGCCTTTCTAACCAAAGTGCTGAAGTATCAGCAGCTAGTGCAGACCATCTCACAGCTAGGCTACAGATGTAAACTTTTAGTTTTTATCTTTGGCAGCCTAGGGCATGTGTATAAGTTGGTTGTGACCGGCCTTTCCAAAAGGAGAGCCAAGCAGTTAGCGAGGTACTGCTCAGTTTCAGCCATTATAGGAATCCGCTCCTTTATCCATGATTTATGTCTGCTGCCCTGTGTCCGACATGTCAGCTGTACTGTATGTAACGATGCTTTGCCGTCCATGCACGTTGTAACTGGCTGCTCTCCCACTGTCAAACTGCACTGGCAGTGTTTATGTCCTTTGTACAAGGTATTCCCTATACTTCTCATTATGTGGACATAAATAAACATTTCAAGTGTGTGTGTGTGTGTGTGTGTGTGTGTGTGTGTGTGTGTGTGTGTGTGTGTGTGTGTGTGTGTGTGTGTGTGTGTGTGTTGTGTGGAAAAAGGCAGACGACTATAGCAAGATTATTCTATCTAGGTAGGCCATAATATGCTGCATGTGCCTGGAGAAAATGCTGTGTTCAAGATCAATTAAGTCTAATATTTGAATCTTATGATATTGACGGGTGTGTGTGTGCTCTCCAGAAACCTTGACTGGGACTGGAGGAATCATGCCATTACTGTCGGTTGTTTGGCTTGTGATATATTCGAAAACCCCAGATCAATAGTGGAATGAGTTGTATTTGTGTAAAGCCACCAGGCATCATCAAAATGTCACTTGGTCCATCAAATGGAAGATGGGACGGGTGAGCAGCAGACTTAATGAGGCCTGAGCGGGCCGCGTGGTGCTGCTACTGCTGCTTTATATACATGCAACCTGTTTCAGTGGCGCTGTGATGAAACCAGAATGAATTGATGCCTTGATCAAATATTGTCCTCTGATTTATAGGGGTGGAGTTTTGAGCGGACGGTGACTCTAATAGATGCCTAGAAACAAGCAACAAGCAAATACCATCATTGTAACCCACTGAGGTGACTGTAATAGATGCCTAGAAACAAGCAACGCTTCAAATACCATCATTGTAACCCACTGAGAGACGATTTGGTGCTGCAAAACCTGCAGTGGACTCATCAGTTGAGTGACGTGCACTCCTGCAAGTGCCAACTCAGCACTTCCTGTATATTACCTTTGAAATACAGACAAAAATTAGAAGATGGTTTTCCTTTTGTATGTATAGAGAATACTGGAATACGAATAGGGTAATATTTTACTTTATTAAGAGAGCTCACATTATACATTTTCAAACAATGGTAAATGGTGCATTTATATATCACTTTTTTTTGTAATCCAAAGCGCTTTACATAGATTGTGTATTACATTCACCAATTCACACACACACACACACACACACACACACACACACACACACACACACACACACACACACACACACACACACACACACACACACACACACACACACACACACACACACACACACACACACACACACACACACACACACACACACACACACACACACACACACACACACACACACACCGATGGCAGAGGAAACCATGCAAGGCACCAACCTGCACATCAGGAGCAATTAGGGGTTCAGCGTCTTGCTCAAGGACACTAAAATGGTGCATTTATAAATGGTGCATTTACACTATATAGCACTTTTATCCAAAGCGCTTTACACAGATTGTGTATTACATTCACCAATTCACACACACATTTATACACCGATGGTGGAGGTAATAGGCACCAACCTGCACATCGGGAACAATTAGGGGTTCAGAGTCTTTCTCAAGGACACTTCGACACTAACTCTGGGGGAGCCCGGGATCGAACTGGGAACCTCACGGTTCCGTCCGCTCTATTGGCTACCCCTGAGTTACTGCCGCCCAGACCAACAAACAACAATGGAGCCTTATATGAAGAATAATATCATGCAGTCCAATCATTGATTTAAATAAATAACAAATTACATACGTAAACCAACTTGAAGGGGGGAGGGGAGTGCGGGGGCATTCCCAACACCTTAGCCCTCCTTCCGTTTCTGTCCTATCATCCATCTCTGGACCATGGTAGGGTTGTCATGTCGACCAACCCACAAGTTACTATGACAACGGCTCAAATGGAAGCACTATAGCCGGGGAGGCTATTGCCTCCTTGGGGATGGAGGAAGGACAGAGCGAATGTGAGCAGAGGCACAAACGTAACCAGGAAGACACTAAACTGGAGGATAAAGCCAGGTCAACGTGAAGTGTGCTCATGTGAACTTGAGTATGCATGCGTGTTTGTGTGTCTACAAACACATGAGTGCTGACTCTGAAAGTGTACACAATTTAAACACTGTGTATGTGTATACTGTACCTTGGCCTGTGGAGAAAATATGCATGCACTTTGTTGTATATGAATAGTGAAAATATAGCGATCTACGCTCACAACGCATTGTGATTTTGTAGATCTTCTGTTTTTGCTATATTTGGAAATTGTTACTTTTTTAATTGATTTTTTTGTATGTCTTTATTTAATCTTTTGTCCATAAATTCATGTTGAAAGTGGTTAAGTGTTACTCCACTGAATCTTTGCATTCAAAGTGGCTCCCCTCCCAGATGAGGCATACTGTGTGTGTGTGTGTGTGTGTGTGTGTGTGTGTGTGTGTGTGTGTGTGTGTGTGTGTGTGTGTGTGTGTGTGTGTGTGTGTGTGTGTGTGTGTGTGTGTGTGTGTGTGTGTGTGTGCGTGCGTGCATGTACTGTACCTCTCCTGTGTGTGATGTATTACAGTCCCTGCCCAATACCATACCCCAGGGCAGAAAGGGGAGGGGGCAGGGGAGGGAGCGACATTAAGGACCCTCCAAGGTGTCAGATGGTTCCCCTGTTAGCCCCACATTTTGTCATATAAATGTCATAAAGACAAGTTCCGAATTGGGGAGGTTTTGGCTTTCCCTCTGCCTGGGGTGGGTGTGGTGTGTGTGTGTGTGTGTGGGGGGGGGGGGGGGGGGGGTTGGGGTAGTGCTATGCTTAATTGCCCCATTAGTGGTGACAGGGTAAATTGGTGGAAGGGCTAACTATATATTACAATGAAAACAACAACCATTGGCACACACCTGAGGGCATGGTAATGATGTTGCATGGTACAGTATACTGCTTTTGGTGTGTGTGTGTGTGTGTGTGTGTGTGTGTGTGTGTGTGTGTGTGTGTGTGTGTGTGTGTGTGTGTGTGTGTGTGTGTGTGTGTGTGTGTGTGTGTGTGTGTGTGTGTGTGTGTCAAAAGATGGATGACATGTGCTTTTGAGGCTTTAGCATGAACTAAATATTATAATTCATTCTTTATTATTTATTATGTATTATCCTGCTATAGGGTCAGGGTAGATCCTGGACTCTATTGCACATACATGGCCAACAACAAATCATTTATTATTCTATTCTATTTTTTTCCACGATATTATCTTGAAATATGGCCCAGGAAAAGATTCAAGATAATATTGTGGGGGGGAAAAATAGACATGGGGTGTTACATGCCATCGCTGTCAGGTGGAAACCTTGCATGTTCCAAACCGTTCCTTTTTTGTTACCATTTGAAAAATAATAAGTGAAAATAGTGTTGTGTGAGCTTGTAGAGCCGCTATTTTCACTATTTTTGTGTGACACTCATCATGGTCAAGCATAATGCAGGTTAGTTGAACACACACACACACACACACACACACACGCACACACAAAGCCTCAGATTAAGTCAAAATTCTGCATGTGTTACACATGCATGCTTGATGCCCATCTCAATATATATACAACTGAATGCATGCAAGAATTAATATAGTTCATACAAATTTCTTAATGCAAGAATTTGAATGATTTTACAAATGTTAAATTAACTGATTATTGTTAATCAATATATGTTTGATTTCTTAAATGTGAATTTATATATATTTTTTTAAATCAGAATGGTTGTTTCTTTCCATTTTTAAGATTTTGAAATATACACTTCCATAGGTGAACTATAATTTATTCAATAGACATAATGAAAGACAATCATTTGTGCAATAGCTACAAGAGATTAAAATATTGTTTGCATTGCATTAGAACATTTAAGGCCAAATACAATTTAGAAAACTGTGTTTTTTTTGCTTTGGACATTTTAACATAAAACGTTAGAATATATATTTATTTAGAAATATCATATTCATTTTGGGGGAAGAAATATTATTTTACACATGAGGATACGTATGCTATATGTGCATGTCTAATAGGCCTAAATTAAATACATTTTAAAAATAGCCTACGCATGCACACACACACACACACACACACACACACACACACACACATTATTGTAGGCTATATATTTTGCCCGTGAAAAGCTATAACTGCATTTTGAAATCCTCACAAAAAGATAGCCTGGTATAGCTATAAGGAAAATGTGCACAATAATATGTTTATAGGACGACACAAAAGCCGCTGGTATATTGTCTACTCTGTATCCTAACCTATGATAGGATGATGATAGGCCTTCATGGTTATCCTATACGCCCGTAAAGTCCGCAAAGCGGTGCAGCCATATATGCCTATAGGCTACACACACCGGCTTATACGTTCTTACCTGTTTTGCAATCGTATATATGCCACTGTCTGCAGGGCAAGCCTATATATACCGAGCGAGCCTGCATTGGCTGTTAATATAACTGGCCAAAGAATCAATGCAGATGATATGGATATGGGACTATTATGTATATGATTATAGGTATGTAGTCAAATGAAAGTAACAAGGCCTAAATAAAGCAACGCAGCGCACATGCTAATATTAAAGCAAAGAAAAAGTCAAACCAACACAAAGAAAATTAAAGGCAGGACAAATAGCCTATATTATCAAATAAAGACAGAGGTCAGCTTTCACAATTAAAGCCATGAAGTGAAGGGTAACTATATTTTGTCTCGAAACTATATAGTGTAGTTTTGCCTTACTAAAATATGGTCGTGGAGATGGACAGATTGCACATCTAGCGTGAAATCCACAATGGAATTATCATAACAATAGCAGGGCCAAAGAGGGGGCTGGAGGACAGAAAGAATAAGGGGAAAAAAGAAAACGAAGGGACCTTCCTCGGACATCTCTTGGCGATAAACACAGCAATGGGTTAACTTGTCTATACGTGAATTCATGCAATTTAGTTTTCACCCAAAATAAATAGCCAAATTTGTCACAAACCAATGTCCGAAGCACCAGTTATAGCATTTATATAATTAGGCTATATGCATATAGGTAGGCTATATCTATCTATTCAGTTCAACATCTCGGGGCCGAATTATTGGAGATTTTATTCAAATCACATTTTAGGTCCATCATGGTTACTTGTAAGGCCACATATACATTTGTCACTTACTCGCTTTATTTACATTGTTTTAAACTCAATATTTCCAAACCATACATACGACCAAGAAGCTTGCCAATAAGAACATATAAGCCTCAAATGCTTTTTATTATGTCCGCAAAAAAGTGTAATAATGAAATAATGGAAACAATTCCCATTGTTAGAGGATATTCCGAAAATCTGTTCCAATATGAATGTGTATAAGCCATGGAAGGGTTAACCTATTGGATGCATTGTATTTGTTTTTACAATTAATATTCAACATTTAAACGAGTATACATTCTGCATACTTTTTTCTCCACGTATATGTTTTGTCTCCTCACCCCCCCCCCCCCCCCCCACCCCCAACCCCCGCCCCTCCCTCTTTCTCTATCGCGGAATCCTATTGATCCAAACGGCCTAATTAGCGGTGTCTGCGCAATTACGCACATGCGCACTGGTGGCAATCTCAGCCATTTTTTGAAGGGAAAACTAATTAAGCAGGAATAAAGAGCCAAGTGTTTTTTTTTCCTTTTTTTTTTTTTTTACATCCTCTCCTCAGTGATCAGAACTCATTCTACCTCTCTGGAGCTCGCACACACACACCCCTCTCCTCCGCCCCGTCCCCACATCGTCTGTTTACTATAGCCTCTCTATGTAGCTTTAATTACACTGTTGTTTGGCCACAACTTGTCTTGGAACGCCGCCGCCGCTGCTGCTCTGCTCTCTCCCCTTCTTTTTTCCGCCCCGACAAACGCATAAGGAACATTCAAAAGGAATGAGTGGGCTTTCCATGTCGCTGCTCGTTCTCTGGATTACTGCACGTTCCTCCGCCGCGTACGATCAAGCCGAGTCCTCCCAACAGCGCCGCTGCAGAGATGTAAGTCAGTCTGCATTTGTTTACAATATTCTTCACCCACGGAGGAGGGATAGCCGTGCGGTAGGCAGCTGTGGTGTTGGGTCGCATTAGTGGACGTACTGTAGCCTCTCTGACTATATTATATGCACGATTCCCAATCCAAGCTGTTGTTGTTCTGCATGTCTGTGCGATATATATGCCGTATAGTTCACCTGTTACTGGTGTGTAACTACAGTATTGTTCGCCCCTGCCTTTTTGGCTTGAGGAGTGTGGCTCTCTCCTCTCTGTAAACAAAGACAAAAGTATAAGCAAGCCTGCATGCTTCGCGGACGCTGGTTTGTGATTTGACTGTTGACAACACAGACGGAGATCTGTGTCGTTCTATCTACTATTCTCTCGTGGTGCGTTTTAACGTTATGATTTCTGAATACTCTCAGGCTGCTCTCTGTTATTACCTTGAGACAGTAGTGGCTGGCACGTCCCTTGTATCCTGTGTGCAGTCCATTGGGTCTCGTTCAGCTGTCAGTTGTGTTCAAAACAGCATTTGCATAATATGTCCTGTAATGATGAGAAATAAAAAACCACACATTTCCAGTTTTTTTTGTTTTCTCTCTCACACTCTCTCACTCTCTCACTCTCACTCACTCACTCACTCTAACACACACACACACACACACACACACACACACACACACACACACACACACACACACACACACACACACACACACCTAAGTCTATGAATGCATAATGTAGATTTCCCCCCCTATGTTTTGGATTTAGGTTATAACAGCATAGTAATCTCAGTATTTCTAGCAACGGTAGCCTGTTAATGCAATTTCCAGCATAATTTCATAATAATAATTTTTCTGTCATCTATTGTGTGATGAACCTGAATCACACGTGTGGAAAGCATGGCAGGTCAGGCAGGATGTATTGTACATTTATTAACACATAGCCTGCACACACGCACGCGCACGCGCACACACACACACACACACACACACACACACACACACACACACACACACACACACACACACACACACACACACACACACACACACTTACACGCTGTTAAGTGATGGTTTCCCGCACTTGTGATCGATAGGGAGCCAGGAATGCTTGTATAAATAGTTACATTGCCGATAGACTCAAGTTATTGATTGTCGTGTAAATGAAAATCTTTATTAGATTAGGGAATGATCCTGGGTCTGCTGGCAGGAAGGCTTCAGCCTGTGTGGAGGACAGTGGACAGCTGCAGTGGCCAAGGGTCTGTGGCCTGTGACATAAACATAGTACATTAAAGCACCATCAGAGTGCCAATATGAGCCATATATCTCAGAGCTGCAGAGAGAGGGGAGAGGGGGAGGTGGATATATACAGCAGGGGAGAGTGGTGGGGTAGATAGAGGTTGGTGTTGGCGCAAAAAAGGGTGGGGGGTGGTCTGGTTGAGCAAGAAGGTGAAAGGGTACATTAAGGTCTTCCGTTGATTAAAAAAGGTCAGTAATGAGATTGTAGGAGAGAGAGAGGGCAAGAGAGAGATGTATTCCTTCTCATCTGCCACTCATCAATCAGACAGAGGAGGAGGAGAGGACCAGTAATTTTTCGGAGAAGGCATTGTACTGATGTATTGACTTTGTCTTAAATTGCTGTTGACATCATCTGCAAAAGCTCATCACTTCAATTCTGGGGATTTTCATTATGTCCTTGATTTGACAGCCAATATGGTCACCTGTGTGGCTGTGTGATTAAATTTGATTCTCGTGAAAGGGAGAGAAAAAAAATCAATGGTTGTTATTTATAAACATGCTATTACATAAAAAAAGAAAATTGTATATTGTTTGTACATCCAGCTTTTAGTTACCGTCGTCCACAAACTTCGTCTTAAACAAACTTTTACGTCATAGTGGAGCAAATTGGCATAGTGTTTATTTTACGTCATGATGATGTACGATGATATGAGCGCCCCTCATTTCACACGGGTGTGATTTTTATGTTACAAAAGACACGTACAGTCGTGCTACCACTTCATTGTTGCACAATATATACATTCATAATTAATAAAACTGTAACCTACTTGAAAAAAAAGGTTTCATTATATACATTACATTCATTCATAATGTACACAATATGAATTATATACAATTCCACTTAAGTGTCTGTGTATTCTCTTCTCTTTAGTCTTTACTTACGTAATTACAGAGTGTGGGTGATACAGTTTGTGCTACGCTTAGTTCCATATGATTCCCATAACATTTCAGTACTGATCTCTGTACCAGGCAGTGAATCTAACACAGGCTTAAAACCATGTTCCTCTATCCTCTTTCATCTAAGCATGGCAATTTAGTCGAAGCCCCTTTTAGCTTGGAAGTCTTTGGTTCTTTATATAATCCAATCCCCGAAGGAATATTATAGACCTCCCGTGTAGCCTTTACCCGCATTCCTCTACCTAGTTTAGCGCTCATGCTATTGATTTTCCCATTAAGGGCTAACGCTAACCCCTGAGTAACCGTGGCTGTGTGTTGCACACTGTGAAGGCTGTATTGAACAGACGATACCCAGGGACCCTAATCAATGGCCTCCAGTGTTATGCAATATTATTTACCTGAACTCACACGTGCATTTGTTATTTCTCCATTGTTTATTTTCCTTTTCTGTTTCTCTGTCTCTTCGTTTTCTCTCTCTTTCTCTCTCTCTCTCTCTCTCTCTCTCTCTCTCTCTCTCTCTCTCTCTCTCTCTCTCATACAGGTGGGGTGGTGATGAGTGGCTGCTGTAGCCCGTGGTATGGACAGCAGTGAGGGAGGAGGGGAGGGAGGGGGGGGAGAGGAGAGAGATGCTGACCTCAGCCCCCAGGCTTTATCTCTTCCTCTCCTGACCCCGGCGGTCATTCCTGAGCAGGGGTTGTCTTCTCGTACCTCAGCCTCGGCCCCTGCCAAAGAGCCCCTGACCCGGCCTCCTCATTCGGAGGAGGAAGAGGATGAGGAGGAGGGGGGGGCAGAGGGGTTCCAGGCCAGAGAAGAGACCCTGCAGCGGAAAGAGGGGAAAGGAGCAGGCGGACATTTACAGGGGAACGTAGGGTGTCAGAAGAAGCAGAGGGAGGACGACGGGGACGGATATCCTTTAGGGCGAGAGCAGAAAGAACAGGAGGTGTATGCAGGCGTGGGAGAGGAGTCACTCGCCGGGGGCCTCCCAGCAGCCCTCGGCAGCGGAGACGGAGAGAAGGAAGAGGAGGAGGCCATCTCAAACCAAAGCCAAACCAAATCCAAATGTTCTTTATTACCTCAACAGAGCCAGCACAGCTCTTCTTCCAGCACTGCAATGGCCAGCGGCACACCCGACAGCAAAACAACCGCCTCTCCAAAGCCCTCCCCTTCTCCTTCCACCTCTCCAAAGCCCTCCCTTCTTCTCTCCGCCTCTCCAAAGCACTTCACTTGTCCTTCCTCCTCCTCCGCCCCGCTGAGCGAGACAGAGTTAAAAGACATTAGGGGAGATCAGGGCTGGATTTCTGGGTTTCCTCAGAGCTTTAAGTCCCAGCAGTTTGCCCTGGCATTCCCCCTGGCGGGCACCGAGTCTGACGATGCACCCGCTGAGGATGATTGGTCGACAGGGGTTCCTCACACTTCCATTGCTAATGGAGTTGGTGCCAAAGCTCCAGAACCAAATGACAGCCAGGTAGAGAAAGAGGTGGATGACGAGAGAGACAAAGATGG
This sequence comes from Protomyctophum bolini, assembly GCF_963924005.1. Lineage (NCBI taxonomy): Eukaryota > Metazoa > Chordata > Actinopteri > Myctophiformes > Myctophidae > Protomyctophum > Protomyctophum bolini. Next base: position 30,926,381 of record NC_137865.1, read on the forward strand.
GGGAGAAGACGCGGAAGCTGTCCTTAAAAACCTCAACCAAGACCTCTCTCCCAATTCCCTGACTAGCCACATGACCATAATGCACTCACGCAACTCCTGCAAGACGCTCAAATGTCCCAAGTGCAACTGGCACTACAAGTCCCAGCATACACTGCAAGTCCACATGAAGGAGAAACATCCCGAGACGGCTGGCCAGTGTGTGTGCGGCAACTCCGGGGGGAAGTGTGTGTGTGGCGGTACCACGCGAGGCGCGTGTGGGTACTGCAACTCGGGGAAGCCTCACCCGCGCCTGGCCCGCGGCGAGACCTACGCCTGTGGCTACAAGCCCTACCGCTGCGAGGTGTGTGACTACGCTACCTCATCGAAAGGCAACCTCAGCATACACATGCAGTCGGACAAACACCTGAACAATGTGCAGAACGGGGGACTCTCCAACGGCCACGTGCACGCTTCCCACAACGCAGGAGGCTCCGCCAACGGCCACATGGTGGACGAGCAGTCGTACAAGGTCGTGCTCCCCACGCACACGCCCGTTGCCCAGCCCGCTGGCGGCAAGGTCACGCAACCACCCACACACAACCCGCACTCCCACGGCAAACGGTGGCGCTGTGACGTGTGCGACTACGAGACCAGCATCGCCCGCAACCTGCGCATACACACCACCAGCGAGAAACACACGCACAACATGCTGCGGCTCCAGAGAGGCTACTATCTGTCCCACTGCAGGACTCTGAGTCCTCAGCTCAAACACCTGCAAAACACAGGTGAGGAATCATGATGTTGTTTATCGTTAAAGGACCACTTTTCAACCAATCTTCGTATAATTGGTCCTCACTAATGTTCATGATAAAATACCACAACATTTTCCCTACTCGATCTGTGTCTCATAGGAGGGCCGTGGGCAGTTCAGAAACCCGTCCACCACTGACATCTTCGTTAGGCAGATTTTTTTAAACAAGATTTACAAAAGAATATACCGTATTTTTATTATAGTGAGAACGATGGCTTCCATTTTCACATTGCAACTTTTCAGGAATAGAAAACCTGCAGTTTCTATTAGCTTGGAATCCCCATCGATGATGTCACTGGTGGACAGGTTTCTGAACTGCCCACAGCCCTCCTATGAGACACAGACTTAGTAGAAAACAAGCTATTTTATCATGATTATTAGTGAGGACCAATTATATGAAGATAGGTTGAAAAGTGGTGAAGTGGTCCTTTAATGGCTAATTTATGCTGTGATTTCATATAATTGAACTGAAGAAGGTAGTTTAATAAAAATCGGAATGAAGTGTTTCTCTGCGACTATGTTTTAAGGTGGCGAGTTGTCCCTGACCATGCGGCTGACCAGTCAACAAGTCCCGGAGCAAGCGGTCACCCTCGGCTTGGCGCTCACTCCCTCCCCGTCCCCCTCCCCTTCACCACCCCCTGCCCCTTCCCTGTCCCCCACTACCACCACACCGTTCTCCCAAGGTGTGTTCCAGTGCCTGGTGTGCTCTAGCTTCTCCTGCGACAGCTTGGAGTCTGCAGAGCAGCACCTGAACGCCCCACGCTCCCTGCCCCAGTCCGAATGGTGCTCCCTGGTCGCTGGGGGCTGCCACTGCAGGCTGTGCGGCTACACCACCCCGCTGAGGGCTAACTTCTCCCTGCACTGCCAGACGGACAGACACCGCACCAGGTAGGTACCAGTGGTGTAATAAACCTAGCCCCAAACCACACCAAAGGGTCGTCTTTGACGTGGGTCAAACAGTTGACGTGGGTCGATGTGGGTCGACGTGCAACAGGACGTATCACACCACTGGGATGAACGCTAAAACAGTGTCGTCCCGTCTCAAACCTTTGGTGTGGTTGGGCTCTAAAGCCCAAACCACACCAAAAAAGGGGCTCCCGTCCTGAATGGGTACATTCTGATGCTAATACCTTTACTCAAGTGCTTTTTTAATTCCTGAGTTTTACTTGTAACGGAGTAGTTCTACATTGCAGTATTGATACTTTCACCTAAGTAAAACAATTGCAACAAAAACAAGAGTACTTTTTCCACCACTGCCATGCAGGTACCAGCTGGCTGCTCACCTCCAGGAGGGCGGAGCTGACAGGGGCGGCCCGGAGGGAGCAGCCCTCCTCGCCAAGGGCAACCCGGTACAGCTGCGGTGCAGCCTGTGTGACTACGTGACCGGCAGTCTGGAGAAGCTCCGGGGACACTCGGTCAGCGCGCACCACCAGGCCAGCGTCAGGGTCTACAGAGTCAGTACTACACACAAACAAATGTTCAGATACACTCAACATAACCCGGTCGATGGCAAATTTTGCACACACACTCCCTGGATGCCCCAAATTGTCCAGAGCGGCCCAGGAGGCTGATTCTGTCCAAAAATCCCGTAAATCATTACACACTATCTCTATAGTCATGTGTTCAAGACGGATCTGTCCGATATTTCAGATTCCATCCTATTTGGCTAACATAACAATTTGCAGGATTTACTCAAATCAAGAACACAGCGTGCAATTTATGTGAAATCTTTTACAGACTTTCCTACTAGGCTAGAGGAATATATCCCACCCTTTTCACATTGGCCTGTTGTAGCACCACCAACAGGTGGATTTTAGCAAAACCCATTTATTTACATTACTCATGCTATACACTATCTCTACAGGAATTTACGTGAAATCTTTCACGCACTTTCCTACTAGGCTGAGGAATATATCCCACCCTTTTCACATTGGCCTGTTTTGCAAAACTCATTTTTGGAACAAAATGCCTCAAATCATCCAATTGTCATCAAAGGCATAAGAACAAATGTCACCCTTTTCACATTAACCTATTATAGCGCCACCAGCAGGCCATAACCTGACCTGCCCTGGTGGAGACCTGTGCCCCGGGGGGCGCTTTTTCTAGTTTTTCTCTTGTATAAAATAGGTCTGAAGTCCTTAAATTGACACTTTACTGTGTGTAAAGTGTGTGTTGAGCACATGAAGCAAATCATCTGGAGACCCCCTCAAAATAATTTGGGGACCCCCCTGGGTCTTATAGGACCATCCCGCTGCCAGTACTAATCACCGTCTGTCCACAGCTTTGGCCATATAGTGTACATAAAGATTATTTCTAGTGATGCAAGATATAATCGGTAGCATATCGAAATCGGCCATATCGGCCATAAAAATGCCATATCGGTGTCTGATCAGTCACAGATATTGATAACGCCATAATAATGTGACCTTCAATGGCCCTGTCGCTTTTGTTTTGTGTATTTCTAATCTTTGTAGGCAGCAAAATCCGTATAATATCGGAATCTTTCAGAATCTGTATCGGTGGATATGACCCTGCAAAAAATCGGATATCGGTCATAATTTCATAATCGTGCGCCTCTAATTTTATCCTGTTAGGGTAGGGATAGCGTTTCCCCTCCATCATTACAACGTTACTTACCTGAATAATTGAGTCAGTGTTGTTTAGACATCATTATGCAGTTAACCATTGATTTGCCCCGGTGTCCCTATTTTGGTCAAACTTTCTGTTTTTGTATTGTTTTACTTTTTATTGCAAAAATGACTATTTCCAAATGACTCCACATAAAACACAACGATAAAGGAACCATGAAGTTTACTGTGTTGAAATACCTATCTCAAGCAAGTTGATTTTCATGGTCGGCAGTGCAGTCAAGTATACCTTGAGTCTTTTAGTCAGTTGGCTAAACATGCCAGACAGCTGGCATTGTCCTTTACGTTTAAATCACTCTCTCTGTGGCTTAAACATGTCAGTGTGCAGACCACATAGCCGCAACATCCTGGCTTTAATTCCTATCTCAGGACATGTGTTGCATGTCATCCTTCCTGCCTGTCCACATTTTATTGTCTCTCCACTGTCAGTTAAAGCATACATGGGCAACTGGCGGCCCCCACTTTCAGGTTAATAATGATATATTATTGATTTCAGCTGTTGCAAACATGACCTGCTTTAATTACTTCAGTCTATAAATGAGTAGCTTAATGACTAATACAATGTTGTCTTTTTATGTCCAATGTATGTGCATTAAATTTCATATAGTTAACATAAGTATAACTAAATGCATTTGAAATTAAAAAATATATATTTTCAGGATTCCAACTCAAGAATAGCACACAAATTCAATTCAAATATAGCAAAAATAGCAGTTCAACAAGCTCAAAATGCGTCGCATGAGTTTTGAGCTTGTAGATATGCTTTCTTTCTTCTTTTTTTTTTATATTTGTTTTTGGCTTTTGTGCCTTTATTGATAGTTACAGTGAAGACAGACAGGAAAGAGGGAGAGAGAGAAGGGGAGAGACACGCAGCAAAGGTTGTCATGAACGGGACTCGAACAGTGAACACACAACACGCTGTCAGGCCAGAGCCTATATGTGGCATGCGCCTGGACCACTAGGCCAGCGGGTGCCCAGATCTGCTATTTTTAATGAGACAGTATATGCAATGTGGCCCTCTGGAGTAAGTGTGGAAATATAGTGGCCCTCTCCATCTTCAAAGTTGCCCACCCCTGAGTTAAAGCAAACAAGAAAACTCCCTCTCTGGTGGAGTGTTTAAAGTGCAAGACCACTTTGGTAGAGGTTAGGGTTGTGTAGTTACCTTGCCATGTAATTCCAAATGTGGAAAATAAATAATATTTCATTAATCCCGGCGGGTAAAGTGTTAAGAACAATTAACCATTTTACAGACTTATAGTGAAGCAACATATTCTAATTGTGTTTCGCTTTATTTTCTCTCTGTGTGTTTTTGCAGTTCCTGCAGCAGTATGATGGTGAGGTTGACGGAGGCTCGTGGATGTTCCACTGTCTACTCTGTAACCATTCGTCCTTGTCCAAACTCCAACTACTGAAACACAGCCAAACGCCGACTCACCAACAGAGGGAGGGCCTGCTACAGCTGCAGCCAATGGGAGGAGAGGAGCTGGCAGCCATTTTTACCATCAGGAAAAGCCCTGACGATGTCACTGGTACGACAGCTCTGTATGAATTGTATTATGTGGAAAGGAGAGAGAGTGCGCCTGTGTTTGCTCACATCAGAGACAGGGCAGAGGAATAACATGAAAAGAAAATGAATAATGGCTGCTGGTCAGATATTGATCAGGTAAATTGATTAGTCAATACACATCCTTGTTACATCCCCAATCACCCCCGACAACAGCTAACTAGCACCTGCTAATCAATGGACCAATAGAATCCCTTGGAAACAGAGAGGAGGGTGTCAGCTGGTCACCAAAGAAAACAGTACATGAGATAAATGTAAAGGACTGCCATGCTTTGGAGTGTGTCACTTGCCAGTTTAACCACAGAGATTAATAGTCCCAGCACTTGCGAATGAGGTCTATCCGGTGTCTCGTCTCTGTGTGGATTAAGACCTATCCCTATCGGGGTGAACTGATGTGCTTTAAGTCTGTATTAACTCCACTCCACCTCTGAAGGGGAATCTAATGAAGAATCAATTCCTGATCAATAGGGTACGGAGGCAAGCGAGGGGAGTGGAGTGTGCTTGGAAGACATTGGTCTTTATTCAGTGGTGCTGTCGAGAGAGGGTCATATAAACTGCCATTAGCCAGAGACCTGGCAAGGACATATGTACAACCACGTATGCAAGTTAATGCGATTATTTGTCTTACCGCCGTCCCCAGGAGAGTTGAGTGAGGACATGGAACCTTGCTGTGAGACCACCACTGGACCTCTGGACCAAACCAAAGACACATGGAACCTGGGGGTGAAGCAGATTCCTAAAGAAATAGGTTGGGTTGCATCTACCTCTAAAACCATTACCATTACATTTCAAAATACATTATTTTTGAATTGAGCTAAATGTTAGCATATTCACATCTACTGTATATGTTTTTTTCCCTATTAAAGATGAAACCCTTGTCGATGAAAGGGAGAAGAGAGACTTGCTTCCTCCAGCCAAGCGTCCATCCTCTGGGTTTGAGGAAATTGAAAAGCCTGTCTCACCTAAACGCCCTAGAATACACCAGCAAACTGAGAACCAGCAGGTGAACATGGCAGTATTTTACCATAAAAGTGGGTTCGAAAGTAATTATATATAATGATGCAGATATACCATTAAATTAATTATAATGATGCAGATATACCATTACATTCACGTTGTCACCAGTGCAGAACATTACATCCAAAAGGAGATGTTAACCCATTTTGACCTGAGATCAGATTAAAAAAAAGTTCTTCGATTTTTCAAAAATAGCAGACCTACAAGCTCGTAGCACGCCACTCGATGGCGCGCTATGAGCTTGTAGATTGCTATTTTTCAATAGCTAAAGCATAACATAATGCTAACACCAAAAGGGGTTCCCACCCAAAATGGGTTAAAAAGACAAAAACAATGCTTATGGCAAAATAAATTTATATTTGCTTCCAGTAGCCCTCAAAGTAAGAAATACAGCAATAGTGGCACAAATAATAGAAAACTAATCCAAAAGATCAGTGGTTTTCAACCCTTTTCACATCTAGGCCCATTATTTATTGGGCATTTGAGCCATGGACCACCATTTGATGACTTTTAGCCTCTTGCGTTACCAACTCTCCATCATTTAGCTGGGGACCACCTGGAACCACCGCAAGGACCACTGATATACAGTAGATGAATCATAATGACTGCCCTATGTAACTTTCCTCTTCGACCCTGGATTTGAACCCGGTTTCCTGCGCAACTCAAGTGCTGAAATTGTTACCATTGAGCGAATAGAGCCTGCCTGCTTGCTCGGGATACATTTTTTGTTTATATCTGTTCTAGATGATGTGGAAAACACAGTGATGTTATTTTACTTCCGCATCCAGGAGATCCGGCGTTAGGTCTGCCTACCGTTTCCTAAAGGAACAGCGCCTTATATATTTTCTTTCTTTCCGCCAGAACAGTGGTCCATATACAGTACACACTATCAACGGAATTCAGTAAAAAAATGGCTAGTACGGAACTCTCCTTTAATGTGGTTAAAGGTGTTTCTGACCACACTGTCTTGTTTCAGACTATCCAGTGCCCTCTGTGCCAGGTCAAACTGACCACACTGTCTTGTTTCAGACTGTCCAGTGCCCTCTGTGCCAGGTCAAACTGACCACACTGTCTTGTTTCAGACTGTCCAGTGCCCTCTGTGCCAGGTCAAACTGACCACACTGTCTTGTTTCAGACTGTCCAGTGCCCTCTGTGCCAGGTCAAACTGACCACACTGTCTTGTTTCAGACTGTCCAGTGCCCTCTGTGCCAGGTCAAACTGACCACACTGTCTTGTTTCAGACTGTCCAGTGCCCTCTGTGCCAGGTCAAACTCCCATACCCACACCTGAAAGGACATCTTACGCACCTGCACAGTGTGGCTCAGGACTGCATGGAGAAGCTCATCAGCGTGGTAAGCACTTGCATGTCTGTGTGAAACAACAATACAAACCAGTGTTGATTTTGACAGAAAATTTTGATTTTAGTTTTAGTCTCTTGAATAGTTTTAATTTAGTTTTGGTCACATTTTAGTCACCTGGAAAGTTTTAGTGTTAGTCTAGTTTTCCCGATGGCCTTTACTGCATGTCACCCCCCCCCCCCCCCCATCTCTCTCCCCATATCCTGTCAACCCACTTTCAATCTATCCCTCTACAAAAATAATAAAATAAAGGTGAAAGCCAAAAAAAAAAAGAAAAAGTATTTTGGCTGGCCTTGATGCCGCCGTAATGATGTAATGTTTTTCCACTTGCTGAAAATTTGAGATCTACAAGCTCACAACATGTCGCGTTGTGAGCTTGTAGATCGGCTATTTTCAGCATGCAACCAAGTGGATAATGACTTGTGTCTTACTTATACTGGATCTTTTGTCCACTAGTCCCTTGCAAACATTTTAGTCTAGTTTTTATCAGTCTTACTTTTAATCATCATAGCTTAGTTTTCCTTTAGTTTCCATTTAGTTTTCGTCATAGTATTAGTCGACGAAATCAACACTGATACAATCGCATTACTATTAACCCTGTCCCTAAACCTAACCGCACGCGTAAGCCACATATACGGAATGGCGGTGCGTCGGAATGCCAATCTGTCCCTGCGAAAATCCTCAGTGTACATTAACTCTGAAAGAGTACACATTTAACCAAATGGACCCAATAAGGGTGTACAGTACACAGTAAAATCCTCAGGGTATTTTCGCTCTGCAAGTGTACAAATTTAAATAAATGGACCCCGTAAGGGGGTGCATTTTGTACACTCTCAGAGTTACAAATGGATAGATAGACGCCGAGGATTTGACTGTGTACTCATCCTGCGTACCTTGGTCAAAAAGCGGGAGGAAATGAGCAGCCATAGCTAGCGTGTGTGTGTGTGTGTGTGTGTGTGAGACTGTGTGTGTGTTGAGGGGGGGTAGTGAAATGTAGGGAGACAATTCCATTAAGAAGGCACCAGAGAGAAAGGCTGTGCTTTTTTAATGCATGTTTAAGTAGCTCCCGCTATCATCTTCGATGCAGCCGTGCATGCTGTGTATGTGTGTGTACATCTTTCAGAATGGAAGAGCGAGAGAGGGAGAGAGAGAGAGAGACGGAGAGGGGCTTGACTGACTGACTGACTGACTGACTGACTGACTGACTGAGGGGAAAAAGCCAGTGCTTCTATAATGCATGTTTAAGTAGCCCTCTATTACCAGAAGTGCAGTCAAGCTAAAAGAGGGGGGGCCCCAGTGCTTTCTACTGTGTCTCTCTAGCTAACAAAGACTGGTCATCTATCCACATCACCGTCCTCCATCTCCCTGGCCCCCCGTATGCTAAGTGGTCTTTGTCTCTCCCTCTCTCTGCCTCCACTTCACTGCCCGCTTTTCACCCTTTCTCCCCCTCTGTTGCCCCTCCCTCCCTCCCTCTCACCCACCCGTTACTCCTAGCCTTCCGTTTGCTGCAGTCTCTTTCCCTGCTTCTCTCTCTCTCTCCCTCTTTCTCCAGTGTTTTGTTCATACCCCCTCCCTTCTTCCGTGTCTCCCAATCTCTCTCTGTCTCTCTCTCTCTCCCTCAATGCGTTGCCCCTCCCATCCTCCCTCTCCAAAGCGGTTTCTCTCTTTTTATTTTGTCCATTGCCCCTCACTTCCTCTCTCTCTCTCTCTCACCCTCTCCTCTCCCCTTCTTTCATATCCTACGCCCTTTACCCCCCTCCCCACCACCACCCTCATCTCCCTCCCTCTCTCACTCTCTCTGATAGTAATTGAGGTTCATTAATTCAGACTGAGGTGATGATGGCCATTATGTACCTTGCTTTCCAATTACGCTCTCTAGATTAAGCCTGACCTTCAGTTTTCTCTGCAATGACTGTGTGTGTGTGTGTGTGTGTGTGTGTGTGTGTGTGTGTGTGTGTGTGTGTGTCTTATGAAGCTGTTATGCAGAGAACACTCTTGTCATGTAAATCTCATCTTTGGCTGTTCTGTCCTTTCCTTAGGCTAGCTAGCTGCTCACGCAGATATACTATTTTCTCTCCGTGTTGAAGCTACAGGGACAGAGAGATGTGGGTGGTTGGTTGGGTGCGTGGGTGGGTAGGTAGGGGAGCGGGGTACTCTATATGAAGAACGATTTTAAATAAATTCATTATTCAGCTCAGTAAAGTTTTATTAAACCCTCGGGCCATGTCAGAGGGTGTCGTTGGAGCTGAAGGGCAGACCCGTGCATATCCCCAGCACCACATTCAGTTCCTACAAAATATATGTGCTTTGCTGCATGCAGTGCAGCACACAAGAGGTTTTAAGACGTAACCGCACACTTAGATATTCAGACGGTTAAATGTTTTATGATATTGGGACAGGGAACACGCACACACTCCCCCTGTTATATTTATACACCTTGCTATTTTCCATTATACAATTGAACATATTTTATTCATAATGTTGGGGTAAGAAAAGAGGGGTCCTAGCATTCAATAATGTTTCAGTCCCAGCGTTGAGTCTAATTTGCAGACACGGTCAGGGAAAGACGCAAACTGACGGACCATCACTTTTGATTCTTCCCCAGGTGACACCGTCCAACGCGTCCACGGACCAGCCAGAGCCTCCTCTGGAGACCGAACAGCAGACAGAGACCGACTCTCACTCAAACCGCTCCCAAAAAAACAGCTCCCGTTTGAATAACATAAATACAAATGACTCCCCCGCAGCAGATTCCCCCGCCATCGCGGTTGACTCCCAAAAAGACAACGGTTGGTGTTTTTAGAAGCCATGTTATTATGACTGTATGTGCATGATGGAGGTGTTTTTCCCTGGAACGCATCTGTGTCACCTTAGCTTTTCACTACTTAACCATTATTTTTCGCTTTAGCTATTGAAAAATAGCAGATCTACAAGCTCAGAGCTTGAAGATCTGCAATTTTAGAAAAATAGTGTGCAAAATAGTGTGCAACTGCAAATGTTTGAATATATATTCTTTCACAGCAAACGTTTTTAACTCATATCTATGCTTCTGGGGGTCCCTGGAACAACATATTTTCAGATGGGGGTCGGTGGCCAATTACATATAATCTTCTGAGTTTGGGATAATTGAGAACCACTGATATAGAAATATAGGTTTTTCAGAAATTTTTCATGATTTATGATTTAGACGGTCTTAATGGGTTAAATCAAAGGCTCTTCTTCATCCTTTTGATTCGGTAGTGATGAAAATAAAACAGCGATGTCAAACAACTCAAATATTATAATATTAATTGGCCGAGCATTGAGTCAATGCTGAGCGTTTTACAAAATGACATTGTTGTGTTTTGTGTTTATTTCTATATTTTAACACAGAGGAAGATGAAGCCGCACCCAAAGATGTCACAGCCTTGCTCACCCCACCCCTGGAAGACAGCGTCGCTCAGCCCTCCAACAGCAGACCCGCTCCCCCCCAGTCCCCCACACAGCTTCCGCCGCCCCCCTCCCCGTCAAACTCCCCCCCGCCCAGCGACCCGCCTCCCCACTCCTCCTCCTCCGGCGATCGTCATGGTTACCGGTTCCGTTGCAGCAGGTGCAGCCTGGCGTTCCCCACGCAGGAGAAGCTGCAGCTGCACTGGCAGTACCACGCCATGAGGGCGGCGACAGAGTGCCCCCTCTGCTCCAGGCGCTGCCGCAGCCAGGAGGCCCTGCAGAGACACATGCAGAACACGCACGCGCAGCCGGACAACACCAACGGCATGCCGCACGTGCTCCTCCATGCTGCGCAGACGCAGGCGGCGCAGAGCGCCACAAGCTGCCTGGTTCAGCAAGAGATTAGTTTGTCACCTCAGGCGGGTCAAGAAGCAGGTGACGACGGTGAGGATGAGGAAGAGATGGATAACGAAATGGAGGGAAAGGAGGAACAGAGACAGGAGGGGAAGATTGATGAGAACGAAATTGTCGCTGAGGTTGACGGAGCAGAGGAGGATCTGGTAGAGCCGGAGAAGGAGCAGCAGGAGGACAGCGAGTCGGGCCCCAGCGGTGCTCATAATGTGAAGAAGAGCTTCAACCCCAGCATGGACCGCTTTCTGGACCCGTCCCGGCCCTACAAGTGCACCGTATGCTCTGAGTCCTTCACGCAGAAGACCATCCTCCTGGTGCACTTCAACTCGGTCTCCCACCTGCACCGGGCCAGACGGGCCCTGCAGGACTCTGGCCCTGCTGGCCTCGCCGGTGGCGCCCCTGAGGCTCCTCGGGGCCCGGACCCCAGGCCGTTCCGCTGCCGACTGTGCGGCGTGGGCTACAGTCAGAGCTCCACCCTCGACATCCACCTTCGTTCCGTTCTCCACCAGACCAGAGCCCGCGCGGCGCAGAACACTGCATCCAGCTCGGCGCCTCCAGGCTCCACCGCTGCTACCACCAGAGAGGAAGCCTCCAAGGCTCTGTCTTTAGCCAGGAGGAAAGATCTAGTAAGCCCCTCCCCTCCACAGCTCACCCACCCTGGACAGGCCGACAGCCACCAGGCTAAGAAGAGAGTCGCAGAGATGCTGGCATCCAGAAACCAGCTAATGCTACTGCAGCAGCAGCAGTTAGCCCAGGCCCAGGCACAAGCCCAGGCCCAGTTACAGCAGCACACGGCGCTGCTCCAGTCCCAGCTCTTTAACCCAGCGCTGCTGCAGCACCTTTCCTTAGGCCCAGAGAGCCTCTTGAAGCAACACTTCCCTCTAGCAGCAGAAAACCTGCTATCTTTGCAGCAGCAGCTGCTTTTACCGTTTTACCTCTCTGGAGACATGCAACTTCACCCAGATTTTACTATGAAGAGCCTAGAACTTTTTCAGTCAGACGCCGCCAACTACAACTTGATAGAGCAGTTTAAGAGCGAGGCCGTGTGTGAGCCCAAACTTCAGCTAGAGCAGGATCAAACACAGAAAACAAGTATCTCAGATGTAACCCAACCATGTGATCAGGTGCGGTGCGAGCCAAAGGATGAAGTGGGCAGTTCTGCTTCCAGTAACCAGGCGGAGGCAGAACCCACCGTTCTACACGAGGAGAAGAAAGACATCACCATTTCTCCTGTGAAAATCGAGAGGCAGCAGGAGGAAGCCAAACCAAACATTTCCTCTTCCCATAGTAATCCTGGATCTGAGTTCCTCCCTCCCAGAGTGCCCTATGCTGCTGTGAACGGGGAGCCTGTCCGAGCCTTGCTGCAGACCTATGGCTATGAGCTGGCCCTGCAATATATACAGAGCCGACAGAGACACCAGCTAAAGATAGCATTCCAAGCTGCACCAGAGGGACAAGAAGAGAACACCGACATTAAAGAGATGGAGGTCTGCCTGGATGAGAAGAGAGACGACCTTAGGGAACAACAGAATGGAAAGGTTGAGTGCGACGAGAAGAATGGACAGGCAGAAGCAGGTAATGGAGTGGGCGATAGATTGCTGGAGGGGAAAAGTTATGATAAACAACAAGACAAGCCAGCAAAGGCACAATGTTGTGGCGAGGGAGAAAAGTGTACAGATTGTGGTAAGCTGTTTTCAGACGCCCTGGTGCTGAAAAGCCACCAAGAGTACATCCACAGGCTCCTGTTTCCCACCAATGTGCTGGAGAGGTTTTCCAGAGAGTACAGGAAGGAATACGACCGGCTGTACCCACTGGCGCAGCCCACGTCCGCAGAGACTTCGGATGTCGCCACCCCAGAATCGGCACCAGCCCCGACCCCAGAGCCAGAACCTCTACCTGAGTTAGTTAAACCCCAGCCGCCCTCTCCTGTACCCACAGCTTCAGATCCCACGCCTAATAATCCTTGTGACCTACCGGCATCAGTGCATGTACCTTCCCCTCCTTCATCTCCTTTCCAACCACAAATATCTCCACAACAGGAGGAAGCAAAGGCTCCTCCTCCAGTCAGCTCTCAAGCTACACCCCAGGCTAAAACCGTACCACTCTCCTTACCCAAACTTCCCATGCTTCCTCTATCCTTACCCCAACTTCCTCTGCCCCCCCTCTCCTTACCCAAGCTCTCGCTGCCCCCTCTCTCCTTCCCTATGGAACTGTCTCTCCTCTCGCCCGTTATGATGCAGTCTTTGGCTCTTCAGTCCCAGCCCTGGTTGGATGCTGGCATGACCTCTGACCTAGCCAAACTCTACCAATCCCAGCTCAGCCCAGTGTTGCTAGGGCAACAGCAGCAGATTAGCCCGGCATTGCTCGGGCAACCACATCAGCTCTGTCAGCAGTCACAGGCGAGCCCTTTACTGCTGGGACAACAACCCCAAGCCAGCCCAGCACTGCCGGAGCAGCAGCAGCAGAACAAGAGAGCACGGACGCGCATCTCAGAGGAGCAGCTGGGTGTTCTGAGGAATCACTTCGACATCAACAGTCTTCCCAGTGAAGAAGAGGTCAGCAAGATGTCTGCCCTCTCCGGGTTGCCTCATAAAGTCATTAAACACTGGTTCCGCAACACCCTATTTAAGGAAAGGCAGAGAGATAAGGACTCCCCCTACAACTTTAACAACCCACCCACTATAGCACTAGAGGAGTCCAAGGAGGACGTGATACAGACTCTGTCTTTGGTAGATGTTCCATTGTCGGTGTCCCCGGGGCTCCCTACCAGCCATTCCCCACAGAGACTAGACGCCCACAGAGGCCGTCGCTGCTCTCGCACCCGCTTCACTGAGCAACAGCTGGACACTCTTCAGGGAGTGTTTGAGGCTACGCCCTATCCCAGAGAGGAAGAATATGACAGGCTGTCTGCTCTGCTGTCCCTCCCCAACCGAATCATTGTCGTGTGGTTCCAGAATGCCAGACAGAGAGCCCGCAAACATCAAGACAGGGGGACAGAGGAAGGGGCAGAGGCGATGACCCTGATGGAAAACACTCACAGACCGAGAGGTGGATGTTCTAAGAATGGCGACGATGACTGTGGCGATGAAAGGCAAGGAGAACATCAGAATGAAAACTCCATGGATCTGACCTATGAGTATTACACCCACCCTGACTCACCTCTGGATTCCCCGCCTGAGAGTGAAAACACCCCGGTGAAAAATGAGCCAACCATTAATAAGAAGAAGCAAGTTGATGATACAACTTCAGTTCAAGCTGAGAGGAGCCAGGCCACCGTCCAAAACAGCACCACAGAAGTCCAGAGTCAGAGGAAGGAAAGTGACCCTATACAGATACTTTCCTCAACACAGTCTGAGCTGCAACCTGAGCCTCAATCTCTGCCCGAAATATCCATAGGGAGATCCCAGTCCAGTGGCTATTCTTCTCCAAAAACACTTAATGCTAAATCTCAGTTCAGCCCTGAAAACTTGCACAACCCTCCTTCGAGTCCAGCACTAGGAAAGCCAGCTGTCCCTGAGTCCGAAACAAGCACCCCTCGGAAGCCCGATGCAATGCCAGCCATATCCACTGACACCCAGCCACAGAACCAGCCCCTACCACAAGCCAAGGCCCAGTTCCAGTGTTCCCTCTGCCCCATGTCGCTGCCTTCGTTCCAGCTGTGGCAGGACCATCAGACCAGGCACCTTCTGGCAGCCCAGTCTCAGGTCCAGCTCCTCCACCCTGGTTTCACCGACCGGCACATGCCTTACATGATGCTCCACCCCAACCACTCCCTGATAGCAGCCAGCCAGCTGCTCTCGGGCGCCATGCCCCAGATGCACGTCGGCAACCCCGCGCACGCCATGATCCCACACATGAACAACATGCACCTCAAGAACACGCTCTCCGAACACACCGGCAGCACTCTCACCAGCCTGTCTCAAACGTCAATGTCCTCCATGACGCCGAGCTCCAGGGTTGCGTCGGAGGTCAGCTGCGATGGCCCAGGTGGGGGCGGGAGGGAGGCCGAGGAGGACCACAGGAGGGACAAGCGGCAGAGGACGACCATCACCCCAGAGCAGCTGGAGGTGCTGTACCAGCGCTACAGCTTGGACTCCAACCCCACTAGAGGAGTCCTGGAAGGCATCGCCCGGGATGTGGGCCTCAAGAGACGCGTGGTGCAGGTACCACACACCAATTCAACAACATAACGTCCAAAATCATTATGGTTTTCGGTAAAACAAAAGGGGGCCGGCTATTGAACATAGGCTATTGATGAGTCGGTTCCAACCTCGTCTGTGATCCTTCTCCCCTGCTCAGGCTCCATATATGGAGCTGGCCTGTTCTGACATCACAATACTCCAAATTTGGGCATGCCTGACAGAACTCCATATATAGGAATAAAGGGACACAGAGAGACAGATACAGAAATCTCCATATATTGGCATAAAAGGGACACAGACAGATGGTTGGAACTTGGAACGGGTCCCTGACCTGTTGGAAGTTGGATCTCCAACTTCCATCCTTACCGACTTGCTGCTCTGCAGCCGGGCACCGATCTAGTTAAATATTTATAAATCCAACTTTCAACATGGCCTCACTATTTTGGGCATCTGATTATAGGATTAAATTTTATCAGTAGAAAAACGTATTCAACATGCTCACAAGACGCATCACGACACACGAGCTTGTACAGTTATTTTCACTACTTTTTTCGAAATATAAATTGGGTATTAATTTATGAAAAGATCACACTCGTGTGAAGTGAGGGGTGCTCTTATCATCATACATCACATTCCGTGCTCAGCCAATCAGCTGAGCACATTCTGTGCTCATACAGACATATAAACACGAAAATGGGAGGGCGGGTGGACCTCTGACATCATTTTGACTCCTTATTTGGTTAAAATGTACAAGGTGCGAGTGCCACATAGCGCACACACACACACACAGGACCACATGGGATCGAATGGAAACAAGACCGCAAGGTCTTTCTTCGATGCTATCCCTTTGGACCACTGTGCTTTGACTGTACCATGTACTGTATTGCATTTGTTATTGTCTAATAAAATAGTCAATCAATCAATCAAAACACACACACACACACACACGCAGTATATAAACACTTTTTTCTGCTTTTCACAGGTCTGGTTTCAGAACACACGAGCCAGGGAGAGAAAGGGACAGTTCCGGTCAGCGGGGCCGGGAACCAGCTTCAGTTTGGGTCTGAACCACCTCCGCTGTCCATTCTGCAGAGCCCTCTTCAAAGTGAAAAGTGCCCTGGATGCCCACATGAGATCCCGCCACTGGGCAGAGGCTGAAAGAGCGGGCTACAATTTGTCCATGAGCAATGGGTCCCCCGGTCAGATGGGGAGCATTGCTATGTCCTCTCTCATGGACAGGCCAGGACCGTCCGTCCCCTCCCATCCCATCCCAAACCACGGCTTTGTCATCGGCAACAAAGGGCTATCTATGAAGGCCATCATGTCCTCTGACACTTCGGTCATGGACCTGAACAACCCAGAGGAGGAAGACGAGTTTGATGACGACGATGACGAGTATCCATGTGACGAGGCCTCCAGCATGACAGACCAAGGGACTCTGAGTCCTGAGGGCTCTGGGGGTCCCAGCTTTGACTGGGGTGAGACACAAGCTCAGAGGAACCTCCAGCAGCAGCAGCGCCAGCGGACACAGATGAGCCACTTCCAGATCCTCCAGCTCAGAGACTTCTATAGGAACCACCGTACACCCAACAGGCACGAGTGTGAGGGCCTCGGCCAGGATCTGGGACTGCCCCACCGAGTAGTGCAGGTATGGTTTCATTAACACATTTTATGCCCCAGACGTTTTCAAAATAAAGGCGCTAGAGTGCCCAGCACCAAAGCATCATAACCATGGAGAGCGCCATGAATTCAGAGATAATAGCAAGTTTTGTCGGCCTGTATGCAAGGAAGTGAAAGGCTGCGCACATGCACAAAATGTCCGGGAGCTCAGAGCAAGGCGTTGCCCAGCAGCGGCCGCTCGCAAAAAACGTATTGGAGTCTCCAGACTTCTTGGGCCTTCTACGGGTGTGCGTGACGTCTGGGGACGTTTTGGGCAAAATAACTGTTAAAGATGGAGTGCTGTGATTATACTAGGAAGATTTGTTTTTAATGTTGTTATGTGGCCACACCCACCAGTTCATTCATTTTCACCTTAGCACCACCCACGTGAACTTAATCCTCGCCCACAGCTGTTGTTAATATAATAATGGGGGAGGGGTTAGGGTTATGATGACACTGAACGTGGTGTATTTCGATTGGGCCTTTTGACTCAAAGGCTTTCATCCGACAGGAAGAAACCAAAAATTCACAGGGAAGACATATTTGAATATTATAACTAGGTTACACCTGGGGGTCTATAATTAGAGTAAAAAAATATCAAAAATATCACGGCACTCCATCTTTAACCTGCAAGATTCAGCTAGTATGATTTCATATTATTTTTATGCAAACCTCTTTTGCAGGTGTGGTTCCAGAATGCCAGGGCCAAGGAGAAGAGGGCCCGGAGCCTGGGCTCTGATTCGGCGGAAAGGGAACAGGCTGAGCTGAGCGCTGGGGCAGGGGAGAGAGATAGAGCTTAGAGAGGTCCCAGTGCTTCCTTTCTTCCTTTTCACCATGCGCCCCACGTACCACCCCAGAACCCTCCTCAATGCCTCCCTCTGTAACTTATACCCTGTCCACTTTGCTGCCAACCCTGTAACCTGAACACCCCAAAGACGCAGACCCACGGTGGCCCAAAGAGAAGCTCTCTCAACCAAAAAAATATGGAGAGACCAAACCCACGTCCTGTCAACCAACCACAGCTTTTTCCAACCATGCTTTCCGTTATCTGTCCCGGGGCTGTCCTGTCCTCCCCTTTGTCTGCCGGAGCCCCTCATCCCTGACCAGTCAGTCAGACGCAACAACAACCCTACGAGAACCAAACTTCACCTTGATTATTAAAAACCAACCGGATGCCACAGAATCCAAAGAGCATTCTCCAAGTGTGTGACCTCACTGCCCAGCTAGACCTGCAGTCTACCTCTCAGTCTGCATGACAGACTCCACCATGGGCCCTCCAAACAGACAGTGCTAGTCTGCTAGCTGTGTAGCATGTAGTCCCAGCTTCTTCCAGGCTGGAAAAAGAAATGTGTCAAAGAGATTTTAGTGTAAATAGTGAACTCCAAAAGAAAAACTTGAACGGGGGGGGGGGGGGGATGTATTACAAAGAAGAAAATGAACAAACAAAACGGTTAACAGAGGAAGGAGGAGAAAAAAAATAAACCAGAATAAAATGGACATAATGTATTCACCAAGAGCTTTTGTAAAGACTGACTCAGATTCCAAAGCTCGTAACCAAAATTTTACATGTCTGTGGATTTAGTTTCAACATGTTTTTAATTTAGTTTTAGTTTTTTCAATAACAAACTGCAGAGCTGACGTCTGTACGGTGAAAAGGGTGAGGCCTGCAGCGAAGCTGAGTACCAATGGACTGGTTATGGTGCTGGCAGATGGCAGCTCCACCCTCACAAGCCAATGATGAGTCTTCTGTTGTACATGTAAACCTTGTATGTTCCTTTAGTGGATAATTAACAACCCAAATAGCACAGAAAGCAAAGGCCAGTTTGTCCTCAATGTGGACAAACTATTTTTTATAGCACTCAACCATTATACTGTATATGAAAACTTTAACCAAACTTACAAAAACCTACATTGTGTGTGTTTAGTAATAGTTTCTTAATATAAATCTTATGGATTGAGATAAAAAAAAATGAAGAAAAAAAAATGTCTTGCTTCGATATAATAGTGTCATGATTATGGGATGATTATGACAGCTTTGATATGATATGTTTAGGTAAGGTGACTTAACTGCCTTTCCGCCCTGTTTGAATATACCAATGGCTTACCAATGTTATGTGATTTAATGTAATGCTTTCTATGCTCAGGTCAATAGCTCAACCCGGTTCTGTTTCAAATGTGCTCATGACACTAGATTTCTGTTTCTGTTTTCTTTTTAAACAGAAGAGGCACAACTAAGTATTTAAAAAAAAAGATATCTGGAAAAAACACCTCTGTTCTTCAAAGATCTGAGCTTTTCACCTCTGAGTTATAGATTGTCACATGAACCTTATTGAAACTAAAGTGTTTAATAGTGTGAGGGGTAAATGTACAGTATTTAGCTTTCGTATGGTTGACTCAAGACTTCATTGGATGTTTGAGACTTGGCTTCCTATTCTACTGACAGACAGGAAGCCAATGCGCAAGAAAAAAAAAACTTTGGATGTTATCAATGTTATTTTTGTACATTAAGTTATTTGCCCTTATCTGTCTCCCTTCTTCTCCTCTGCTTTTCCTCCTCTTTATCCCCACCCCCTCTTTTTAATTTGCAACCAGTCCCTATTCCTAACTGTAATAATGATAATATAACAATAATAGCTAAACAATAATTAATGCTTTAAGACAAAGATCCAAAGACGTGATAATACTTTAACTTTATGACCTACAAGGAAAAGCGCTACTGTTTACTTGACGATGTACTGCTGTTTTTAAAAAGAAGGAAAGAGTCCCTATATCTAAGCTACTGTTTTCTGCCTCTCAATAAGCACACTGGAGACTGTAACCAAAACCCCAACCTAGAGCCATGGCAGTCTGTAATATAGCGGTTAAAAAGTTTTACTTCTCTTGAGCAATGTTGCAGTTTATTATTTGTTTTTCTCTTTGTTGTTTTTTTGTTTGTTCTTACCATAGTGTCGAACTTCAGCCCTTAAGGATGTCCAGTTTGCTGCTAATGTACTGTAGTTTCTAACGATACTGTAGAGAGATGCATGCTCCGATCGCTTTACCACTAGGCTTTAATGACTACAAACTGTAACGATGATACCTGTGACGCTGTTGATAACTGCTCTTCTGTTCTTATTCCGGTGAAAAACAAACCTGATATTTTGGGGCTCAATTCTGTCAAGTATGTGTTTTTTGTTTTCAGTATCCCATTACCTGTGCTTTTCCGAGGAGACGAGCGAGCAAACGCCTTGAACACTTTCATAATACCCCGCGTGTTTTTCTCCCTGTTCGAGATCCATTCTTCTAAGGTTTCAGAGAAACAAACTTGAGACAGTGACCACTTAACGCCTACAAAGATACTGTATAGCCATTTGAAGGAGTTCAGCCCTAACCCTAACAATGGCATGGTGTCCGTCTCTGTGAAGTTGTTGCAGTGTCTCTTGTCCTAGTCTCTAGGACTGGCTGACCTCACAGACTGACATCAGAGCCAAGCTTCCAAAGGATGTTTAACTGACTAACTCTGTCATGATTTTTGCTCTTAAACTAACCAATGTTTACTACAATACCAATGAGCTTTCTTCTGTACAGAAATGTGCATTCCAAATACAACAAGGCAGTTTTTTTTGTTTTGTATACAGATTACTTAAATATCGACCACCAAGTTCAGTTCTCATGTTCTCTGATCTTAGTGACTGTAAGATGTACATATTGGGTCCTTTGTGGTGAAGGGACACTGTTATCCTTTACTGTAGGACAGTAGGTTAAAAAAAAGAAAAAGGGGAGAAAAAAACGATTCTGTTTCATTTTTCTTTCTGGAGATGTTGTTGCCATAGTGATGACCAAAAAGATACCTGTGATGTGCACCTGTCCCTATATGTCCTGCTCCAGTGGTCTCTAGTGTGTCTCTGTTCTCTCCCAACCTCCCCCCACTTCTCTCAGCAGTGTGTGTTTCTCTTCCCTCTCCTGTTCTCCACTGAGCTAAATAAAGTCTGCTTTGGTGCACGCTCTGGTCTCATCTCTTTGGTTCTTACCGGGAGAAGCCATTTTGTGAGTGTTGCGCTATGTTGTAGGGTGCATCTGTACGGTATCGTATTATGTCTGCATTTCAGGTTATATGTTATATGCGGCTGTGTGTGTTTGTGTGTCTGATACGTTGAGTCTTGTGATGTGCAACGGTGTGTGTGTAAGGCGTTTGGTGAATGGAGCCGTGACCTCTAGGGTCACTTCATTAATTACATTTGTGACATTCAGCCAGATGAGTTTCCTTTGTGACTAAATGATATGATGAATATTAACGACCTTGGATGAATTACACTGCTGGCTCCTGCTGCCACTGCTGCTGATGATGATAATGTGTTTTACGACTCGGAGGAGAGAGAGGGGAGAAATAAATTGCACACTACAGCACATTTAGGACACAGAGATACATTTTCATATGGAACATCTCAGAGAACACGAGACTATAGGTTGGTTAGACCAGGTTCTTTTATTATTCTGTCAAGGTTTGTGCAAAACTTTCCACCATCATGGCTGTGCGGCGGGATGTGTGACAACTTCCTAAAGAGAGAAATAACTTGTACCAGCAGCATCGATGGGGATGCATGAATGCACAGGCTCAGATCTGTCAGTCCTTCCCCTAGCAATTCAATTCAATTCAAAGGGCTCTATTGGCATGAGAAAACATACGTTTACATTGCCAAAGCAGAAAGAACAATACAACGATACAGCAATACAATCAGAACAAAAATTATGTACTTTGAAGGTCAGAATCTTCAATAGATCAACTTCTGTGTACCAAGATCACTTGATGCAGGTATAGTGCAGGAATATACACAATGATTAGTCTTAGCAGTGAGGCATTAAGTCAACCATCGCAGAGAGGTGTGTGACAACAGGGGAAACACAAGTGCTTAAAGGAGCGGGGATGCTGTGAGTGGTTCGGGCAGATATGCGTCCAGAACAATAGCCGAGTAAAAATGCAGGGGAGAAGAGGGGCTCAAGATAGTCCTGCGGCTGATGATAGCCATCTTAGAAAGTCATCCTGATAAAGTGATCCCCCACTATTTCTCCTTCTCCCCATCCTCCGCCCACTCTTAATCAAATGAGTGCTCTGCAGCTGGTGGGGTTTGCGGCAAAAGGGGGTACAGGGGGGGGGGGGGGGGGGGGTTGGAGAAAGGGAGAGGGGGGGCTTGAGGGATGGCGTGAAATTATTGCCTGCTGGTGAATATGTGACGCTGGGGGTAGAGGGGTAGAGTGGGGGGTTGGCTGGGGGGTTGGGCGGGGGGGCTGGGAGGGTGTAATGTCATTGCCTGCTGGTGTATCTGTAGTGGGGGGCTCATTTAGATTTAGATTGGTTATGTGAGGAGAGAGCTGAAAGGCCAGCTCATGTTTATGCATGAATCCCAAAGCGTATACTGCCGTGGAGTCCCGAGTTTAAAGAGACAGTGCCGAAATACGTCCACTACCACGTGCCCAGACACACACAACCCTGCTTCAACTGGATAAGACTTCAGTCGAGGCTCTGCTATCAGATGCATTTCAATCAGCATGTGTATTGTTTGTGTTTATTTGTGTGCGTCGAGTGCGAGTGTGCATTTGCGGTTTAGCATGTGTGCCTATAACTGCCTACACGCCGCGTGTGCACAGATAAGTTACACTGCTGTCCAAATGAATTAGTTCACACTCCTTTTCATCATCTCCACAATGTTTCTCTCTCTCTCTCTCTCTCGCTCTCTCTCTCTTCTAATTTTTGTTCTAAACATGTCGGAGCAATATCGTCAGATGTTGACCGATTGCGTCCCGGTGATTGCCTCGGTATCTTCAGCAGCAGATGCAGAGAACCATATAATACACATGGTGCTACTACGCACACATTACACCACATGCTCACTCTCACACTGGGAGTAATCAGTAAATGTCTTTGAAGGAGAGTTTGTTCAGCACTTCATCAGGTATAAAGTGGTTTTTATTTGGAGATGTGGTCCCTATCCATCTTTTAAATGACTTTTTAATGGTCGTCACACCATCCTAATCAATCATGCGACGGAGCTAGCCTGCAAGCACCAAATACACTCTATTTATATTTCCTGGGTTCTGCAGCATAAACTGACTCTCTCTCTCTCTAGTACTGTACATGAACAGAAGCATCTGTGAAATTGTCTTTGTGTGTGTCGGTCCCCCCCCCCCCCCCCCCCCATCCATAGCATCAAAAATAACATCCTGCACCTCACCCCTACATCCCATTTATGAAGTCGCCCCTGTTAGTGCTTTAGTCATTTGTCTGTGCATCGTCTCTGCGCTGTATATGCACATACACCTCTCAAACGACATAAAGTAACGACACCATAAAGATAGTGGTGTTTTTTTAATGTTCTCTAGGCGTCTCTTTACACTTTATGATTTTTGGAGCCCTTTTTTTTGGAGGGGGGCCCCATCCCCCGTTCACACCGGCTTACAACTCCTCCCCCTCCCTGCATAAGTGCTTTACATCTATAATGAGATACAAATACGCATCAGCGGGACAGTGTCTACGCCACGCGTCACTGTGTGAATATTACTCACACTTATTAGCAGGATTATGTTAATCTTTACACTCTCTGCCCACAGACAACAGACTCCCCGGCCGCAATAGGGGGGTCGGTCGGTCACGGCAGCATAAGCGTGTGTGTGGGTGTTTGTGCGCGTGGAGTGCGCATGTGCGCCACGCTTGTATGTGTGTGTGCTACTGTGCTCTGTATACTGGAGTGATTGTCATGTTGTCAAACTGATCTGCATGTGAAAGGGCAGTCTAATTACATCACTTATGCAACGCACACACACACACACACACACACACACACACACAGAGAGTCAGAAAGCTCACTGTCGAGGTCAAAAACTTAAAGTGAGCCATCCCCTTATTGACTGAAGCAGGAAGGTTTCACCTGTCCAAGACACTTGATGTGTCTTCATAATGCTGTGTACAGAAATTACAGTGGCTGTTTTTGCCATAGCACAACAACAACAACAAAAAGGAAAAGGGTCAAGTTCACGGCGGACTGAAGCACTTAGGTAGTTATTGGAGAATATGCAGTCATATATACATTGATTAGTAGTTCCGTTCCACAGTGAAACATTGATACGATCCCTGTTGGAATGATTGATTGAGTCTGACACATTTTAATTACGCCCAAATTAAATGAATCGGCTGGCAGACTATAAAACATTGCTGTTTAATAACGAGTCCCCCCCACCCCCACCACACTTTCATCCAATCCCATTTTGGCTGCCCG
Organism: Protomyctophum bolini; assembly: GCF_963924005.1. NCBI lineage: Eukaryota > Metazoa > Chordata > Actinopteri > Myctophiformes > Myctophidae > Protomyctophum > Protomyctophum bolini. Next base: position 30,950,649 of record NC_137865.1, read on the forward strand.
CACCAAATAACCTCTCTCCCATTTAATGATATGCAAATGAATTTGCATGAACCCCGTGATCCTGTGCGATGATTAAACTGAGATGATATTAGCTGCCACGCCGCTGCCGCTGCGTCTGTCTGTTTCCCTATCTCTAGTATCTCACTCTGTCTCCACGACAACGCTCTCCAGCTGATGATATTACAGAGGAGTTCATTGTCACCGTTCCCTTATGAATTCTCCTCGTGTGATGAGGAGGGAGAAATGCTTATCCACACACACACACACACACACACACACACACACACACACACACACACACACACACACACAGAGGTTTTTATCCAGTGGTGTATAATCACAACAGAGCAGAGAGGTTGGAGAGAGCGCCACAGCAAACGGTGTTGGGTTTCCCACAGCAACATGTGGCACGCCTGGTTGGCATGCAGTGGCTCCCCGCCTTAATGACACCATCATTGACAACAGCACATGGTGATCTTATACACGGCGAGATAGGTATTGGCAACCTTCCACATAACTCTCTCCCGTTTTCCAACTTCCCATGCAGCGCTCCCCCTCCCACCGCCGCGTTCCAGTCTGGGGTCCATGGCTCCACCTTTCCTGTCGTTTATTGTACTCCATTTGCATAATGAAGCCCAGGCTTTAATTAAGATCCCACTGGAGTCTGGAGCCAAGGATGAAGGAAAGAAGGACGAAGAGGAGAGGGGGGGGGGATAATGGAGGGGAGATTGGACGTTCCTCAGCTTATCCGTGCATCCGTCCAAACAGGAGACGCGATTTAAGGGGGGATTGGTGGGGGGAGAAGCGTTGACGAGCGATTAAATCACTAATTATGATCGGCTGTTGGAATTAGTGTGTGGCTGTTAATTAGCCGCAAGATGAGATGCCCAGACGGTTGCCCCGCCCCCTGATGGCTGCCGCCACACTTCCTTGACTGACTGGCAGGAGGGAAACCCAGTCTGACACCCCTAGAGCTCGAGATGATGCCAACACATCCCTCCCTTTAATGCAGGCAGCAGCAGTGTGAGGGGGATGTCCCTTTAAGAGCATCCCAGGTGTGTGCATAACATGGACGATGGTACTTCATCATCCTTGCAATGCTCTATCCCAGTCTTCCTCATTAAGCATTAAATTCCTCATTTCCACTTTCTCCTCTTCTCTGTCCTCTCCTTATTATTCCCTTTTCTTCCTCCTCCTGCTAGTCCTCTCTTCCTCAGCAGAATGGTACAATCCCTGGTCCTGGTGGGTTTAACGGGCAGCAGATTCCCTCCCTTGCCCCTGGTGGTGCACAGCAGTTGGCACTGAGCAGAGTTGGCACCCGAGGAGGAAATAGTTCTGGTCCCTTATACTTCCTCCACAGTTGCATTCATGGCTCAGGTTCAAACCTTCTGCTACAGTTTTGCGCTTTTGTGTCCGCACTTAGTAAGCTCTTGTACAACATCTGTTGGCGCCTGGGATCGCTTGTTAGTTTTGCGCTTGGCATGGTGCCAACCCTGTCTGGTCTCTCCCTTGAGGGCACGCCATCGCCGAAAAAAACACCGAAGGCATCTGAAATCTTCTGCTCGCCGTATGGAGGCATCTGGATGCTAGTGTTTGTGTTGTGTTGGCTTGGCAGTGTGCCCATCTTTCTTCCTGTGCCCTTGCCGCCTCTGAAAAAGATGCCATCGCAGGATCGCTGGCAACCGTTGCCCGGGCACCTCTCGTCGGCTTTGTCCGTGCAAACAAATGGTGATTAGCAACAAATTCTCAGAGGTGAATCGCCTCGTGTCGGAACACGATGGTTCCTCGCAGACCGCCGTCAACTGCTCCAGTTATGCCACGACTGCTGGTTGGCATGGCGCCCGCTGGCTGGCTGGCAAGCGCCGCCTGGCGTACAGAGAGAGGGGACGGGGATAGATGGACAAGGGTCCACGTGAAGGTTTCTCCGCTGGCGATACATTGTTACGACGATGGATCGATCAGCGGTCATCATCGGATATATGCAACCAACAGTTTGATGTCCTCCTCATCGCCTTCTTCATCATCGCCATCGCCATCCTCCATGTGTCTTCTTCTGCCCCATACTCCCCTATCTTGAGTCATCCTCTTGCCCGCTGTCATCTATGCTCCGCTATAATCTTCTGTTCGTCTGTCTTCTGTATCCCCACTTCCTCTCTGCCCACTCTCCCATGCTCTCCAACCGCGATGCATTTGTGCCAAGGTGGCACCCGCGGGTAGCAGTATATGGACGTGCGCCTCTGTTCCTCCTCCATTCTTATCCTCCTCACCCCTTCGCCCATGCCCGCCCCCGCTCAAGTGCTGACTGGATGGCACAGTGCCAACCTGCCACCACCATCGCTCTCATTTGCAGCTCATCCCTCGATCGCCCTTCCCCCTGTCTTTACATATCCATCTCTCTTTCTCTCTCTCTCTCTCTCTCTCTCTTGCTGTCTCTGTTCTCATTCTTTACCTCGCCTCATCATGAGACGTTTGTACTGTTGTGTGTCTACATGTTTCTCCATAACTTTTGCACGCCTTGGAATGTCAGTTGACGGAAACGTCAGCGTCTTCCGTGTCATTTGGGAGATGTTGTTGGCACCTGAAGGAATGCTCTGTACAGTGTGGTGATTGCACTGTAGGTAATTACCGCGTCTCTGCCTGCAGTTACTTATTCCACAGAGAGAGAGAGAGAGAGAGAGAGAGAGAGAGAGAGAGAGAGAAAGAAAGAGAGAAAGAGCTTTGAGTTTGTAGAAAGCTTGTGTTGTTTTAATTAACCATTACTAGACCCCCCACAACCCCGAATCCCTCTGTGTCTTAAACCCACATCTGTGAGAGCTTCACGCAGTATGAACTTACACACACAGAGACAAACACACACACACACACACACACACACACACACACACACACACAGTACAAGTGCCGCAAATTGATCTGACTATCAATAAAGATCAATAGAATGCAATCATGCTTACTCTGGTTTTTAGATGACCCTTAGTCTCCTGTTTTTATTTTGTTACCCCCCCCCCCCTCCCCTTCAAAATCTGCTTTATCAAACTGAATCTGCCAGTGGTGGTGGAGCTATTAAGCAAATACTTCTCATTAGTACACAACACATAATGAATATGTAAATGGTGTGTGTAATTTATGCATGGAGTGGGGAGAGGACATGCTCTCTTTTCAGCCCTCCATTATATGCACTCTATTATCCACTTTCCTTAAACCTTCACACTCCTACAGTATTTCCCCTCACCACACTTCCACTGAATGAATCCATGGGGGATTTTCTTGTGGTCCCTCTCGAACCCTTTATTTTGGGTCTGCTCCATTTTTACACATCTCTCCTCTTCTTAAACCACTTGCTCTGCTCTCTAATAGTCTCTCTCTCTCTCTCTCTCTCACCCCCTCTTGCCCTCTTTTCCATCCTTTTCTGTTCACAGCTTTCCCTCTCCAAAAAAAAACAAGCCCTGCAGTGATGCATTAAACCAACAGCTGAGTGTTTGAACAACCTCTTTCTTCCAGGAATATGAGCACTGAATAATCTAGCCAACATATATATAGTCAACACATTCACACATGCCAGTACAGTATGTGCATGCGTGCGTGCGTGTGTGCGTGTGTGTGTGTGTGTGTGTGTGTGTGTGTGTGTGTGTGTGTGTGTGTGTGTGTGTGTGTGGCTGATCTTAATGTGTGGTCTAAGCATTTAGGTAAATTAAAGTGTGTCCTGACTCCTGAACATTCTGGAAGTGGAGATGATGGGGAGGTAGCCGACCAGCCGGACGCTATCTGGGAGAAGCCCGTCTCTCGTGCCCTCTATGAAGCACCTCGATGAAGCACTAATTGGTAAAGTACCTCTGTATTTAACAAAACTGCTAGATCTCAATACATCAGTTTATGGTACCAGATCACAAGATAAGCTTTTGTTGAAGGTATCTACAGTAGCTCATCTCACTTTGAAACACCTGGAAAGTAAGGTGGCATACGCCAGATTACTTTTTATCAACTTCAGCTCGGCTTTTAACACCATACATCCAGATATTCTGTTGCGTAAATTAGCTCAGTTAAATGTGAACCCCTTTATAATTAAATATTTTTATTTTCTCTCTCTTTTCTCCACAGAGGGTGAGATTTAACTCGGTGTTCTCAGAGGAGACACTGAGTAGTACAGGGGTGCCTCAAGGAACAGTCAGTTCCTCTTTTCTGTTTACCTTGTATACGGACGACTGTGTCAGCTCACATCCAAATCAATTTGTTATCAAGTTCTCCGATGACACTGTGATACTTAGTCTGCTCAAGAGTGATAATAACATCCTCAGCCATACAGAGGGAGTAGACAAGTTTATAGAGTGGTGTGATCTACACCATCTGAAAATAAATGTAAACAAAACAGAGGAGGTCATAGTAGACCCCAGGTCCATAGGAGACCACAGTAGTGTCCATGACCATAACATCAAACAGGTCCCCTCATATAAATATCTGGGAGTACAGATCAATGAGGACCTGAGCTGGCACACGCATGTTACAACACTGTGTTCTAAGATACACCAACGTCTACACTTTCTCAGAAGACTTAGGCTTTTTGGAGTCAGTAGAAATATCATGTTGACCTTTTACAGAGCTAGTATAGAGTCAATCCTAAAATACGGTATATCCAGCTGGTTTGGCAATCTAACTGTGAAATACAAGTCTCAAGTAAATAGGCTAGAAAACATGGCTGGGAAGATCATGGGCATGATCACCCCACCCATCACTCCCCAGACCATCTTTGAACAAGCAGTGGTGAGACAGGCTCGGAATATTGTATCTGACCCCTTGCATGTACTGTACCGAGAGTACGAGCTAATGCCATCCGGTAAGAGGTATAGAACTCCACGATGTGTATATAATAGATTTAAACACTCTTTTGTTCCCCTGTCAACTAAAATGCTCAATCAGGGATTGTCGAATGCACTTTAATGACTATAGTTGCACTTTATCAAGGGAATGTGTGCAATATCTCATTTTTTTGTGTATGTGGGTGTTTCATGGTGTTTTTTCTTTTCGTATGTGAACATGTCTGTTCTTTGTATGCAGCTGTGACTCCAAGACAAATTTCTCCCAAGGGAGACAAATAAAGATAACCTTGAACCTTGTACCAAAAACTACTACTAAAGAGGAAGGCATATGTACATGTCATGTATGTAAAATCATTGCTGTAAATGTTCTTGTTTGTATACAGGGCGCCATTGAAAAAGAGACCCTGGTCTCAATTGGATTCCACTGAAATAAAGGTTTCAATCAATGAGAGGTAGGTGTTCAACCACAGACTCATCCTCCAATGAGAGGTAGGTGTTCAACCACAGACTCATCCTCCAATGAGAGGTAGGTGTTCAACCACAGACTCATCCTCCAATGAGAGGTAGGTGTTCAACCACAGACTCATCCTCCAATGAGAGGTAGGTGTTCAACCACAGACTCATCCTCCCTCGACCAGTGGTGGAAAAAGTAAAAGTATCAATACTACAATTTAAGTCTTGCCATCAAAAGTATACATATACTCATTATACAGTGCTGTATCAAAATCAAAATCTACAAAGTAACTAAAGAGGAGTAAAAGTAGTAATATTTGCCTCTGGGATGTAGTGGAGTAGTAGTAAAAGTACTGAAAATGGGCAATACTCTAAAATTACCTCAAAATTGTACTTAAGTACAGTACTTAAGTAAAGCGACACACCACACTGAAACCTGGCCTGTACTCTACCAGTAGTAAACCATGCACATAAACCCACAAATTGACACACAGCTCTAGCAGTGGTTCTCAACCATTTTAATTTCAAGGACCCCCAGTTTAAGCTGCATTAGGCTACGGACCCCCATTTGATGGCATCTCTTGAACCCCACTTTATATTGTAAAATCACCATTAATTTAACTCTTAAGACAAGAGTGTACAAATGGAACGGTTCCATTTGTTTGCTCTCACTCTGAGTTACAGACCCGTAAGTGTCCATTTGGTTACTGTATTTAGCTGGGGACCCCCTGGAACTCCCCGAAGGACCCCTGGGGGTCCCTGGACCCCATTTTGAGAACCACTGCCATAAACAACCCCGACCACCAAGTGAGAACATTCAGACCTGCACTGTCTGCTACTTCCCTTATATGACTCCGGACCTACATCACATGGTCTCTGAGTCATATTGGTTTGACTATACTGACTCCTGACCTACGTCACATGGTCTCTGAATCATATTGGTTTGACTGTACTGACTCCTGACCTACATCACATGGTCTCTGAATCATATTGGTTTGACTGTACTGACTCCTGACCTACGTCACATGGTCTCTGAGTCATATTGGTTTGACTGTACTGACTCCTGACCTACATCACATGGTCTCTGAGTCATATTGGTTTGACTATACTGACTCCTGACCTATATCACATGGTCTCTGAGTCATATTGGTTTGACTGTACTGACTCCTGACCTACATCACATGGTCTCTGAATGATATTGGTTTGACTGTACTGATTCCTGACCTATATCACATGGTCTCTGAGTCATATTGGTTTGACTGTACTGACTCCTGACCTATATCACATGGTCTCTGAGTCATATTGGTTTGACTGTACTGACTCCTGACCTACATCACATGGTCTCTGAGTCATATTGGTTTGACTGTACTGACTCCTGACCTACATCACATGGTCTCTGAGTCATATTGGTTTGACTGTACTGACTCCTGACCTATATCACATGGTCTCTGACTCTGAGTCATATTGGTTTGACTGTACTGACTCCTGACCTATATCACATGGTCTCTGAGTCATATTGGTTTGACTATACTGACTCCTGACCTACATCACATGGTCTCTGAGTCATATTGGTTTGACTGTACTGACTCCTGACCTACATCACATGGTCTCTGAGTCATATTGGTTTGACTGTACTGACTCCTGACCTATATCACATGGTCTCTGACTCTGAGTCATATTGGTTTGACTGTACTGACTCCTGACCTATATCACATGGTCTCTGAGTCATATTGGTTTGACTGTACTGACTCCTGACCTACATCACATGGTCTCTGAATGATATTGGTTTGACTATACTGACTCCTGACCTACATCACATGGTCTCTGAGTCATATTGGTTGATCGATTGACTCGTTTATTTGAACATTATTTTAGAGACTTATTTCCATTGTGGTCCTTGGCCTTGTACAAACAGACATAACCCGAAAGAACAGACATTGATCCCAAAGCCCACTCTAAAAACTATACAATGCTATGTCCTATAGAAGAGTGGTTCTCAAACCTTTTCATGTCAAGGACCCTCCAAATTGACATTTATTACCTGCGGACCCCCATTTGTACGGCTCTAGCAGTCACTTTCAACCATTTTAACAAGAACCCCCAGTTTGACATGCATTAAGCTATGGACACCTATTTGAATGGCATCTATCTCAGGGACCCCATTTATATTGTAAAATCAATGTTAATTTAACTCTGAGTTACAGACCCATAAGGGTCAATTTGGTTCCTATCATTTAGCTGTGGACCGCCTGGAACTCCCTCAAGGACCCCTAGGGGTCCCCGGACCCCACTTTGGGAACCACTACTATAGAACCAAGACCTTATTTGCTTTAATCATGGTCTCTGGCAAACTTGTACATGGACTACTAGTACATGTACACTGCTGTATATATAATTTACTGTACATAGGTATATCCACCTGTCATGTCTACTCCTTGTTGGTGACTGTACATATTCAATCATATCATATACAAACATGTATTCACTGCCAACAGATGCATATCCATCACTGGATGTAGTACATATTACTTTCCACTCGTTCAGAGATCCAACGGCAGGGTCATGCAGGACTATTTTATTTGTATTCTTAATTTATCTTTACCTTTCATTCTCACTGCTGCTATGACAGCTGAATTTCCCTCAATAAAGACGTATATATCTTATCTTATCTTATCTTGATAGATGGCAAGGAGCCGTGCTCCTGTCTAGGATAAACACCTATAATACTCTGGCTCCCTTGGCAATCACCATAGCAACAAACCATGGCACCCACGTGAGTTGCATAGTAAGATGTTCCCCAACACCGTACGTACACCATGAAAAGGGGCGACAAACACCATGCACGCATTTGAACACCGAATCTAAGGCAGAATTTATAAGGAAATGTTACACTTTGCCTTTGCTTCTGGTCATTGGTTCCAATCACAGGAAAGCACATGCGTATATACATACATGGCCTCACAAAGACATGCACCTTCAATCTGTCTCTGGACTTTAACAGGTGCTGATGAGCCACAGTCAATGATTGTAATGAGCTATCGATCACCGTGGGAAAATAGAAGGACAGAGAGGGGGTAGAGGGAGGTAGGGGGAAAACCAGAGGAAACACGCGTGTGCGTGAGCGCGCGGCGCCACACGCACAGCACACAGCGAACAGAAAGCAGGTTGAAAAACACCCCGACACAAAAAAGGGAGACATGCACCCTCAGACATTTCATCAATATTTGCTTCAATCAAGTCCTCATCATCTCCAATTGGACTCCACTTGGAGCAGAACGCGTGCATATATAGGAACGGAAGGTCTCTGTGTCACAGTGAGTGAAGCCTCACAGTGTTCATTTAAACCCCTCTTAAAAATGTACACTGAATATATTACCGTGTGTCACTTCTAACAGCAGGCCAGGCCAGGCATGGGTAGATCGGCTCTGGACAACAACCAATGCGCACTCTGTGGTCGTGACCAGAACCCAGATACCAAGGAACGCCACTGACGTTGTGTCTATTTTCCTGCCTTTCTTAGCTGTGTGTGTGCGTGTGTGTCCGTGCGTGTGTGTGTCGTCGCGCAGCGGCAGACAGCTTCAGGGGAGGGGGAGGTGTGTGTGTGTGTCGTGTGTGTTGGCTGGCGTTACAGATAATGAAATGCAGCAGGGAACAAAGAGCCGGGGCCCCCATTCTCTGTGCTGCAGCTTCATTCTTACCCTCGTCACTCTATGATTCTTCCAAAGCTCTCCTTAGTGTGTGTGTGTGTGTGTGTGTGTGTGTGTGTGTGTGTGTGTGTGTGCGACTGTGAGTGTACGTTGTGTTGTGTTGTCTTGTGTTTGTTTGTATGAGGGGGTTGTTGTGCAAGTGCCTGCCCTCCACTCCCTCCCTCCCTCCCGTTAGTATTCTGCATGGCAGATCCCCCTAATGTAATAACTGTGTCTGCATGTCTAATTTACAGCAGGAGAGAGTAAATAGCCTGTGGTTAATTACAGTACGCGTGTGTATGTATATGTGTGTTTGTGTGTGTGTGCGTGTGTGTGTGTGTGTGTGAGCATACCAGCGTGTGTGTGTGTGTGTGTGTGTCTGTGCGTGTGTGTGTGTGTGGCTTCCCATGTGTCTACGTGTGCGTGGGCGTGTCAGAATGATTTATGAGTTGCAAATAGCTACACCAGTGGCCCGTTTCTCCTCACTTAGTTTTTAATCTGTCCTTCCATTAATTTTCCCGGAGACGTTATTATGGTTTTATAACGTGCGCGAGCGAGCGACGTGCACGCGAGCACGTGTTAATGAGAGACACAGCAGTGGACATTTTGTGTGAGGGACGAATGAAAGTCTCACATGGATGGATGGACGGAGGCATCCGGGCTCAGTCCGTCCTGACTCCTGCGCTGGCTCCCATCTCTATCCTTTCACTGTCCCTTCTCCCCCTTCCCTCCTTCCTTCCTTCCTGGCTTTCCTCCCATTCTCCGCTTCACTCACACCCTTCATTGAGAGAGCCACGGTGAACACAGATGTTTATTGACAGTACACGGTAGAACATGGAAACAGCAGGTCAATCCGTTTAGCCCAAGGGCCGATACACCAATTCACCAATTTGTCAGTGTTAGTTTGAGAGAGAAAAGCAGCTAATCTCTCCTCTCTGCTCTCTATTGATCACACACTTAGACTCCACTTCTCTGTCTAAACACTATTGATTCCCTCTCTCTCTCCCGCTCTCTCCGCCCTGTCTCTCTTTCTTAGTCTCCCTCAACTTCTGTCTTACTTCTCCTTCACCCACCGAAGCTCTCGGCACATCATCTCCTTATACTGTATACAGTATACTCTATGACAGCTCTCTCTTCAGACCAAAGCCTGCATAATCTTGAATGTATGTCATTGTGTGTGATTATATTTTAGATGGATCTTGTGAACTACGGTAAATAAGACCATACCTGAATACTGGAACATGATATTATGAAGGGAGATTATCCACTGAACATGGCAATTGGGAGCAAGAGAGCACATTTTTAATATTGGTCCCAAAGTGTCACAATTTAATCTCCTTTACTACCTGTCTCCATTGATTCAAGGGCTTACATGTGCTCACATGTAAACTAAAGAAAAAAACACTGCGTGTACGGTTTGACTGTGAATGCTGTCACCAAGAATCGTTTTTCAGTGTCACACCACAACAGGGGAAGCTTGCAAGGAGACAATGCCTTTGCTAAGATAAGGGATAAATAACATTACTTAAATTAACACCCTAAGCCTAAGGCATCAGCTTATTGTGTTTCACTTTCACTCCCTGAAATATTATTTTAGGCTTTAGCCCCCCTTACTGGCCAACTGAATCTATTACAGACATTTGGCTGGAGATGGAAAGCAGGGGTACACCCAGGGGGGCAGTCAGACAGATTTTTTGTGAAGCCACTAAGGAAAGCAAAGTTCATATAATGGCCTGTTGTGGCGCTGTCATTGGGCTCAAAAAAACCCATAGCTCCATAGAGGTCCATGTATTTGGGCCCAACTTCACCTAGACTGTATTACCTTAATAAACATGGTCATGAATACTTTTTGCTTCCAGTCACTAGTTTAAAGTCTCATTTCTAATGTCATAATATTCTTTTTGGAAAATTATGGCCCCATTTATAAAAAAAGATGACCATAAAGTCGTGCATGTTCTGAGGGGCGTGGCTACCGTTACAGTCTATGAACGGGATCCCCCACCCACTCGAGTCAAAATAAAAACCAATGAAGAAGAAGGGGGGAAGTCCCGCCTCGTTGTCTGGGCCAGCCAATGGGCCAGCTGGGCCCAAACGGATCTAGAAAGATGGCGACTTCCATTGCAAGGACTGACAGGCTTCATTTTACGTTCATGTTAGACCCGGGGAACGCTTTGTCCATATTTTTTACAGTCTATGGGTACACCATACACACAAGCCAGGTTAGCTACTTGTTCACATACAATAAAGAAAATCAGTTACAAAACTATACCAACATGGCTTTTGGCTCAGCTGTGGTTAGATAAGTGCCAAGTAAACGTAAAGCATCTCTGTAAGTCAGTGCGGTCAGCAACTACACATTCACCACTTTTGTGGATAATGTGGAGTGGACTACTTTAATTTTAAGAATGTATATAATAATAACCATTCACCTAATGATGTCAGTCTGTGAAGATAGCAGTACCTTGGTGTGTAGAAGATGTTTAGAGATGTTTTGATGGGTCGAGAAGATCAGGAGGGTTTCTTTGGAATCTGTGTTGTTGTAGGCCTCCACGACTACACCGTCACCTCCTGAAACAGGACATTGGGGAGGGGTGGAAGGGAGTTGTGGGAGAAAATATAAAAACAAGGGGTTGTACCATCTCTGTAAAAGAAATGCATACACAATGGCACTGTTTACCCTTTGAATACATTTGGTTTAAAAAACAAAAAATAGGTAGCCTAAATGAACAAGCACACATGAGATGTTTTTATTCTGTTTTATTTTATTGTAGACCTATTTATTTTAGCTTTTAGATTACATTTATATTGTTTGGGCTAAGGACACTCATTCCAAAAACATATCCAAAAACGAACTGACTATAACTTACTTCTGGGAGTGGGAATATTTGGCATGCCTCATCTCCAAACAGACAATAACAACAAGTACCAACATTTTTTGATGTGTGCACGTGTTCACATATACTGGATTCAAAATAAGTCAATGTGTGTGACCAGTGTTTGGGGATTCTATGGTAAAAAAAACATATAGCTATCATCACGTGATGATATTATCACATTTGGAAAACTATGGTTGTTTTTAGCCCAAGGTGTGTTTTTCATGCAAAACAAATGCTTGCAATAGATTCAGAATCATAAAAGCCTTCCGTGGGTCTGGGCCCAGCTACATCTCAGACATGCTGAAGCCATATGAATCCCCTAGAACCCTTAGGTCATCTGGGGCTGGCCTATTAATTGTTCACGCCAGTAATTTACCCTGCATATAGGTTATTAAATTGTACCCAACTTTCAGCAGCTGTTAACTCACTTACCTTAATGTTGTACAAGTTGAAGTCTGCATAAATGGGTGGATACACTGCCATCTGGTGGGTGGACAATAAAGGCTATTTAAGATTTTATATTAATATTTGTTAAAATGCTAATGTAACCCCAATGCTGATTTAAAGCGTTGTATCTGTCATACAATGATAGGCTATAAACAAACAATACTTTCTGTTTACCCATAACTAAAAAAAAACGAATTTCGACTTTATAGTGGTCAAATGATCCTACTTGGCCTGTTGACATAATAGCTTAGCCTCGATCGTTGTCAACAAAAAAAAGTCAGACTATACCAAGAGTAGATCACACACTGTGACAGATAGTTTGTAGTTGTAATCTAGGCACGTAAACCAACGTTTGATATACTAGTGGGATTAATTAATGAATTATTAGGCCTTACCTGGTGCAGTGATGGGTGTCACTTTTGTGAGGTCACAGCATGCACAATCTGAGAATCCCATCGTCAAATATTCGGGAAAACAGCGCCTCCGCTGTTGTTCCTCGAGGCAACAGTCTGTCTTGAGAGACTACAGCATGCATGATGCAGCAGAAGCATTGCATGATCCATATTCCACATGACGCAGATGCCACACACTACACGGGTAGCAGTAGAGATCACTGAATGTTGCTTAAATCTATAAGGTGATTAAATAAGGTCAAAGGTCAGCAGCAGTCCAGAAGACTCCAGATCTCAAAAAGCTATAAGTCTCCATTGTCCCTAATGCAGTGGTTTTAACTCTTTATCAAGGTCCATTATATATTCTGTATTTGAGCCACGGACCACCATTTGATGACATTTAGCCCATTTGGTTACCAACTCCTCCTCAAGGACCACTGGTTGAAAACCACTACCCTAATGGAAAAACTACAGACTGGAATCAGTCACAGTGTCAGGTGACACGTGTGAACTTGTAAATCAGCTTTCGACAAAATTCAGAAGAAATTGTGAAATAGGTATTTTTGTAGTTGGTACTGTTGTAGCCTAAATAAAGTAAAGTATTTTGATGCCAATAGTTTTGTACTCAAACCCTTTAAAGCATTTTGATTAGGCTTTTTACAGAACAACCCCAGCTATACACAAATAAATGACATTTAGCACCACATTGACTTGGACTGCTCTGAGCCTTGACTGACTTTGACTGCTTTATGACAACGCATCACACCATTGCTCACATGGGAGTTCAAGCGCCAGTATTATCCTCATTTGTACGTCTTTAAATGTTCTGATGAATTGAAAAAGGTGGACCCCGTCGTAAACTAGTGCAATGCTTAATCGTGGTTCGTCCACAAAAGGTACGTTTTTGTATGGACTTGTGCTTTCGTTTGAAATATACCCATTCTGCATACTGTGAAATAAAAATGTCAATCCATCAATCATTGAGACATACATATAGGACCTAACAAAACCCACACATGAGCCACAAGCAGGACTAGACCACTGCCTGTCTCAGTGAGACTTTAGTGCCAGCATGTTGAAGTGAGTACAGAGAAGAGAGTTTAGTGCTATGGCAACATGGGAGGCCTCCTGCAGCACAGGGCAAGGCCAGACAGAGCCCTACAGCTAAAGGTTCACCATAGTTCCTGGAGGAATAGTAAATAGTTACTTTACACAGATTAGGGAGAAAAAAAAGGTCATAGGCCCTCACCTCAGATCTAGAGAATATTTCTGTAATATAGAATGTTCATTGTTTTACCAACCAACCAGCCTAATAGTTTTAAGTTTAACAAAAAATAGAATCTCCTTCTACAACCCTATTAGTTCATGAGGCATAATGAACAAGGGTTACAGTGGTGGAAATCAGACGTAATAATGTGTGTAAAGAAATTTTATTTTCTAATGTACAGGTCTCGTTTCCATACTGTAGCTTTAGTACATGCAGTATAGACCTAAGACCAAAGTGCTTTTGTAAGTTTCACAGCCTCCCATTCATATGAAAGAAATTCACTGTCTTGTGTTTGAAATGCTTACACTAGTCTATTGACTGTGATTAATAGTCTCTTGTCCCTTCAGTTTGGGACGCTGAGGCCACAGTAATCAATACATATTCTTCCAATTGTCTCAACACGGGGTGGTTTGTCAAAACAGGCTGACACTTGGTCATTAACAGTAGACTGAGGATCGCTAACGTTCACATCTATATACAACCGGAAGCTCAATACTGGTTGAGGTCAGGAGCGCCACGCCTGTGATTGTGGATGTAGTGTCAGAACCGACACAGGCACATCTTATACACATCCCTGCCAATAGTGGCTGAATTGAGAGAGCGAGGGGAGATAGCCGTAGATGAAGTAGCCTTGTGTTAGTCCTCGATGGAGCGGATGTATCGCTCATATGCCGTCTCGTCCATTAGAGAGTCGAGCTCTGAAGGCTTGGCAATGGTCATCTTCATCAGCCAGCCTGCAACACACGTCAGGTTACAGGTCAGAGTGGATGAAACTAGCGGATTCAAATGTCCCATATCAACCAGTACGTTACTTATCAAGACCATGCAATGGAGCCAGTAGGTTCTCTACGGGAGCAGAGACGTTGTGTTGTTGACTACTAACGCCAACCTCAGTCACGTAAGTAAACATAAAGCTAAGTCGTTGTAGTGCAGTTTCACAATGTTTTCATTTCGGCACAGTAATTTTTCTTCTGCTTTTCCATATCGCAGGCAGTAGGCTCCAGTAAAGTCTACTGGCTCTATTGCATGGTCTTGATAAGTAACCTGCTGGTGATTCTGGGTTGATATTGACAGCATTCGAATCGGGTAATGAAACACTGTATCCTAGTTCCGTTTAAATGGTGTGGCAGTAGCTCAGGAGATTCAGAAGGTTCCGGGTTCGATCCATGGCTACCCTCATTCGACTCGAGGTCCTGGTGTCCCTGAGCATTCTAACCCCCAACTACTTCCGATGAGCAAGTTGGTGCCTTGCAAAGTTTCCTCCGCCCGTGAGGGGTGTGAATGCGTGTGTGAATGGGTGAAGCAAAACATTTGAAATTTTCAGAAAATACTGATCTACTAGCGATTTACAACAATCGCGATGCCATGCGCTGTGAACTTTTAGAACACGACAAAGTATGAAATAGGGCTAAAAGGAAATGGTTCACTATTACTCCCCCCCATGGAGCCTTGAATTCATGGAGATTTTTTGTCGCATTCCTAAGCCAATAATTTGATAGACTCGGAAACCCAGACATTTTTATTTCCAGGGAGGAAAAAAAAGTCTGGGACCGAATCCACTTCAATTCGGCATAGAGTAGCGCAAACGTCTACCACTATTTCTGATCGTCTGCCCCTTTATTAAATTCACGCACACCGGTACACACACACACACTCCTCTCTCTCTCGCTCTAATTAATTAGTCTCATGCCGCATAGCTGCGACTAGATTCTCCCGGCGGGGGCTGCCTATGCCATGGAAAGCATAGGTGGACCCCAGGCCCAGGCTAATAATTTGATAATTATTGGCGGACTGGGGTGAACTATCCTTTTAGGTGGTTAGTCAGACTAATCAATTTGACGGCTAAACATAATCGATAGTTTAGATTTGAACACTTTTTACTATGTAATGAGGTTTTATATAGTTTTTTTATTAATGAATTACAAGTCTGAGCTCCCTGACAAATTAATTTCACTTTTTACTGTAACGTTTTTTTTAGGTGAGACAATAAAGTCTTTCAGATTCTGATTGTTGCAGCCCTAATATCCTCACCATCTTCGTAGCAGGACTTGTTGACCAGGCCCGGGGTGTCTGCCAGTCGTGTATTGACCTCTACAACTTCTCCAGTCAAAGGAGAGTAGAGCTCACTGGCTGCCTTCACGCTCTCCAGTGCACCAAATTCATCTGGAACAGAGGTCTGGATTTAGGCTTGATGCATAATTCAGTGCATAAAAGTCCATGTCCCAGAAAAACTACAGACAGGATGCCTTTATAGATGGAACTGATCTAAATGTAATTGTAAAAGTAATTTGCGTTGGACTGTCATTAGGTTCAAGGTTTCTTTATTTTGTCTCCCAAGGACCTGCCCTGCAGCATACAGATACAATACAATACACAATACAAGACAAAAAAGGCACACCGTGACCGGTACAACATTAAAGGTTAGAAGAAGCAGCTTGTCCGGCGTTGCCAAGGGCTATTGCACAATGTCTGTTGACAAGCATTTCTTCGTGGCAATGTTTACAGGGAGGGAATTGCATAATCAGGTGGGCATGCATTGCATTCCCAATTTAAAATTTTCCCGACATGTGTGGTCTCCAGTAATTGAACATTATCCGTAGATATCACAGGCACTCAAGCCTTTACTAATAATCACACTCAAGTCTAAAACAAATCTCTGACATGAGATGTTTACCTTGTTGAGACAGCTGTGTGCCCACCTCTGGCAGTCCACAATAAACTACATCTCCCAATGCTTCCTGTAAAGGATGTGTAAGAGAGCAGTGACAAAGTTAGTCTCTTTTAATTCACCCTACAGTTAATTTTAACAGTCTCTGTGCTCTCGGGCTTACCTGTGCAAATTTACTGATACCGACAGTTCCAAAACCACCCTCTTCTACTCGGATCCATTCATGTTTGTCTGTGAATTTGAGACCTGTGGGATGACAACGCACGATTAAAACAAAATGGAGTCTTAAATTATTACTGTGGTGATTCCTGTGCACTGACAGACCTTTTTCCCTTGGATAAGTTTATTTTAGATAAGTTTATTTTACTTTTATATAATTATATGGAAGTGACTTAAAATGAGAAATGTTCTCCAAAACACCTGAAAAACCAGTTGTCCTGTTGTCCTTTTAAAGACAGCTATAATGTGCCTCGTATAGTTATTAAAGGTTTAATTAAATGTATATAATAATAATAATAAAACTTTATTTATATAGCACCTTTCAAAATTGCTTTAGAAAGTGCTTTACACAATCAGACAGGAAAATAAGCAACAGAAAACATTTCAATAACTCTTTGGATGATGCTCTCAGGCAGTGGGTTGGGACATGGGGGGAGATTAGATTGGAGATGTAGGGTGGAGCGAGACCGGACCTAGCCTTGTATATGGTGAGGAGGAGTTGGAAATCGATTTTGAAGGAGATTGGGGAATTGTTGGGAATCTTGGGATGCTAAAACAGAGGTGAATTTCCTGAAGCCAGTTAAAAGGCGAGCGGCAGCATTCTGTACTAATTGAAGACAATGAATAGATTTCTTTGTGAGGAAGGTATACAGATAGGTCAGGGGTGGATAGAAATTATTTTATTTTAGAGATGTTCAGTGATAAAATGAAGATTGGATGACTTTCTTAAAAAGGGTAAGACCACTTTTTGAGGTTCGGGTTGTTTTCTTACCGTAGTATGGGCAAACTACCAGTAGTCCATTCCATGAGTTCTTTCACGCCGTTGTGTTGTTTATTAGCAATTTAATAAATAAAAATACCAGCCCATTGACTTCCATTGTAACGGGGAAACAGCTCTCTAAGTCACTCTTTTAGCACATAAACCAACGCAACAAAAGCTGATTCTGACAGGTTATCACATCAGGATATTGCGTATGTGCTAAGAGTGACGTTGAGAGCCGTTTCCCCGTTACAATGGAAGTCAATGAGCAACTTTTTAAATTCATAAATTGCTAATAAACACCACAACGGAGCGAAATAACTCATGGAATGGACTAGTCTGCCCATAATAAGGTAAGAAAACAACCCAGACCTCTCAAAAAGTGGTCTTGCCCTTTAAGGTGCAGTTCAAAGTTGAGGTCGGGATCAAAGGTGACGCCTAGGTTCTTGACAGTGGGCCTGAGATTTAAGGTTAAGGGGGAAAGGTTGGCCTTGGCAAGAGGGGGGCCAAACACGAACACCTCAGATTTTGAGTCGTTAAACTGGAGGAATGTATATCGTCGATATAGTGTATCCTTGTTTTTTAATGTCAGGAGTGAAGTTCACTAGCCTGGTAAACAAATACATTATTTGTAGGATTACATGCGCCGCAGGATGTTTTCCGTTATGTAGAATTGCCTTTTTAGATTAATATTAGTGCTATATAAAATGGCCTTGCCTATGTGATGGTGGGTGGATAGCTGGTAAAAGAAAAGATTGAATACTTCTATTAGCAGTTTGCAAAAAAGCACAGGGAAGTACAGTTCAATAAAAGGTCTGCTAAAAGGATTTTATTTCCAAGAAAGCCTATGGCTTGTTTCCATTGGGGTCCTTTTGTACTTGATTCATCGAAAGATGAACTATGTTTATGATGAGAATGGCAAATTATATAACATTATTAGGTACTATTTTTCCATATCATTTGAATTTTCTGCATTTAAATCATGCATCTGTTGCCGTATTGAACAGACACGTACATGAGTCTGCCTGGCTGTCAGATCATCTCTGTAATATGAATGTACTACAAGCCTTGGATCAAGACTATCAGATGTATTTTTATGAGTCTTGATCCAAGGCAAGACACGAAAGTAAGTCAGACTCGATAAATTACATCTTATCGATAAAATAGTATGATAGTGTTGATCCAAACTAGTAGTAATGTACTATAATGTTGCAATTGGTTGCAGGCATCATCATACCGTACTCATTCCAGCCAATCACAATTTGCATCCTCACTTTTGTCTTCAATGTTTGTGTTTACGTAATGCGTATATGTAAAAACACGCCATTCATTATCATTTCAATGGCATTCAATGTTTGTGTTAGGACAATGTTTGCGTTTACACACACCCTCAAAGCTGGACATTGGAGGGGCTAGCGCCCCTCAAAAAACAAACTAAAAGGGGGATGATGAGAAGTGAGAACTAAGTGGGTGGTTATGGTTGAGATACAAGTGACAAGATTTGTAATGTATGCTCGTTTCCAAACATTACGTGCAATAATCAATGTGATTATTCCAAATCAGATTTCAAATATAAAGTACACACCACGTGGGCCATTTGCCAAATTGCCAGCGATTAGCATTTCTGCATTCCGCATTGTTTAATAAAAGGCATTTTTATCCAAGCTGTTTTTTTTGCCATTGGCTTTCAACTGCACGCCCCTATCGGTTGGGAGGAGTGTAGCACTCTGAAACACTGGGTGTGTTTGATATAGGGCAGGCACACCGACTGCACTGCCAATACAGAATCCCGGTGTGCAACTGTGACATTTCATTACGCACCCCGTTTGAGAAAAGTAGCCGGAGCGCTCGGATGAAAATGCTTCTTATTAAACAACACGGAATGCAGCAATGCTAATCGCTCTCCCAGCAAATTCCTAACACCCGTGGCACACATGGTGAGTACTTTATATATTAAATCTGAATGTTTATGTACACGTTCTCTCTGTAAATGTAGCAATCGTGTAAAACTGGCTTCAGTTTGTGATTATGACAGTCGGTAACAGGACGCCTGTCGCCCCTTTTCCATCTCGCCCCACTACTCTACCTAGCTGTAAATAACAAACTAATTTATGTTGGTGATTATATAAAAATGTATTATCATCATCATCATCATGTCTGTCTGTGTGTCACTGTGACTGCCGTAGCTCCTTACTGCCTCCTTCCTTACTCCCACTTTTCACACAGGCATTGACCATATGAAAAACATAGGGCGCAGTACACCCCACGGCCACAAGGGGGGGCAAATATCTCACAACGGGTAAGGGCTAGTCATATTAATTTATCATTGTTAAGTTCCATGGGCATAATAGCATGATGCTGCCATTAAAAAACATGGGCTACAGTATAGAGAGTATAGAGATCGACTACTATACAATCAAATTAATCTGTATACAAGGGAGAGCGAAATATTGCGAGTTGGTAAAGGGGCGAGTCGTTTGGTATTCTGACATATTTCAGGGCTAGCCTCAGCCTGCTACAGCAGTGGTTTTTAACCACCAGTCCTTGAGGGGGTTCCAGCTAAAATAATGGAGAGTTGAGTTGTTAACCAAATTGATTCAATCATTTAAATGGACCCTGTATGGATGGATCTGTAACACTTGTCTTGAGTGTAAAATAAAACCAAATAGACGCGGGTCCATTTGGTCTCATTTTAGGCCCTCAAGAGTTACATTATTGTTAAACATCTGCATTACTTAAAGTATTGGGTCTGAGAGGCTAAATCCCATCAAATGAAATGGTGTTCGGTGGCTCAAATTTAGAATAAATAATGGGCCTTGATATGAAAAATGTTGAAAACCACTGTGCTACAGCTAGTCCAGGGGTAGCTGCAATTTGCAACTCTAGATTTTTTTACAATGGGCTGAATCTAGAGTTGCAATACCCTCCATCCACTTCCTATTCATGTTTTTTGGTTTGTGATCTGCTGGTCTTAAATGACGTTAAACTCACCAACATTGCAGCTGCAGTCCAAGCTTGAATTATCCTCTTTCAATCTGCTGAGCTTGTTTTTCATAAAAATCCCCCGTAGAGATGTTATGAGCTACTTTCTGTCCAAAATATTCCAAGAGTGACAATATCGAGCCGCCATTTTGATTTTTGCAACGTGCCGTAAAACAAGACGTGAGGGGGAGTGCATGTTTAATAGCGTCCCTGTTTAAAAGTGCTCCCCCTCACGTCTTGTTTTACGGCACGTTGCAAAAATCAAAATGGCGGCTCGATATTGTCACTCTTGGAATATTTTGGATAGAAAGTAGCTCATAACATCTCTATGGGGGATTTTTGTGAAAAACAAGCTCAGCAGATTGAAAGAGGATAATTCAAGCTTGGACTGCAGCTGCAATGTTGGTGAGTTTAACGTAATTTAAGACCAGCAGATCACAAACCAAAAAACATGAATAGGAAGTGGATGGAGGGTATTGCAACTCTAGATTCAGCCCATTGTAAAAAAAAATCTAGAGTTGCAAATTGCGGCTAGTCCAGGGGTGCCCACACTTTTTTGACTTGAGAGCTACTTTCAAAATGACTGGCTCAACAAGATCTACCCACCGAAAGAAGAATGCTGAAAAATGTTTAAATATGGAATAGCCAAATGCATTTCAAATGGAGAAATGGAATAGGTAGGTAGTTTTTTGTATTTTATCTGTAATGCTACCGACGTTTGTGCACAGCAACACTCTTGAAAACAAAATATTGCATTGAGCTGACAGTACCTTTTTGATCAATGAATCAATGTCACCTTAATTCAAGTGGCAGATGCCAAAAATATGTTTTTCATATAGTTTTTTTAGGGGCATGTAATGTGATCTACCTGCACAGCCCTTGTGATCTACTGGTATATCACGATCTAACTTTTGGGCACCCCTGAGCTACACAGTTCTGCCTCAATGACGTCCTCTTTGCGATTAGCTGAGGCTAGGCTAGCAATCATAATAACAACAACATGCTAACGTGCATGTTGTTGGACTAACGCAACTCTTCTTCATATTTACCTGCGAACAGTCGACTGGAGGTAAAAAGAGTCCTTTGAAACAGCGGCAAGGCTGCAGAGAAGTTGGAAGAAACGCAGCGAAGGAGCATCCCACTGGCCGCCATCTTGTCGCGTTCTGATGATTCTGAATGATAGCCACGCCAGGCGCATGCGGGAAGTGTCATCAGCAGTGTTGCCATGTCCGCTTCGGGCTTTGTCTTTCTGTAAAGTTGCTTGTAAATATTTGTAGTTGCGGCTTTGCGGTTTTTGGGCTTAATCTTAATGTTGTTAATTTAAACCCATTGATTGATTGATTGATTGAAATATTTATTAACAGTTTGCAGAATGACAGTAGATTTCAAGCACAAACTCAATACAAAGACTGTTAACTGTGAGTGGACAACCCAATTAAGCATTACACTTGTTTACAAGAGGGTCCACCTTGTTCAATTCATCAAAAAGGAATAGGCCTACTATATTTGTCTGCGGACAACCCCATCTGACAACCCCATCACGTGGCACATGGACAACCCCATCACCTGGCACATGTTGTGCCAGGAATCCCCATTCCCCACGATTTGTGTTGTTAAAGGTTTTACAAGCTCACAAGCGTCACATCGCCCCTTTACAAATATCCTATGGGCTATATCTTGCACCACCCCTTAACCCTAATCCCTAAATGTATTTGCCATTTTTTACTATTTAAAAAACCTGGCGCAAAATGGAGCCCTTTATGTAAAAGGTCGAAGTGCTGGCTTCTTTTTGGGCTTGTTTTAATAGACCTGGACCTGGTTGCTTAATGCTTGTTTCTCTCACACAATCTGGCAACCCTGGTCATCAGATGAAGGCAAACCACGCCCAGACTGTAACTGACAAGACAAAAAAACACGCCCAGACTGTAACTGGAGCAACAACAACAATCACACTTTTCCAGATGTGCAGCGATTTCATTTCATAATGACTTGTTTTTGCACAGCTGGCTGATCATTAGAGGGGGCTTTTAGGGGCTTTTACTTTGTCATGTCTACAACTAGAATTTCGTGGCCGCTACGCGGCCACTCAATCCCAGAGTTACTTCGCCACGCACTATGGGAAGAAGGAAATGGCGGGAGTTGACTCCACATCGGATGGGTTATTAGTTATTATTATAGCACAATGACAATGATAACGTTGTGTTGTAGATTGTGAGAAAGGGATTTGAAAGTAGCTCTCAAGTCCATAAAACAAACTAACATAGGCTACTTCTCTATAAGCAGAATCATGAATAGGCCTATTTAATTTATAGAAAAGGAGAAGAGAGAGAGAGAGCAATGTGTTTGTGGCTCAAACTTTGTCCAATATTGTTGAAACAGAACACAAAGATGAGTAGTAGCCTATTTTTTTTTAACACGCAGCACCTCTCTCTCTCTACGTCTCTCTCTCTCTCTCTATCTCTCTCTCTCGTGTGTGTGCACTGCTGCGCAATGTCACAGACAGACACAGACGCGATCAATAATATATAGCAGAAATAATAGGCAAAATATAACACTTTTCCTCTCTATCTGTGACTGTGATCAGCTCCTCACACATATAACTCCTCTCTCGTTCATGTACGCCTGCTCAAATTAGCAGCAACTGTTAGCATAAATTATTTTTTCCCCGTTTGGGGGGGGGGGGGGGACGCTGTTGGGAGTCAGGTTCGTTGAGGCCCGGTCGTGCTGTCTCACCCCCCGGCCCGGCCCAATGTTGTTCCGCCAC
This sequence comes from Protomyctophum bolini, assembly GCF_963924005.1. Lineage (NCBI taxonomy): Eukaryota > Metazoa > Chordata > Actinopteri > Myctophiformes > Myctophidae > Protomyctophum > Protomyctophum bolini. Next base: position 30,973,977 of record NC_137865.1, read on the forward strand.
TGTAGTAACGGATGGGTTATTGGAAAAGCGAGTTGTAGTGTGTGTAGTTGTGTTGGTCCAAAGCAAACTTCAATTGAAATAAAAGAAATGGTTTTTCATTGTCGGGTCATTAACGCTTTTCATGAGTCAAAAATAAATGTGAAATGCAATGTATAGCCTATTATAAAATCCCAGGTTGATAGAATACACAATCCTCTGTGATCACCAACTCACCAGAACATCTCTCATTAAAAACGTTTGGATTGTCATGTTTGAAAGTATTCTACATGCAACACTGAGCCTGTAAGCTGTGTGATGCTAACGAACTTAAATTGAAATAAAATAAATGGTTTTTCACTTCAATTGAAATAAGATAATTGTTTTGTCATTGTCAGGTCATTAACGCTTTTCATGAGACAAAAATAAATGTAAAATGCAATTTATAGCCTATTCTAAAATCCCAGGTTGATATAATACACAATCCTCTGTGATCAGCAACTCACCAGAACATCTCACATGAAAAACGTTTGGATTGTCATAAGCTGTGTGATGCTAACGCGCTAACACCGTTAGCATGGTGTGTCTTAAAAAACGGGCAATCAAGACACGCAAGGTTAGGTTACATGAGTTTATAAAGTTACATCGTGTGTTTTTGTGGTAAACAACTGACGTTAGGTCTGCGCACACTGTACGCTGCTATGGCAACCTGTCATCAAATGCTGCTAACGTTGTGTTCACCACTGTTAGCATGTGCTATCATCAAGCCAAAGCTGAGACAGATATGAAAGTACTACTGGCCAAAATGTCATAGAAAGCACAACACCTAATTTCGGAATGTTATTGTGACCTATTGAGCACAAACAGACCATGATTTGCTTGCTGGACCTATAATTATTTTATTTGCATTAAAATCCTCTGTGATCACCAACTCACCAGAACATCTCACATTAAAAACGTTTGGATTGTCATAAGCTGTGTGATGCTAACGCGCTAACACCGTTAGCATGGTCTGTCTTGGTCAAATAAAAAACGGGCAATCAAGACACGCAAGGTTACATGAGTTTATAATGTTACATTGTGTGTTTCTGTGGTAAACAACTGACGTTAGGTCTGCGCACACTGTACGCTGCTATGGCAACCTGTCATCAAATGCTGCTAACGTTGTGTTCACCACTGTTAGCATGTGTGCTATCAAGCCAAAGCTGAGATAGATATGCAACTACTACTGGGGAAAATGTCATACAAAGCCCAACACCTAATTTCGGAATGTTATTGTGACCTATTGAGCACAAACAGACCATCATGATTTGCTTGCTGGACCTATAATTAATTTATTTGCATTAAATGTCCACTCGCCCATCAAAAACGGACAGAACAGAGCTGGTGACGTATGAGGCAGGGTGTTGCCAGGTTTGCGAATTGTAAGCGAGTTGTAGTGTATGTAAGTAGCGTGGTTTAAAGGGCTTGTTTGTGGGCTGGTTGGGCTTGTTTCTGACCGTGTTGGGGCAGCAGTGATTCCGTGTTCCGTGTAGGAATGTTTCATAAAAGTAATATTTGCAGAGTAAATAAGACACTTGAACGGCAAAAAAATAGGCTATATCAGTGCGGGGAGCGTGCCGAATTTATTTTGCATATAGAGATGTGTGGTAAAAGTGTGGTTCGGTCGGAGATAGAGCACAAAGAATGAGTATGGGTACCACTTCTCACTTGTATATATGATAGAATACACAAACTCACCATTCAACAAAACCATGTGCACCCCCCCCCCCCCCTTTTTTTCCCCTTCTTTATTTATATGATGATTTCCTGTTTTGTTTTTTGTTTTTGTTTTTGTGTAGGCTATATAGGCCTATATGTCTTTATTAGACTTAAAAAGTTCTGATGAATTGAAATGGTGGACCCTGGCCTTTTGTAAATTTACAGTCTAGTGTCAGTTAGTGCTTCGATCATGGTTTGTCCACAAAGTAACAGTTTTTGTTTGATTTTGATTGATTGATTGATTGATTGATTGATTGATTGATTGATTGATTTATTAACAGTTTGCAGAATTACAGTACATTTCAAGCACAAACTCAATACAAAGACTGTTAACTGTGAGTGGACGACCCAATTAAGCATTAGGCCTACTTGTTTACAAGAGGGTCCACCATGTTCAATTCATCAAAACATTTAGAGACGTACAAATAGACACTTCCATATAGTCAAAGAACAGAACAGGAATTCATCATAATTGAAGCAATTAAGGGAAAAGAAACAATGAGGGGAGGTTCAGATTTTACGGGGGCCAGAATTGCAGCCGTCCGTAGGTGCCTTTTGAGAGAGGTTTTGAAGGAGTCAAGGGATTCACATAATCAAGGGATTCACACTTAATGACTGTTGGTAGGGCGTTCCACATTTTGGTGGCATAGGAGCGAAAATAATTTAGTCCCTTGTTTGTGCCGAATCTGGGTTGTACATGGTTTGTTGCACTTCCTCTGGTGTTGTGGGTGTGGACTTCGTTAACATTAAGGAAGTATTTAGACAGGTGTGCTTTCGTTTGAAATGTACCCATTCTACATAGCCTACTGTGAAATAAAAAATTCAATCAATCACAAAATCAAATCCATGGCGCTGCCTGCTGTTGTTCTTGTTCCCATTGTACCTGTTCTGTTCTGTTCTTTAACTACATAGAAGTGTCTATTTGTTTGTCTCTAAATGTTTTGATGAATTGAACAATGTGGACCCTGTTGTAAACAAGTGTAAGGCTTAATTGGGTCGTCCACTCACAGTTAACAGTCTTTGTATTGAGTTTGTGCTTGAAATGTACTGTAATTCTGCAAACTGTTAATAAAGATTTCAATCAATCAATCAATACCTACCCATCACGTTTACAGTCAACAAGTAGAGCCGTCTCTGTCGCCCCCTTGTGTGTATCTTTGGGCAGCCACTGTAATTGCCTTCAGAGAAGGAAAATGAGAATGAATGATGTTGGAAGTTTTTTTTTGCCCTTCCTCCTGTTTATTCAGGCGGAAGGGCTATACATTTGTTTGTTGTATATAGAGCAAATAATATAATAGAGAAAACAGCAAATAGTTTACAAAACCGCTCTCAAAGAGCACAGGTGGACAGCTGCAATTCAACACCGTCACTGGCCCCTGTAAATTAAGTCTGAGTTCAATTAAAGTTATATAATCTGGTATGCTATTGATTGTTCAGCTATGCACATAGATTGTTGTCTCGCAGGCACACAAAGCACAGCAGTGTACACTGCCCAGGGTAACGCATTACAGTTCTTTACTCATTCATCTGTTGTCCAGTTCATGTTTATTCGAGAGATGACTCAGTCATGTTAGATGAGTCAGTCTCTCTTTAAACTTCCATAACAAGATGATTCACTATATTCACTATTGCAGTGGTTTTCAACCTATTTCATATCAAGGCCCAATTTATTCGGCATTTGAGCCACAGACCACCATTTGATGAGAATTAGCCTCTCAGACCCAAAACGAAAGAATATTTTGTTATTGTTAGATACGATTTTGTCCATGCTGTATTGATGTTGGTACCATGAGGAGAGAACAGGCAAACGTTGATTAAAATAACAATTCTTCTACATTCTCAAATTGTGTAGTCTTAAGTAATGCAGAGTTTAACAATAATTTAACACTTGAGTGTCAAATTAAACCAAATGCCATTTGGTTTCATTTTACACTCCATTGTTACCAACCTTCCATCATTTAGCTGGGGACCACCTGGAACCCCCTCAAGGACCACTGGTTGAAAACCACTGCACTGTTGGAATGGGTCAAAGGCAGTACTGCAGGCCCAGGTCACATTTATGAATGAATCGTGACGTAGGACGTGACATAGAGGTACCACAAGAACAGTGCGAGGGGTACTACGATAGGAGCCAACCAATCATTATAAACGCTCGAGGGGTACCGTACTACGATAGAAGCCAACCAATCATATCAACACTCGAGGGGTACTACGATAGAAGCCAACCAATCATATCAACACTCGAGGGGTACTACGATAGAAGCCAACCAATCATATCAACATAATTGCGGAAATGGTGGAAATGGAAATTGCGGAAATGCGGAAATGGAAATTGCGGAAATGGTAATTGCGGAAATGGTGGAAATGGAAATTGAGGAAATTGCGGAAATGGAAATTGCGGAAATGGTAATTGCGGAAATTGCTCTTCAGTTATAGCTATCTATTTTCAGGTAGATTGTTTTATTTTACTCAGTCAGCCATATCACTACTCATTTTTATTCATGAAAAAGGTCATAGCTGGGTAATCTATTTTCAGGCAAATTGTGTTTATTGTATTTTATTTTACTCAGCCATAACAATTTATTTTCTGTTAACCAACTTGCTGGCTGGCAGGCAGGCAGACAGCTACTCATAGACAGGCAGACAGACAGACAGCTACTCATGGAGAATTGGACAGGCAGGCAGTCAAACAGCTACTCATAGACAGGCAGACAGACAGCTACTCATGGAGAATTGGACAGGCAGGCAGACAGCTACTCATGGACAATTGGACAGGCAGGAAGGCAGACAGCTACTCATAGACAGACAGACAGCTACTCATGGACAATTGGACAGGCAGGAAGGCAGACAGCTACTCATAGACAGACAGACAGCTACTCATAGACAATTGGGCAGGCAGGCAGACAGCTACTCATGGACAATTGGACAGGCAGGAAGGCAGACAGCTACTCATAGACAGGCAGACAGACAGCTACTCATGGACAATTAGGCAGGCAGGCAGACAGCTACTCAGACAGGCAGACAGACAGCTACTCATGGACAATTGGACAGGCAGGCAGGCAGACAGACAGCTACTCATAGACAGGCAGGCAGACAGCTACTCATAGACAGGCAGACAGTAAGACAGCTACTCATTGACAGACAGACAAATAACTACTCATGGACAGACAGACAGACAGGCAGGCAGGCAGGCAGGCAGGCAGGCAGGCAGGCAGGCAGGCAGGCAGGCAAAGAGTTAATGTCGTAATTTTATCTACTGGCCCCTGGCCCCTTGCCATTTTTGTAATGTGGCCCACAGGTAAATCTATTTGAGTATCCCCGCTCTAGATATATCATAGCTCTATGGTGGGAATAATGTTTACAGGGTAATGAACATAAGACAGAAATAATGAATAGAACATGTTAAAATATTTATTTCAAATAAAAGGTTGAAGGGGAGAGGGACAAAAATAATATACTTGTTCCCATGAGAATAACGATAGATCAGTGCTTGTAAACATACAGACTAGAACATTAGGCCCATCACATTCATTCATGTGATCTTAAACTCCACTTGGATATCAAGAACAATATGATTAGAGTTAGTTCTTAAAGTTGTGATAGCTCAACATAGTGATTGTTTTGCAGTCCGCAATGGGCATTCATCAACCACTGAATTACTGCTCCAGAAGGATTCTGTCTGTATGTCCTGGCGCCATTACAAAACAATGATAACCATAGTGGAGTCACGAAGATTAAGGAAGTTTATCAGCACGGTTTGGGTGACATTTCAAGGGCCACACAATGATACTTTTTTTTCCTCCATCATAGTACTGTACACACTTTCAAGAATGCTTTTTGACATCTATCAAATCTTTTGTTCATTAAAGCACACAAAAACTGATAGAAAAACTGAAACTATAATCTCACAGATCCGAAGGAAAGAAAATTAAATTATTTATTTAGTAACACTTTTATTTGTTTAAAAAACAAACAGAATATATAAAGAAAAGAACACGCCTTGGAATTCTAATATTGCTCAAACTTTCAGAAGAAATGGCATGTTTTGAATTTAAAAAATAATAATACAAAAGACCCTTAAGTGTGGAATACACTACACCCCAATCCACCCCACCCCTCCCCCTTTGTCCTGGCTTCACAAACTAAGCATAAAACAAGCTGGAACAACCAAACATGTTCTCCCTATAGCTGGGCTAAAACCTATGAACATAAATAACAAAAACAAAAAAAAGCACAGTAATTTGGCTTTTACAATACACAGCTTTGAGAGTCCATCCAGTGTCCACTTTTTCTTCCTCGATTATGAAGATGAAGAAAACAACAACGACATAAACAACATCAACAACTACAAACAGAAAATGACCGCCTTCTGTGGAGAGGGGGAGAGAGAGAGAGAGAGTGGAGCGGTGAGAGGAAACTCAGTCCATTGTTTGTGTTTGCTTGCATCTCTGTCGCACCTCAGCGGAAGCCTGTTTTCACCGTCGTCACGGCAGCAATGTACCAACATAAAGGTGTCCGTGTTTATGTCCGTCCTCTGGGGCTAGAGGCGCCGTGTGGCAATGGAATTAGGTGCAAGAAGGGGTAGGTGGGGGGAGGAGTGCTGGTAGTCCAAGGTAGGTAGGGTGGGGGTCTTTAGTCTGTAAACTTTCAAACCTCGCTTGTGGGAAGAAAAGTCGGGCCAGGGGGGAAAAAGAACCAGGAATTCCATCTCACTCACTCTCACACACACGCACACACACACACACAAACGCTCGTACACATGCAGCTCCTGGCGCCTCCGTGACCACGAACACTACTCTCACACGCAGCTGGACCCAAACAACACCCCCTGGGGCCTCTAGGTGGTTCGACCCAAACAACACCCCCTGGGGCCTCTAGGTGGTTCGCTCCTCACCATCCGCCTCCTGCTTCGTCCTCCGCAGGTTGCTTTTCATCTTGATGAACTCGGGGGTGTTCTCCTGCTCCTCCTCGTTCTTCTGTTGCTCCAGCTCCAACTAGGAAGAACACGGACATGAGGGTCATTCACTGGTTTTCAAACAGTGGTCCGGGGACCACCAGTGGTCCTTGAGGAGGTTCCAGGTGGTCCCCCAGCTAAATGGACAATTTGTAACCAAATAGAATAGAATATAGATCTTTAACTCTTGAGAGCATGAAATGAAACCAAATGGACCCGTACGGGTCCATTTGGTTTTATTTGACATGCTCTAGTTAGTCTAGTATGTGCCTGTGCTATTAACTCATAAAAAAAACCCTCCTCTGGTGAAAAGATGGAATTTGCACGATGGCAGGCTCTTAGTCAAATCTGGTCACAAATGTTGGTCCGTGGCTCAAGTGCTGAATAAATAATGGGCCTTGACATGAAAAGGGTTGAAAACCACTGGGTTAATTCACAGGCAGATGTTTGTGTTTATAAATGTTCAACTGACCGGCCTACATAGGAACGCTCTCTCTTTGTGCAGAGGTGAACATTGCTCCTAATGTGCTCATTCTTTATGTTTTGTTTAGAATGTGTTGTTCTGTGTTGCAGTGTAACAAAGTCAAATTCCAGTGCATTTTGTTGTAATGAAGTAAATTCAGTTTCCTGAATCACATTCACCTGCTCTAGTTTCTGTTGTCGCTTCATGAGCTCGACCTCCAGGTCGCTCCTCTTCTTGTGGGCCTCATGCTCCTCTTTCTGGGCCTTGAGAATCTGCTCCCTCTTCCTCTTCTCCAGAACCTTCTGAAGCTCTGGCTTGTTCTGGGCAGCCAGACCCCTGGGAGAAGAAACGAGCAGCGAGAGAGCACGTTACTATAATATACAACAACTTAAGTAAACTAAATCAATAAATAAAATAAAAAACACATAAGAGGCATGCCCTGATATGCCCTCCTGACATGGAGATCTGAAACCACGGTTCTGAATGAAAACGTCAATCGTAGTTTAATGTTGACTTTTCACATCCCAGATTAGTCCAGATTTGTCTGTCTAATCTGTGGTATAGGCACTAGTAGGTTTTATGTGATGATGCAGGGATCATGTATTTTTCTTCTGTAAATACAAACATTTGTAGGTATAAGGACCATATCCACTTCATGAAATCTCATTGAGCCAAGAATAACATCTGTTACATGGACACTGCCATGGTTTAGAAATGCATCGCAAAAGAGAGGATTCTTTTTTTTGTAGTGAAACTGAACTAAGGAGGACAGGGTCCTTTCTGTACAGTACGGGGATTTCTTAGATGAGCTGAAACGTAACGAAGGAGGTGGATGCTGAGGATTACCCCATAGAGTAATAGAGAAGAGGCAGAAAGCAGAAAAAGATGCTTATATGTGGGAGAAGAAGGTTGAAGCGAGAGAAAGAGAGAGAGAGAGAGACATGCATCCATCTTCAAAAAACAATGGAAACAAATATCAAAGTCTCAGATTAGGGAGGAACAGTAACGCACACATAAAGAACCCTAGGCCAATGACCCAGTGTCCATGCTACTCTACACAGAGAGCAGCATGAAACTGATTACTCAACTAATTCAAAGAAAACTAGGTTTATTGATTTACTGTCATCATGACAAGGCACTCATGGACTGAGAATGAAGTAGACGGAAACATACTGCAGCTAGTTTGAGCTCAGCACAACAGCGTCTTGGTTTAATAAAAAAAGAATATATCACACCCGCGTGAACTGAGCGGTGCACACTGCTCAACAACACAGCTGGCTGGCTTGCAGACGTTTGTACTCAGACATACAGACATATAGACATACACACAAGGCCAGTCATTGGTAGCGGTTTGGCACCGCTCAAAAAAGTTACATAACCCTCCTCATTGTTCCAATAACAAATAGGTGGGAGTTCATTTTCCACCAGGGTGGTCCCTGCTGTAGTTAAACATGTCCTGGTTTTCAGTGACATGGAGGGAGGGGTCCTACGAAAACACTTAGCTGGTGCGTCGGCAGGGTAATTAATGTGATTAAGTCAGAGGGAGGAGGTCAAGGTTACTCTCTCATGGCAATAACATCCTCCACTGTGACAAGAAGAGATGCTGCTCTGCTTCTCTCCCTCTCTCTGGGATGTTACATAAGCATTAGACCCCTGACCCCTCCCACTCAAGAGACCCTCTGGCACTCTAGGAAGTTACCTAATACCTAATGTGTATATTATATGCTCAGTCCGAGGACTTTCATAAGTGCCTACTACCCCCCGACTTGTAAAACTGATGTCATGCTTTTCCAGTTTTCCTGTGTGGATATGTGGAATGTAATGTGTACTTTGATGTGTGTGTCAGTCTGCTGTGTGTATTGGTCGGAGTGTGCTCGACTCGTGCGTCGTGTATATGCATAGGAGGGGGTCATAACATCGTAGGTAACTAAGGGGGAGGGAGAGACGGACACAGACCGACCCACAGCTGGAGATGGTTTTTTAATCCTGCTTACATAACTTATTTTTCCCCCCTCCCCATCCATCCATCCAGCCGCCCCGCGATCCCCACCGAATACTGGAGAACTCGGGTCGCCGACTCTTCTTCATCTTTGCCGAGATTTCTTCCCCTTTCGCCGACTCTTCGTCACTTTCCGGTCCGAGTTCTGTCTGAGAACTCGGACGGAAAGTGACGAAGAGTCGGCGAAACGGGAAGAAATCTCGGCACTGGAGCGCGCATCTAGCTACTGCATGATGATCATGCACGCTGATCAGACAGCAGATCAATAAAAGCATGCAAAAGCATTCAGCTTTCACAAGTGTGCCCATATAGAGAAGGAAAATAATTAAGAATTCGGTGGCATTTCTTTCACATTGCAAAAGAGCAATTTTTGCTCTTTGTCCTTATAGATAGAAATGATATTCCCATTCGTCTTTGTGTCTGCCCGTGTAACGCACCAGCGAGTGTGAGGGGTTGGGGAACGGATGCAAAGTACATATGAAACTAACGTTAGCTCCCATGCTAGCTAGTAGCTTCCCTCGTCAACACAACAACACCACAGATCGGGTGGAAGCTGCTGATATCACGTTGCTTGTGCCCGTGGATGGGAAATAAGATTTAAAAGGCTATGGAAGCGTGGATGAAAGGCAAAGCACAGATGTGTGCAAAGTTTTGTCGGATCTGCCTGTGCATTCCGTCTGCTGCAGTGCGTGTGTGTTCTGTCAACTTCTGTGTTACTCTTGTGAGTCTGTCACTGGCTGGCTGAATGCATAGTTAAAGAGCGTCACTCATAAGCATGCGCCCTTCCTGCGCTGGAAGATCTACAAGTTATCTACCCGCCGCATTGCACGGCACGTTGGGCTTGTACATCTGTGTTTCTCCCGCAGTTTAGTTGAATTATATCGATTCACAACTTTATTTGCCCCTTCACTTCAGCAGCACAGAGACGCCTGTATGATAGACTCACGGAGCTGCATGGCCAGACTTTTTTCACTGATCACATAACGCGGGCAACTCTCGCACAATAACTATAGCGCCGTTATGGAATGGGGAAATGTAAAGCGTTAGGTTACTGCAAATAGTAGTTACGTTATGTAACGTAATCCAGTAACCCCAGTTTGAAATGCATATCATCAGTGAGTGTTAATTTAACTTTGCTTGCTTGCAATATGTGGCAACCCTGGTTTGGGTTTGTTTTGGTTGTGTTGCTTTAGCATCGTTAGCACAGTAGCTGGCAGTAGCTAACATTCAGAAACTTGCAGCTGCTGAAAGTGCCCCGAAACGTGGAGAATATTCGGCAGAATCTGAAGAAGAGTCGTCGCGCGGCGAATCTTCTTAAGAGTCTGCCGAATATTCTCCACGGTTTGCCGACTTGTCTTGAGAAGTCGGCAAAAAGGGTAAATCCGCCGAGTGTTCTTGTTACCTCCCCGCTCCGCTCCGCCCCCCCAACCCCCCCCCCCCCCCATCTCTCTCTCATATATCGCCGTGACTAATCCACCATGAGGCGAAGCATCCATTGTGTTGCATTACAGCGCAGAGAGCCCAGTCATAACAACATTTACCCCTATTAAACCCACTAGGGGCCGATCTATAGGCCCCCTACTGCACTGGTTCCCAATTATTTTAGCCTGTGACCCAAAAGAGAGATTAGACGTTTGCCCGGGATCTAATCTTTATATTTTCACTACTTCTGAAATATGTTTTCTAATTTATGGAATTTCTTTCATTTGTTTTGTTTATTTATTCATTCAAATTACTGGGAAAATAAATCATAAAATGTTGATTTTAATTCATGAAAATTCTAGCTTTTTTTTGGGAATCTTTATTGAAAACGTTTTTAAGAAATAATAATTAAAAACAAAATGTAGGAAACAAAGACTAAAGGGACCCATGAAAATGTGTCTGCGACCCACAAATGGGTCCCGACCCAGTGTTTGGGAACCAGTGCCCTACTGGGAGCCAACCCATAGCACCCCACCCCGTTGTGCAGTTCAATGACATTGCTGCATCTCTTTGGGACAACGCGAATGCAATGAAGGGCATTCCTTTCTCTGCCTCGGCTAAAATACAGTACAGCGTATACTCCCTCTGCTTCGCCTCTGCACTGAGCATATTGTTGTGGTTTCTCTTTTTCATCATAATGCACCTCCGTCTCTGACCCGTGTAAGGCTGAAGCATCCCGTCTGTGATGTAACAGCTGATATGTGCATGCGTGTGTGTGTGCAAACATGCGCAAGACTGTGCATTTATGAATGTTATTTATAGCTCAGACTACAGAGCCGCAGGCAAATGCCCATAAGAACACACACACACACACACACACACACACACACACACACACACACACACACACACACACACACACACACACACACACACACACAGGTTATGAATGTTAAATGTTCCAGTTTTAATATTGTGCATTCAGACTTGGGTTGGATCAAAATTTCTTTAAGCGGTTTGTGACGCAGTAATATACTGAAGGTTTTATATAATACCTCTTATTAAAGTTTCATTGCAGAGCTTTACATAACACTGATGCATCCCCCCCTTGGGGTTGGAGGGACCAACGTCTACAGGCTGGATAACAGCATGTCCAGAAATAACGGTAGACGGTAGTCTAAAATCATCACAGTGGTTTTCAACCATTTTTTAAATCATTTGAGCCACGGACCACCATTTGGTGACATTTAGCCTCTCAGACACAAAACTAAAGAATATTTTGTTATCAAGATTTTGTCCACAATTCCATGCTGTATTGATACCATTAGAAGAGATAACAGGCAAAACGTTGATCAAAATAACAATCCTTCTACATTCTCTAATTGTGTAGACTTAAGTAATGCAGATGTTTAACAATAATTAAACTTTTGAGAGCGTAAAATGAAATGTTACGCTCTCAAGAGATCTATAAGGGTCCATTTGGTTACCAACTCTCCATCATTTAGCTGGGGACCACCTGGAACCTCCCCAAGGACCACTGGTTGAAAACCACTGGACTAGAATGAATCAGGAATACCAAAACGGTCGCCCCCAAACAGTCACCACAAAATCCTAAAAGTAAAGTACAAGAATACAAGAACCAGCGTGTTTTTGGGCCTTCCGGTTACCTGAACCAGTAGTATTAGCTATAAAACCTTGTAAATCGAGAGAGAGAGAAAGAGAGAGAGAGAGAGACAGACAATGAGAGGCATGAGCCAAACTCCAATACTCTCGGCCACTCGCTCACTCACAGTCTCACACTCGGTCACTCCAGCATGGAGTGCTATGGTAAAAAGGGTGACCTGCTGAAATGTGAGACCATTACAACATAACACCGCCATGCTGGAGTGATTGAGTGTGAGTGAGCGAGTGGCAGAGATTTGGGGTTATTGGAATTTGGCTAAAGGAGTCACTGGTGTTCCCGAGTTCTGACCTCTTCTGGTTCATGAGTAACTCTCGGTGGAGGTCCTGATGATTGCGGGAGGTCTTGACCGGGTTGATCAGCTTCTTGGGTTTGATGAGTTCATCACAGTCTCCCTCCAGGTAGTCTGGCTCCGCCATGACACTCCTCCCCCGTGACAGAGATAGACCAGGTTCACACGGATCTGCATGCACAGGAAAGAGTTTCATTCCAACACTGTCGTTACAAAAACATAAGCTCATAAAGCAGTCTCAGTTTCACCTATGTGAAGTCATTTTAAAACATAATTTAATTTACTCAACTTTTAAAGTAAAAGCAGCAAAGTCAAATGTTCACCACAGATAGCATTTGTCCAAACAAAAGTGCACACCAACAGGTTTATGTAAAGGGGAATTGCTTTGTGTGTGCAAAAAATGTAAGTCAGTATAGCGAGGCAATTTTACTTGAATCAGTAACAGATATTTGGTTGATAAAACAGTTTCAACTGTGGAGACTCGAGGGTCTGCCAGGAAAAAGCCACCGGCGCCCACCGTTTAAGTCTCAGACATTTTGTCTGCTTAACTGATTTATATACAAAGGCATATGTTTCCCAGACAGCTATTATTTCCGCTTAAAGCACAAGTCAAAAAGTTACAGCTAGGTATGCGTATGTAGCCACTAGCCAGGGCTCAGATGTTTTTGCTCGGCTGTATATCAATGAGGTAATCAATGTTGGAATTATGTAATTGTTCCACACCGCAAGGGGAACATTTCATCCTCCTGTCTAATGCTGGCCGATATGAACAAAATTAACCCATTAAGACCTGAGGACCCGATTCTACAAATGTCTCCTAAATCAGTTTTCTGAAAACCCTATGTTTCCATGTCAGTGGTGCTCAAACATTTTCATGTCAAGGACCCCAAATATATGCATTTGGCCGCCGGACCCCATCTGAATATATGTTGTTCCTGGGACCCCCAAGAAGCAAAGATTTGAGTTAAAACCCTCGCCACGAAAGCATTTATATTCAAAGATTTGTGCCACATTTATACAGTATATAAGCTCATTTATACATAAGCTCACAAAGCCAGTGAGCTTGTAGATTGTCTATTAGCAATTCCAGAACATTAAGTGAAAGTATCAAATAGGGCTTAAGTGATGAAAATCACAGAAGGACATCTCAGGATACTATTAATTCCAGACAATATCTAGTCTCATTCATATCACAACATCAATATAATATCTAATATGCCCAGCTCTACTCCTGCCAGATGATGCGAAATCCATATATTACAGCCAAAAAATGAAATCAGTCCCTCCATTTAATAGCATGTATCAAAGCCAGCACTTTCCCTAGTTGCATAGATGCCTGAGCACTGCAAACATTATAAAGCCCATAAATAACTGAATGTCTGACGTCTTAAATTAACTACAAAGTACATGCAATAAAACCTTTTATTGCAACTTCAAACACAACTTAGTTATTACATTTTATGATACGGTCGGCCACAACTACAAGAGAAATAGGCTATTGTTCTTCAAAAAGAAAAGCATTTACCTGTGCATCGTACTTGATTGAACGGTATAGCCTATTCATGTACCTTACAATCCAAACTGTATTTGTGTAAGCACGTCTAATCGCTTGTCACATCACAACATTGTACATTCACCTCTGTTCTCCAGACATGTTTTGCTGATGAACAATGCAGACCATCTTGCAAAGAGCACATAATAACCTCATGGTTCCACTTCCAATCTAAAAGAGCACATAACCTCATGGTTCCACTCCAAATCTAAATAAGCCTTTTTTTATCTGTGTCAATGTCCAGCCTTAAAAAACAAAACAAAACATGTCTTTTGTACACTCAAATGCACAGTGAAGATGAATTGCAATCACACACTTGCCAATAGCAACTTCTGTTCAACTCACCCTGCAGATGAAAGACGGGGTATCTGAACATAGTCGCCATCTCTGCTTCTATGCACGCGTTTGTCCAATTTTAGGAGAATGATTTGGTGAACAGAGTGAGAAAACGGCTTCTTTTTAAGTGCACCGGCTGCAGTTTGAATGAGTCCTGCACATCAGCCTCCTGCTGAGGTTTGAGAACAGTCTGCCCTGAGCGAGCTTTATTATGGACCACAGCACAGCCCACTCACATAACACGCCCCTCCCTTCTCCCCCTTCCTATGCATTCACCACTCTGGAGCAACACCTAGGCTTAAAGTGTGCCTCTCTCCAGATTCCACAATATATAGTATCAAGGACAGGCTTCAGACGTGTCTCCTCAGGAGACTTGGTTCAGATCTGAACCCATTTGTTTTGGTGTTAGGAACCTGTTGTGACCGCATGCCATTGCTGACATTGACCCCAGGCAGGGATCATCCACATGATAGGCATATGCTCTAACCACTACACTTGGGCAGCCCCACAGTGTGTGTGTGTGTGTGTATATATATATATATATATATATATATATACACACACACACACACACACACACACACTGTACACACACACGCCTCCCGTTTAATAATTTATGAACTCATTGTCACAAACTTGTCTTTGCACGTGTAGTAGACAACATCCCAGAGACCTGCTATGGATCAATTCAAAACAAACAACTCTGTAATGGTCCTTGGGTGCCACTAGAGGGTGACATTCACACACACCACAGAAGTCAAACTATGCCAGTTACATAACAAAGACCCCACCAGATAAACATGGGGTTTTGGCTGCACATAACATAGAACAAAGAACAGTGGCACAAAATGTCCCCCAAAAAAAAGCATCACGGAATATACTGAAAGACGCACATTATCATCACAATTCCCAATGTATTATAATGCTGCAGCAGCTATGAACCCACTGTAGCACATTCATGGCAGGCAATTACTGGAGTAACCGAGGATATTGCCTACTGGGTAAATTGACATATGCTGTTTTGTAGATACAGTATGTGTGAGTGTGAGAGAGCGAGAGGAGGGGAGGTCAGTGGCACGGCTTGTGATGTAGAGAAAGAGGAGGCTGTTTCTTTTGGCTAGAGTCTGTGTGTGTGTGTGTGTGTGTGTGTGTGTGTGTGTGTGTGTGTGTGTGTGTGTGTGTGTGTGTGTGCACACGCGGCCGTCTGTGGGCGAGCGTTATGTGTAAGAGAGAGAGAGCACACGTGCTGGGTGCTTTGGGTACATCAAAGGAGTCCTGTGTTGGTGCTAGTGGCGGGGGGTGGAGGAACTATAACAGTCTTGACGGTGTTGTGAAAGTGTCCGTTAGCTTAACACATCTGCTGCCACTTCCTGTATGCCCCGAGGGAGATGGGAAGTGACATAGGGAGTTCAAACAGCCCCTGCATGCTGCAACCCTCAAATTGAAGCCCAGTTAAAAATCCGGCCTTTTCATCGCTCAGTCGCGCCCATATAATTTGGTTTTCCAATTCTGTCGCAGCTGGGAGCAGTGCAGACGAATGCGTGTCAAGAGGGAGGATGTACAGTACATTAGTACACACTGGTCAGTCACTGGTCATTCAAAACCCAAACACCTTCCTGTTTGTAGATGGGGTGCAGATCTTGCCTTCACAGGAAATACACAGCGGAAACGTAGGTATTTTGTTCTAGCACGTCTTTGTGCAGAGCCATCTGTACAGTCAGTGATGGTGCAAATCGTGCTTTTTATCTTTACCACTGTGTGTGTGTGTGTGTGTGTGTGTGTGTGTGTGTGTGTTTGTTCGTTCCGTGCGTGTTATGGAACACCGTGTTTGGGACAACACTGTCTGCTGTTCCAGGAATCTCCATTAAAATGGTTTGTTTATTGGTTTTGGAAGCACACCCCTCTCAGGAGTGCACGTGTGCACACACTGCACACGCCACACGCCACACGCCGCACGCACGCACGCACACTTAATGAGCATCCATAAGAGCGAGGACTCCGCCAGCCTCCAGGGAAACAGACGCGGCATTGACAACTCTCTCTAAATGTCTGAGCTGCTGAGCATCACTTCTGTTAAGCAAGCAGAGCCAGGTGAAAAGGCAGGAGAGAGACTCGGGCTCATGGGTCAACTCAACAGAGAAAGATTAAAAAGTGAGGAAGGCACTTGCATGGAGGGCCCTGAATGGCATGGCCAGTGTATGGAACTCCAACCTCCCCCGACAAATCAAACTCAGCTTCTTCTACGCGACGGTAGAATCTATTAACCTATGTGGCAGTGAATGCTGGACCCTGAAGCAAACTCTGCAGAGGGCTCTAAACGGGTGCTACACCAGAATGTTACGTGTAGTGCATGCTCAACATCAGCAAGAGTACACATGTTACCAACGAGAATCTTTATGCCGGAATATTCAGGGTGAGCGACAAAATAGCAGCCAGGAGAATGAAATTCACAGGACACTGCCAGTGCCAAAGACACCAAGAGCTCCCAGCCAGCAAACTGGTGCTGTGGGAACCAACACATGGGCACCACCCCGGTCATGAGGACCTCTCATACTAACATATGTGGATGTACTCAAGAAAGATGCAGGAGCGCAAAGCACCAATGAGCTGGCCGGATGTATAGAGAACCGGGATGACTGGAAGTGACGATGGAAGGCTCGTCTGAGGATGACCTAGAGAGAGAGAGGTGATAAAAGTGATCCAAAGGATATACGCTTAACGCATAACGTAGTCTAAAAACTCACCTCTTCAGACTCTACGTTAGCCCGTAGCACTTGCACTAGCCTCGACGACCTTACAGGCGTAGGCAAAGGCTAAGCTTATGTAACTTAGATAGCATATTATGTAGACATAGGATTCTAGTATACTCATATAGTTATAGGGCCTTAGCTTGCTTATGATACCATGTGTTGTTCTTGCTTACTACAAAGTCGCTCTGGATTAAGAGCATCTGCTAAATGCATAATATTGGATCTGTAAGCTCACATCGCTTCACGGATCGTGTTGCAAGCCTATGTTTATTTCATTGTACAACATAAGCGTACGATGAAGTATAAATAGCCGATTCCATTCTGTTACCATAGCCCTCCATATCTGTAGTCTAGCCCCACTCTGGCTGTGTACTAACTTGCAGACAATTAATTGTCTTAGCACACGCTCGGATTCATGTTTGATATGGTCCCAAACATGGTACTTCATCTCATTTTGAGCAGAACAAAATCACACCCGTGAGAAGTGAGGGGCGCTAATATATTAAAGTCTAACTCATGTTGCTATGATTAGGTGATGTAATGGTGATGTAATGGGAGGCCTGTGGAGGCTAGCAACTGAAGCAAACAAAAAGGCTCCAATAATATATTTGTTATATTTTTTAATCAAATCTCGCGTTTCTCATGGATGGCCCAGATGGAAATAATAGCTTTCCTTGAGATATCTCGTGGATGGCTTGGATTGGGTTAGGATAGGAGGATCCTCTGTGTACGCCATTCTCACTGTCGTTCTCAGGATCCATCTGACCTTTATGTGACCAGGAGGAGCTGGAGCTCACATCCTGTTGGGTGTCATACACGTCGACAGCTAGTTTTATGGTCATGGGACTAACCAAACGTCAGAGAAAATAAGCAAACTGTCACACATGGCACTGGAGGAAAACAGACCATCTATTACAAATCAGCGGACGACCAGACCAATGTCAACATGTCAATGGCAATTTTGTTATTGAAAGGGTCTTCTTTGTACTTTTCATTTAAACCTTGTGTTTTCCTGGGTAACCTCTCTAAAATGTATAAATGTAGAGTCCTATGTTTTAATATTGCCTATGGCACATATTGCATGAAATCTAACATGCCATTCACCCATCTATGTATATGCGGATGTGTGTGTGTGTGTGTGTGTGTGTGTGTGTGTGTGTGTGTGTGAGAGAGTCACTTTGTATGTGTGTTTAACTGTTTTTATGGCATAGTGGACAGCATGTGATAGGACGTGTGTGTGTGGTTACTGATCAAACACTTGTTTGTGGCAGAGAGGGTGTGTGTGTCAGAGAGAGAGCGAGCATATCCTTGTTGTAGGTTGCATTAGAGCTAATTGAATTATGGCCTTGGCAGGGCTCGGTATACCCACACTACACTGCATTGTTGCATCAGCAATACTTGCTGTCTTGCTCTGTCCAGCTACAGTGTGACGTAAAATAATAGGCTGCGCTCACGTGCGCAAGCACGCAAACACACGCACACACGTTTTAAGTCTTTTCAAAACCAACGCTTCACTGTGACACCAATTGCAAAGTCTGAAATACACACAACACACACACACCCTTAACATTTCCTCTCAACTGTCATTTTTCCACTGTCACCATAGATAGAGTCACATAGATAGTCAAAACAGGAAATACTGTAATACCAACTTATTGACACACTATGACACTACTATCTCTCATTTCCGTTGCATGTTTTCAAGAATTCGTTTGCCGAACCGTCCAAAAGGCACGTAATTTGCAGGTACTATCCAGGAAAGTAGGGGTCATCAAATAAAAAGTAGCAGTAAACAACATAGTACACACACAGGAGAAAGGGGACAAGACTAGAGAGGGAGACAAGAGAAGAATGATAAAGGTCTGCACTGAAAGAAGAGTGAGTAGAGTGAGAAAGGCTGAGGAATGGGCCAGATCAGAGGAGAAATGACGAAACATTGCCAACTACAGTTAGAGTTGTTCAGCTTCAGCATCCCTTTTTTGGAAAATAAAGAAAAGAGCGCGAAAGATGGAAAGAGAGGAGGAGGTAGAGAACAGCTGGTGGCCTGCTCCAGCATCTGACCCATGCGCGCACACACACACACACACACACACACACACACACACACACACACACACACACACACACACACACACACACACACACACACACACACACACACACACACACACACACACACACACACACACACACACACACACACACACACACACACACACACACACACACACACACACACACACACACACACACACACACGCACACACACACGCACACACACACACGGGGGGGGGGGGGGGCTGGTCATAGCCGGTCAACCATCATTGGCTCCAACGACATCTGTCACTAGTGAGCCAGCCAGGATCACAGCCGTCTTGACTGACACGCAGGTGCCTCAGCTTAAGACTCAATATGCGTTTTTTGGGGTGAGTTTGATTGAACATTCCCTGCCCCATTTGCATTTGAATATATCGTTGCTGTCAGTGCTATTGAACACCCTTTACGTCTGTGTGTTCTGTTGGTTAAAAAAAACATTGAACCAATGAAAAGTGGTAAAAAGCGCTTCGGACAAAATCTCTTAACTCCATTGGACCCTCAAACTGTCTGCGAAAGCATCTAACTCCACCACCTCTCTCCCTCTCATGCAAGAAATTGACAATATATTAAAAGTCACAAAAACAACTTTGTGTGCGAATAGGCTATTGCTTTGTTTAAAAAAAAATCACACCCGTGTGAAGTGAGGTGAGCTCTTATCATCGTACATCATCCTGACGTAAAATAGACACTATGCCCTTGCTCAGACACAATGTAAAATTATCCATTCATTGTCAATGGGAATTTAATGTTTGTGTAGGATGGATGGAAATCTACACTAATACCTGAATATAGAGGCCGGGGGGCTAGCGCCCCTCAAAAATATAAGGTTTTTTTCATTTCTTAAAAAAATAAGAATTCCTGAAAAATGAACATTTTGTACTTCGGTGGTTTCTTCCCGACATCAGAGATATAATAAAACATGAACCTAGAAAAAGATTGTTCCCATCAAAGAGGAAATTATGGCAAATATTCTAAGCAAGTCAATTTGCCCACATACACTTTCCTGTTCAAACCCTCCCTCTCTCTCTCTCTCCACTCATTCACTCTCCCTTTCATTCAACCAGATCCCAAGTCTCTCCCATGCACACAGATGGGAGGGCGGCCCACCCCTCCAGGGACATTACGTCATCAATACCCCTAAAGCAAGCCCCACACCCACCTTCCCTCCCTCTCTGACACACACACACACACACACACACACACACACACACACACACAGAGCAAGAACACTCAGGGCTTTTGGTTAGTCTGCGACTCTGCGTGTTAATGAAGCGGTCATTTAGCCATAAAGTGGAGAGGCCCTAATTAAAACACAAGGATACATGGCCTTTAAACCTACAGCTGCTGGGGGATGGGGGCCAGGGATGAAGGGCGAGAGAGAGAGGGCCAGCTTGTGACGCCAAGCGCATGTCCCACGTCGAGTCCGCACCACGCATTTACACATAAGACGCATAAATCATGTAGACATGTACGTACGTATGTTTGCATAAGCTTTGCCCCCAACAAACATCCGCCTGCTGAATTTGCATCCACGAG
This sequence comes from Protomyctophum bolini, assembly GCF_963924005.1. NCBI lineage: Eukaryota > Metazoa > Chordata > Actinopteri > Myctophiformes > Myctophidae > Protomyctophum > Protomyctophum bolini. The sequence goes on from NC_137865.1 coordinate 30,994,796, forward strand.
TCAAAAAGGGTTTAATGACCCGGCCTCTCCGGCTTATTAGGCCCAATGACCCTGTCAGTACCTGCCCTGGATTTAAACCAAGAAGACAAGCGCTGAATTCCAGAAGAACTGTGGTAGAAACATCCACTATGCAAAACGTCTGCCCGGGGGGGTACAAGAAAAGATAACACTGCGTGGTATGTATACCTACCCAGTCTCACCCAAACACAGAGAGATAGCACGGAATTGCAATTCTTTACATACACGCCTAGAACACCCCCAAATCTGTACAGACACTGAAATCCTCCCCATAGAGCATAGACAATGATGTTTGGGCGCCGTCTCTACCAAACTTCAGCCACGGGAGACACCACCGAGCCGCGAGTTGCCGTGTCGAGCGTTGCGAAGTTCGGTAGAGCTGACTGAACAGAAGAGAATAGAATAGTAAGTAATGTCAAACGCGAACCCACCCAGCCACAGTGAAATAGCACTTCCATATTAGTGAAAGTCGTGGTCAAAACAGTAGTTGTGTAATATGTACAGATTTTAGGGTTCTCTATTCTCTATTCTGTTCGCTATTTCGCTGAATTTCTGTGAGATGGGGTTGAGTATACTGTACAGTATTTGGGTCAGGATAGACAGAAAGAAAGACAGAGACAAGAGGGAATGTAACGGTTCAGCGAGAATATGCTGGGGGTTTGCGTTTTGGGGGTTGTGGTCTGTTTCTTATTTCCTGCCTGGGAGAGGGGAACGGGCGCCTGGAACGGAGCAAGGTTGAGCAGTACTAGTTCACCGTAAAAAAAATCTGTGAGTGTTCATTTAACTCTCGACAGTGTAAAAAAGGATCCATTTGTACACACTCTGAGTCATTATGAACACTCTGGCCGGTTGCTGTGTGTGAGAGCGAGGGGGAAAGAGCAGCTGAATCCTGGCGAGGCTCATCATCACTCACTGACCCCTGAGAGCTACTCGAGAGCTACTCTCCATATAATGTCGTCACCAAGGGAGACCCTGGGTTGCGGGAAATTGTAAGTGGGGTGTTAAAGGTTCATAACACCCACACCATGCCTACGTACGTACAACACAAAATATTATGTTTTCTAGCTTTAGCTGTGCAGTGTGGACTGTATGGAGGCAAAACGTTGCTGCATCTCTCTTCATAATTAAGTATATTGTGTGTCCGGCAACAGTACCCCACGATACATATGACAGGCATTTCACTGCGAGGGCAACACGAAAATATTTTTTTTATAAAACATCATGTTCAACCATTCATCAACGGTTTACTTTTGTGAGATTTTCCAGCGACCACAAAAAGAAAATCACTGATGGTACAAAACAAACTTTAAACGCCTATCCTAAGCTGAAGCCATTGTGATTGTCTCTCATGCACACGTCCATGCCAGAGTTGAATAACATATTTGTTTTCTCTGTGACAGGTGAAGAGGGGTTGAATGGGCTGAACGTGAAAACAAGCTATTAAACGCTTACAAGCAAGGAGAGCTCTTTGTGAATGGCTGGATTTTATCTTTACATGTGTGTGTGTGTGTGTGTGTGTGTGTGTGTGTGTGTGTGTGTGTGTGTGTGTGTGTGTGTGTGTGTGTGTGTGTGTGTGTGTGGGGGGGTTCATATCATTCCCTTTTGTGTTGTTATCTTGCATGTTCATCATATTATGTAAATAAGTTAACAATATGATAATGATCATACAGCCTTAGTGCATAGCACGCTCTCCTGATGGTATAGGCCAGGGCCTGTGACATGTTGGTGTCATGTACATAATTAAAACCACATGATTTATTGAGGTATATGTTTCTGGTGCTGACCAATACAGCCTTGGCTACAGCAATGGTGGGGGAAACAGTGGACAGTGCTACTGAACCACTGTCTGCTTTCCTCCACAGAACTTTCACAGCTGGTTGAACAACACTCTGCTCTAATTACTTTGGTTTTGAGGAGTACGCTGCTCTGACTGGCTAGTAAGTTGTTTTGCATATTATTTTAACAAGATACATGGAGGCTGCCATTTCTTTCAGTATAAAAACATGTATTTGCCACTGTTGACCTGCATTTTTGCCATGAAGATAATTGTGTAAGTGTTGTTGCTGTTGCTGTTTGTTTTCACTGTTGACAAATTTCCACACGTGGACAATAAATTAAACTAACTAACTAACTAACTAAAAAGTTGTCAGCACTGGTTATGCAACACTTTTAAAAACGCAGAAGGCATATGGATGTGAAGTATGGTCTACAATAAAGGACATTATGCAAGTGACTGCAGTGTTGTTGTGGAATTATGTATCAATTTGACAATAATGATGGAGTCGAGTCGAGACAGTATTCAAGCTGGTTATGTTTATGTACAGTAGCTCTGGTCCATATCCCTAATGCCCTTGCTGCTCCTTGAATTAATTAAGGCTTGACCTGCAGCCTCTCCTCTGTAGCGAAAATAAAAATAACGTTTTCGCTACTCACCAATACAAAGACGGGTTGTGTCATTACAAAGCCTACTTTCCTTAGTGGAGGCACTCCACCACAAGAATCAAATTAACTTTTTGGCCAGAAAGAGATTTCTTTTTCACCGGAAGGTTTTCTCCGAAACAAAATGGAAATGCAGTACAATGCAGTCCGACAGCCAACAGTGGCTCCCCCAGCAGCTGTATTCATTAGCCAGCCCTAAACACAGGAACTGGAGCTGAATCAATAGATTAAATAGTAATACATGTAATTGAAAGGACAGTTGAGATTTGTGCGTTTGTGTGTACGTGCAGTCGCGCACGTGTGTTATGTGTGTAATAGACAAAATGTGAACGAGTGTTTTTTTCCCCCTTCTTAAAATGTAGGACTTTTCTTCATATAGAACAGCACTCAAAATAGCTTGAGTGTCAATGCTATGGACAGTGAACCTTTTGCCATTAATCTCTGTGGGAACTGGGAAGTATACCATTGAAACATGTCCCGGTTTACAGGCGGTTACTTTGTACTAATTATTGAGCAATGTTATTTTTTTTAGCTTTTGCTAGGGCTCCTGTCGCTGCATGTTGCGAGAAGAGCCCCGGGAGGCCACAGAGGCAGATTACACAATGAATGGGACAGGCACAGACACCACGTTGAGTCACCCCACGGGAATGTGATGAACCTGCAAACTCCCATTATTGAGCTGGAAAGCACACACACACACACACACACACACACACACACACACACACACACACACACACACACACACACACACACACACACACACACACACACACACACACACACACACACACACACACACACACACACACACACACACACACACACACACACACACACACACACACGTGTTTACATACAAATGACATATGGATGTCATTTGAATACATACTAATCTGTACACCAGTCTTTAAAAATAAAATAAACAAACGAATGAAAGTGCTTATGCTGGCCTGCCTGACCAAGGACTGGTGTGTGTGTGTGTGTGTGTGTGTGTGTGTGTGTGTGTGAGTCTGAGGTCACAGCTGCCAGTCAGATACAAAGGCTGTCCTATAGCCCAACTATACTCTCCATACAACTGGCAGTGACAATTGTTCACCTATATACCGTATGTTGGTCTGAGGGCAACAGTTGTGGTGTGACAGGCGTGTGAGTGGGGGGACGACGACGGCGACGACTGCAGTGCCACATATGCCCTTACAAGGACAAATACATCTTAACAAGATCCAAAGTTATAGATCTACTATATCTAATAATTTAAATGCACCAAGTCTCTGTACGACTGGAATCAGCATAGCATTAGCATGTTACGTTACTTTGGAATGGAGACTAGTTATATAGGCACGGAAGAGAGGCCAGCGCTGGTTGAAAAACGATTGGATGTTAATTCATTCAATTCATACAAGCCTAAATGTTCACATGAAGTTACAACCACAGTTCCTTTGGTCTTTATAATGGCTAGGTTATTCAATATTACATGCTAGGCTTGCTAGCTAGCAGGCTACAGTGATCACTTCACTCCGTTGCGCCATTGACTGTCACCAAACTGTGGATAATATTGGGCAGAGTGAGGAGGGACTGTCTTGAATGCTGCCACTGCAGCCCACAGAGGCTTGTATATGATAATGAAAACAATCAGCCAGGATGAATGGATGTAAAATTAAGAAATAATAACATGACACAGAGACGGTCACTGCTTAATTAAATTAATTTAGGACCTTCCTTCTAGCAGTTAATTTCATTTTATTAAACACATTTCTCCTGATTTAGCCCATTTTTTTTAATGGCATCATCATGCTATTATGCCCGTGGATATGCAGAGTGAACTTAACAATGATAAATTAATATAATAATACCTTTTATATAATCAGTGTAATAGTGGGGCGAGATGGAAAAGGGGCGACCGTGCGGAAACCTTTACATAATGGTAATTAAACATTAAAACACCTGCGGCTTATAGTCCGGTGCGGCTTGTATACGTACATATTTGGGATTTCCCCAAAATGTGGCTGGTGCGGCTTATATTCAGGTGCGCCTTATAGTCCGGAAATTACGGTAGTGTATTATAATTGAATATAAACATTTCTTTTTATTTATGCCTCCCGGTGACGCTATAATGTATAATGTTAAAAGGGTGGCATTAATTGTTCTTCAACGTAGTGGAGGAAGTTTCACAGCAATCGGACGCCGAGTTCATGATTTGAGGCATTTTGTTAAAAACGGGCCACACCTGCACTTTAGATATCAATCTTAGCCAACCACCATAGAATATTTTAAAATAATTCACACCCATGTGAAGTGAGGGGCACTCTTATCATTATACGTCATCATTCATCATACATGATATGTCATCAATGTTTGTGTACACACTTTTGTCTTCAATGATTGTGTTTACAGCTGGACAAAATCACAGATCCTTCTTGATCACATGACTATAAAGATATTGTGTACCGATTTGCATGATATTTAGATCAAATCTGAAGGACTAATATAACAAAAATGTGTTTTGGATAAGTGGGCCTCCTGGTGGCAGTATAAGAGGCATATTTGAAAAATGTAAGGCAGATGTTTTTCGTTGGCCTCTAGGGAGTGTGCAATTACAAACTTCTGATGTTTGCAGTTATAGGTAAAACGCGACTTGGCCTCTTCCTGAGCCAAGTGGGAATGTGCATGCACAGTTTCACCACAATCGGACGCTATGTTCATGATTTGTGGCATTTGGTTCTAAACAGGCCAGTCGTGCAAGCTTTAGATGTCAATCGTCAATCGTGAAATGGATACGTGTTGATTACCTGACTGTGTTATCATGTGTTTTGTGATTCGCATGATTTTTTTATAAAATCGGAAGGAGTCATCAAAAAGGCAGATGTGGAAAAAATGCATGGCAAAGGTTTTTCCATGGCATCTACGGAATGCGCATACAAAGTTTTACACAGATCACTGCAGTTATATATAAAAACATGAATGGGCCTGTTAGCACCATGCACCATGAGGCTGATTTGAATTAATTAAGTGGCATTTCTTCCTCTGCCTAGTAGGAAAGTCTGTGGAAAATTTCACGGAACTCTGGAAGGCAATCTTAGCCAATCGGGATGGAATATGGACAATTGGACAGATCCTTGTTGATCACATGACTATAGACTACGAATTTGCATGATGTATGGATAAAATCTGTAGTGAGTAGTAGGCTATGTATAGAATCTGTAGGGAGTAATATAAAAAAGTATTCCAAAATTGGCCTCATGGTGGCGAGGCAATTTGGGGCAGAGGTTCGGAATTTGGAGTGTATGTGCACACTGCACAGTTTGGCAGCGACCGGGTCAACGGTCCCGGGCATTACTGTAGCTTTTCACAGACAGACGGAAACACGGATGGAAGTACGTCGTGCAAAACATAATCTCTCCCCATGCCTTCTCTCTCCCCATGCCTTCGGCCTGGTGGAGACAAAAACTGTTTGGTTTTATGAACGTGAAGAATCCTTTAGCCATAATAGAAACCTCCTGTTGAACAATGCTTTGTGTTCTGCTGTGATGTGTGAGACCCCTATATAAAGACAGGAAAAAGCCAGCCCCACTCCATCATTCATTGGCTGAGCACAGCTGGGAGTCCCGCTCTCATTGGCAGAGGAGCACATTGGGAAGGATTAGGGAGAGTCTCCTTTGTTTACATGCTGGTACAGAAAAAAAAGATGATAAAAGGAACCCCAATAACAACTGTTACCTCGGGCAACCAGGCGATCTCCTGTTAAAGACGGACGGACACGTGGGAACACTGACAGAGCGCGTACACTCACACGCACAGACGTGGATAACGAGGTAACCAGGTGCCCTAGAAACAGAGTCTTTGTTCTCAATAATCTATCCTTTATGTGCAAACAGACAGAGCCACTTGAGAAGCTTGCACGAGCACACACATACTATATACTGTACATGTGTGCACCCTCAATCGTGCATGCGCCACCATTGCACACACACACACACACACACACACACACACACACACACACACACACACACACACACACACACACACACACATGCAATTCTATGAATACCTTACGGGACAGCTGGTAATCATAGGGTTTCGTGGCACGATAAAACTTTCCGAAGCCATTACGAGTGTATACTCTGCAACTTCGTCTGACCTCAGGCAGCAAAGATGTGGCTCCGTCTTTCCACAAGATCACGTCCGCATGCTCTCCTCTCCTCCTCTAATAAGACAAGTAACATCATACATCTTGATTCAGACTCATACTAGGAGCTTAATCCAATTCATGTGATCTCAAGACTCCCACTCTTCCCTACATTTCAACCCAACAAGACCCGAAACAGGACAGCAATTACTGTTATGTATGCATGCAAGCGCACACGTGCGTGATCCATTCTCTTCTATGACTACATGAGAGTGTGTGTGGCTCCGTAATGGTACTTTATTGTGATTGAAGCTCCTGCAGAACAGAGAGAAAATCAATGGGATGCATTGGAGTAGCTGTGCGTGTCTGTGTGTGTGTGTGTGTGTGTGTGTGTGTGTGTGTGTGTACACAAACTAGTGCGTGTAGCGTAGGTATGCGTGCATGTTTACTGTGTGCATGCAGCATTACTCTTTGTTCTATGATCTAAGTCTTGTATATGGACCACATGCGCCTGAAGTCCTAAACATGCTCAAACAAAGGAAAGTCAACATCATTCTAGACATGTCTGACTGACACTGTACAGTACGTCTGATGCCGCGGGGCAGTACGTACCCCCTGGCTGGCTGGCTGTCAAGAAATTCAATACCTGAACTGTGACAGCATGAGCTAAAAACCATGGCAACAAAACCACAACGTGGTGTAAACAGGCCCTTTGTGCTGTTGGTGGAAGTCTGTGATTTCATCACTGCTGTGTGCATTGCATCATTGGGTTATTCAGTCCAGATGAAGAGGCGCGCAGAGTACGAAACCTATTGTCAGTATTAGTAGAGTCCAATCGATGTATCAGTTTGCCTGATAATCGGTTATTTGACCTTTTAATACATCAGTGTCGCCAGATTCGCCAATTATGCAACCGATGAGTCGATATGTCCCGATCTTTTACCACTGTCCTCATTTTGGGCCTGACATTCAGGTCGACAGTTTTTTCCCTAATCTAACAGATCTACAAGCTCACATATGGCAAACTCTGATGCTGGCATTCAAAGCAACCAAAGGTATGCCCCCCCCCCCCCATATCTTGCAAGTATGATCGAACCCTCCTGCGCACTCAGATCAGCCAATGCAGGGAAGCTGGAAGTACCTTCACTAAACATTCCGGGACAACACTCCACATGTCCCAAACTCTTCTCCCTTCTGGCTACAAAACTATGGAATGCACTTCCCATTGCAATCAGAACTGCAGCCTCACTCCCAATCTTCCACCGTAGTCTGAAAACCCACCTTTTCAGACTCCACCATGGCCCGTAGCACTTGCCCCAGCCCCTTAGATAGCACTTTATGTAGACTTAGATAGCATTTTATACAGACTTATAGCATGTTACGTAGACACTAGACAGCACTAAAATGGCATTTTATGTAGTCATAGCACTTTATAATATGAATAGTGTAGTTTATATGTATAGTTTCATTATATAAATATTCCACTGTTACGTTCTTAGCTTACGCATGTTTCATGATAACTACTTAGTTTTTATGTATGTGATGTATTGCCATGCTTTTTGTTCTTGCTGAATGTAAATCGCTCTGGATTAAGTTTAAATGTGCGTGCCACTCTGGATTAAATTGTGTGTGCATGCCACTAAACATCTTAAAATACTGAAGTATGAACCAAGATGTCAGCAAGCTGCTGCTGCAGTACACATGAAACAAACTCAAACTTACTAAATTTACTCACTACTCATACACAGCAATTAGCGGAGAAATGTTTACAGGCGGATGCAACAAGGCAACTGTAGTCTCTTACTAGCCTACCTATGATTTGAGAAGTGACGCATGCACGCACACACGCACACACAGTAATAGTGCAGCATGGGCTGGATCTAGGCTTGGGCTCAGTACATTCTGCTGACTAATGAAGTCTGTGGGCACAGACAGAGCAACACCGCTGATGGATAAAGACCACCAACTCCTGTGGCTGTCTGTATAACCCCCCCACAAACACACACACACATGGCCTGAAAACCTCGCTAAACTTTAGTAAACATTAATGGCTGTGATACGCTACTTTATTACGTGGACAGATAACATTTAGATAGGGAGTCAGTGGGACACAGAGTGGACACATTCCACTGACTGGTGTGACATTCCATTCCACAATGTGCACATTCCATTCTAGAATGGAGCCGTGCACACATACTTTAATTGTCATGATTTGTCCTCCTTGGCGTCCAATATAGGAACAGAACATGCCAGGACGTTCCATAATGCTTTCCCCCAACCCCACCCCACCCCACAGTCTGTGTGTGACAGTATCAGCTCTTTACGGGAAGTAGAGAGGCAGCAAGAGAGACAGAGAGCAGGAGAAAAAGGAGAGGAGGAGGGGAGTTCAAAGATCAGAAAACAGATGTAAATCGTTTTGCAAACTCCCCACCAAATGACTAACACATGTGCGGGGCCTTTCCCCTCCTCTCCACTCCACACACATACTCATACTCACTATTTGGCTCTATATACTGAGAGACAGGGCAACTTACTCATTCATAGCATTACTCTTTGTCACTTTCTCTTTCCTTTGAACACCCCATATCATTGAGACTAGACCGGTGCCCGGCTGTAGAGCACAGAGTCGGTAACGATGGAAGTTGAAGATCCTTGCCCCACACATGGAGGGTCCCAGGACAGGGGCCCTGTCGAAAACCCAGCCTTTTGTTGGCGGTTCTGGACAACTTCTAGAGTTACATGGATTACAGCCGTACACACAGACATGGTGCATTTATAGTCACAGTTAGATCTGGGTACAATTCTGTTTACCCCCTTCACCCAGCAAATCCCCCCCACAACACACACACGCACACAAACACACAGCACATACTTGTGATACTACTAGAAGACTGTAGTCTAACCCTATATAGTTAAATATTGGCAGCAACTACCTGCCTAGACTAAGATCTCGTAGATATATTTTATCGATTCTGTCATTTTCAATCTGTCAGAATCGATAAAAACATCTACGAGAGTCTAAATCTTAGTCTACTACCTGCCAATCTTTTTGAGTTTTAACTATTTCATAATAGCACTGTATAAACTTTATCCTTATACAGCTGAGCTGACATCCTTGTTATATCAACGACAACACACCCCTCCTGGCCTCCTCCCTCACTCTAGGGGTGACAGTTCACTTGGGAGACATTTCACTGATGACAGTACAGGCAGTGTGTGTCAGAGTGAGATGATGACTAAAGCCATGTGTTTTATCGGAGTGGTCATTAATGTTGTCATGGCTGGCTGCGATGTTATTCTTACATACGCCATGAATTCAAACCAGAACTAACACGAACCCAGTCACCTTTCTAATCTAAACGATTTTCTCATAATGAAATGACCCAATTCAAAAACAAAGCCAGAAGCGATAAAAGAAGAAGCTTAAAAAAACTGGTTATGAACTCAAAGACAACACAATAGTGTCCGCACATGTATGCTGTTCAATGAATTATACCAAGCAATCTCAGTTTGTCTGTCCCGTCGGTCAATCGTGAGCTGCAAGCAAGCAACAAAAGAAAACAAGGGAAGGTTGAGTTTCTTTTTCTCTGCAGCCAGCCAGTCTCGTGCGGTTGTTTCTCTTCTTACTTTCGGTCAGATCGGGGGGTCCCTATTCCCTAGCCCCTTTTGGAACCCTCGGTTATACCTTTTCTGTATTTTCAAAATACAGAAAAGGTGTAACCGAGGGTCCCGAAAGGGGCTAGCACTAGGGGGGGTCCCACTGTCCCACATGCACTGTCTGGGCCGACGTAGTCTCTCAAGACAGACTGTTGCCTCGCGTCAACTAGTCTGTCGGCAAGCAGTAGAAAGAAACGTATCACTGGCCTACAAGTATGGACGCTGTAGTTCAGGAAGTCAGCCGCGCAATCACCCAATCACATTTAGTGGGCGGGATTTACATGTGTGTGCAGCGAGGACATTTCGTCCCACTGGAAGCAAACCTACATGCTTCCATTATTATTGAACATGGCTTCCTCTGGTCAACAAACAACACCAAATAAAGCTATTACGAATGTATGTAGAGTTTGTGGAGATTATTTAAAGTATGGAGTAAAAGGACAAGTATTTAATTTATTCACAAATCAGGGATTGGAGACTAGTTTGGAAGCTATAACCGAAGAACCTGTTGTTGCAGACGATCCACTGAAATCGATTTGCTTAAGCTGCAAACAATTGTTGATGAAATATTCGCGCACCAAAGAAATTTTGGAAAAGGTTGGCGATTCGGTCAAATAACTGTATGACCGAAACAATGCTAGACATAAGCGTTGTGCAACTGCATCTCCATCTCACCTCAAAAAAACGGGGAAGTGCTATCTAATGTTGTCCTATGTTGAACAAATAAGTGTAAACTCCGTCAAACTAAATGTAATGTAAACTGTGTACAGTACAAAGTATGAATAAAAGCGTTGGTTATGATTAAGTGTAATTAACTTCAATCAAATGCGTTAATTGTGTTGTGTGCTAATATTTACGTTTCCCAACAAATGACCCCTTTATTTAAGCAACTTCAGAACAGTCCGTGACGTACAAATATAACGGACGTAAAACAAATGTATTTTGCAGTACAAATTAAAGTTATAAAAGCTTTGGTTTAGTGTTCAATCTGAAAGTGAATTGATTTGGAAACCGCGGGGGCTCCTTTTCACACTGTTTCACAAATCACATTAGGATACAAAGCCTTTCAGACGTGGTATTATCTATATTTTTGCTTTAAACTTTGAGAAGGGGTCCATTACGTTTTACAGGTCAACAAGGACCCATTATCTAGTGTAATCAATGAATATAAATCCTCTTACATTAGCTACATTTATTGTCTAAATTTCAAATTGTGTTGCATATTTATAATAAACTTGATTTAATGGATGGTTGGGTCCATATGATCGTTTGACAGTACTAAAAGTACATTCAGTGTATTTTATTTTAGACACTAATCCCTTAAATACTCAGCACTTGATCAAAATGGGTGATCTATAAGGTCACAATACTATAGCACTGAGATGCATTGTGACTCGTGAGTTTAAAGCTGGCTGTTTTTCTGCATGCCATGATGCAACATGCATAAGTAGTAGTACACATGGTTAAATTGTAGTTTCTAGCATTATTATGATTAAATGTTAATAAACGGCATGTTTTCAGAGTCTGCATTCTGCCCAGCATATGCTGCAGAAATGCCTCGCTCCGTCAACATTTTCACTTGCTCTTCCATTATAGAAATGAGTGGGCATATAACAAAAACGATAGCGTCCTTTAGCCATCTCTCTGGAAAGGCTTCGGAAAGTAGGGAACACACCGTTGGCCAAGCTTGATATACGAGGCTTTTTCCAAAACCAGTAGGTAAACATAATAAAACATCTCGTCGATCGATTAAATATTTCAAACAAATGTGCTGAAGCGGTTTGATATGTTCAACATTGTGTAGAACAGCAACATTTCCTCCTCCGTTACATCCATGTTTTGTTCCGCAAAGGAATGGTTGAAAGTAGGAATGAAAACAGTGCGACACAGCGGTAGTAGTGGAACTCGGCGGAAAAGCAAGGGCCTTTTCCGGTTGATCGAAATTCTAAACAGACGTTGCCCCCAGAGTCTAATTTCGAGGAACAACAGCGGAGGCGCTGTTTTCCCGAATATTTGACGATGGGATTCTCAGATTGGGGCCGACGGGACAGACAGATAATAGCAGAACGTGCTGCTTTGTTGTTGGTGCGCTCATGAAACAATCATAGGACTAACACATAGACACACACACGCACAGTCGCACACCTACCTCAAACTCGAGCCCGACGACACTTTTTCCAACTCGGCTTCTTTCTTTAATAATATTCAAAATGACAAAGAAGTGTTTGGAGCCACATCGGCGCGTCTTCTGCTCTTCTCCCTCCCGAATGAATCACTTCTTGGGATAATATAATAATGTGTCTCAGTCTGCGTCTCTCGAATTATTTTCTATTCTCCCTCTCGGATTGGAAAGTGTTCAATAGCTACTAGCACACACACACACAGTCACACACACTCTCAGCCAGGACCCATAGAAAATGTAAATGAATGCTGGATGGGAGGGCTGATTGTGATGTCACGTCCAGGGGCTCCTCCCTCTAGACGGGGGAGACCCCCTCGCACTGGGGCGGGGCGTGCACGGATACACGCACGTGCTATCATGCACGCCACCACGCACACAACCCCTCTCAGTCTCTCACACTGTCACACACACACAACATAACATAACAAAAAAACACACACTAAACTTGACTTCTTCTTCGCTACACCATCAAGATACCCATGTTTTTGATTGATTGATTGAAATATTTACTAACAGTTTTCAGAATTACAATACATTTCAAGCACAAACTCAATACAAAGACGGTTGAGTGGACGATCGACCCAATTAAGCATTACACTTGTTTACAAGAGGGTCCACCTTGTTCAATTCATCAAAACATGTAGATACGTACAAATAGACACTTCTATATAGTCAAAGAACAGAACAGGAATTCATCATAAGGGAGGTAAAAAAGGAAAAGAAACATACAGTGAGGGGAAAAGGGGTGGGCGGTGGGATTCAGATATTACAGGGGCCAGTTTCAAATTGCAGCCGACCGTAGGTGCCCTTTGAGAGAGGTTTTGAAGGAGTCAAGGGATTTGCATGTCTTAATGACTGTTGGTAGGGCGTTCCACATTTTGGTGGCATAGGAGCGAAAATAATTTAGTCCCTTGTTTGTGCCGAATCTGGGTTGTACTGTACATGGTTGATGGTTCGTTGCACTTCCTCTGGTGTTGTCGGTGTGGACTTCGTTAACATTAAGGAAGTATCTATACGATCTAGACAGGTACATGGGTATCTTGGTGGTGTATCGAATCTTGTGGACCAGAAGACCCATTGCAAGATGCTGTACTCTGTCGTCGACCCTAAGCCATTCCAGCCTGTCAAAGTGGGAAGGGGTAAGGTGGGTTCGGGGTGTGAGGCCAAGTAGGAGCCTGACCAGTTTGTTTTGGGAAGTCTGGAGCCTAGTTTTAAGGACCTTTGAGGTGCTGTGGTACCAGGAGGTTCATGCATAGTCAAAGAAACCTTGTATGAGGGCTCCTGTTAAGGTCTTCAAGGTGTTTTTGTTGACCAGTGAGGAGATCCTTTGGTTGACTTTTTTTTATTACGTTGGTGGACGAGACTAGCAGTGCAGAGTCATCTGCGTACAGGAACAAGTTGCAATGTGAAGTTGCAATGTGACTTTCTAAATACTTCCTTAATGTCAACGAAGTCCACACCCACAACACCAGAGGGAGTTCAACAAACCATGTGCAACCCAGATTTGGCACAAACAAGGGACTAAATCAATTTAGCTCCTATGCCACCAAAATGTGGAACGCCCTACCAACAGCCAGTAAGACTCCTTCAAAACCGCGCTCAAAGGGCACCTACGGACGCCTGCAATTCCAAACTGCCCCCGTAAAATCTGATTTCCTGTTTTTTAAGTGTATATTTGTACCTCTAAATCTTCTGATTAATTGGAAAAAGTACCCTGTAAACAAGTGTAATGCTTTATCAGTGTGTCATCCACAGTAACAGTCTTTGTATTGAGTTATGTGCTTTCATGTGAAATGTGCCTTTTCTCCAAACTGTTAATTAATAAATACTCAATCAATCAATTCTCCTGTAAACTACTACAGTACACCTTACCATTATGGACATTTCCAACAAAGCAGATAATTTGTAATTGCTGGCTTTGATTCAAAGAGAACATCATGCAGTCTCTATTTCCCCTCCTGGCTTTTGTGAGAGCCGAGGCTCTCCTCCTGAGCATTCATACTGATAAAAGAGTAATCTTCTTACTAATGACCAGGGGATAAGCTTATCCACTATCCTTCTGTTCAATGTCCTCTCCATATTACCACACACACCAACACTGATCTGACACTTGTGCAATCAGGTCTCCCATGAAAGAAACACTGGGCAGTAACACTACACTTCCAACCATCACCTTACAGACTAGTCCATAATACTATTGGTTTTGAGGAAGGATCTATTAACATCCCAAGATAGCCAGAGTCCGGAAAACAAAACAAAACAATTAAGTTCATCACAGGCTACTAAGAATTTGCATCAGCATGTGGTCCAGTACAGACAACTGTCAATTCAACAAATATTAAATAATATGCATACGTCTGACACAGCAGACAAGCATGACAAGCAGAGTGCAATGGGATATTTAAAATACATACATAGACATCCTGTGTATATCCACACAGGAAGACCTATAGTTACTCCAGGCCAGTGATTCTCAATGTAGGGTCCGGGGACCCAGAGGGGTCCTTGAGTGGCTTCCAGGGTCCACAGCAAAATGAGTTAATAATCACCTCAAAATCGGTTTAACCACTTTAATCCTATCTGAAAACAGCCAATCCACAGCTTGTAGTTGGGCTATTTTCAAAAGAATCTCAAAAGAATGTGAAACCTTTTGAATATTTCTGAAACATTTTAACAACACAAATCTTACACACTCGCACATCTTTTCGGGTGGGGGTCTGTGGCCAGCTATTCTATTTGGGGGTCCTTGACATGAAAAAAGTTGAGAACCACTGCTCGTCTATAGGGCAGGCTACTGTGCTTGTTGAGAAAGCTGCTGTTATTGGAAATGACACAAAGACCTTGCGGGCCTACAATGTCATGACGTCATAGCACATGGAGGGAGTCACATTAAGACATTCCTGAGTGCTGTCTCAGAATTTGGGAGATTGAGGGGCGTCTGAGATTGTTGGACAGAACAATAGGATGAGTCATGAGAGAGGCCACCGCTGACCCATGATAAAACAGTCCTAGAAAAGACCCCAA